>NW_019734317.1:1245909-1375104 GCF_002891405.2 Cryptotermes secundus
ATCAAGCTGAAGCTGATGTAAAGTGCGTCTAGGCAACAGATCGATAAAACACGTTCCTGCACCAATGAATATGCACAAAACAATACAGTTAATGTGAAATGGTGTCTTCTACTCAGTCCGTGCAAAGGGGTGATAAGGAAGACAAGTGGGAAACCCAGATCAGTCGAGCCAGTGGAGTTGTGGGATATTTGCTGGACGGTAATGAACTGAGCAGAGAAGCTGAAGAATTTCCATTGTTGAGAGCTGTGACCAAGCAACGACTAGTGAGGACAGTGCAAGCTGGAGAAGACTTACTGTGTCTCAATTTACTGTGGTCAATAAATCAATTCATGAATCCACACCCTGTCAACTATCACTCATAAATCATGATAACTGGTGTCAGAAGTGACTGGACTGAAGACCGCAGTAACAAGCTATACTGCCACACTACTATGGAGATGGAACAAATAATAGCACATCAGCTAGCTGAAATAAGAAATCATAAAAGAAATGACAGCATGGCTGGAAGCCAAGACAGACGCCAATCAAATACAGATGATGGCCAAGATAAATGCGCATCATGAAAGGATGATAACCAGGACAGACTCCCAGCTACACAAAACAGAGGCCATGGATTTGTAGGTATATCCTGAACAAAAAGATACCATGGTGGTGTATGAGGAAGTCCCTAAGGAAGAGGCTGAAGTGAAAACTATTGGGGCACTGATGAATCAGCATGGGGACTGGCATCTAGTCACAGGGTGCCACAGTTAGCTGAGGAAACAGACCAAGGGCAATGGTGAGTCCCAGAAGAAATTGGCTGCTGTCTGAAGGATGACCCACCATGCAGGAAGAGCACAACATAATGGATGTGGTCATAAAAGATCAATGGTCAAACAGACAATGGAAAATTCGGACCAGGGACAATGTTGAAAGAGGAACCTCTAAAGAATGGACATTAGGGAAGAGACATCAGGGGCAACCAGAATGTAACAATGGCATAAACTGAGGAAGGAGACAACTGGCAATGGCATCAGAGGACGAAGCAGGAGGCAGCAGCTATGTCTGGGAAGCATAAAGACATTATATGAGGCCCTTGGACAAACTCTCAAGTTGGAGATCATGAAGTGAGCAGTTGGGATTTCCAATGGTTTGGGGAAAGTGAGTGCCTGTACACTGTGAAGGGGTCAGCCCCCTCCAAAATGAAAGAAAGAACTGCATATAGAGCAAGAGTCACAGTACCGGCCACTCTATGTAGTCTGCCCACACCAACCGAAAGAAGGATCTTTATTGTTTGCATCCTGTTGTGTGTCATCATGTGGAAAAGAATGTTCATGGTGGTGCGCCTGGAACTGCTTGCACCTTATCAGGTAGCAGCGGAAGCAGTTGCAGAGTAAACACCGTGAAAACCAAGCAACAGCCCTCGGAAAAGAAATGGCAGTACACCTGTAGGCCGTTCAGGATGAATAGCCTAAAAGAGGGAGCAATGCATCATGTACAGCTGTTGCTATTCAATGACTGCAAGATAGGTGAATAAACGATGGTGCAACCCATTTCTAGGCAACAGGTCAACCAATCCATTCATGATGCTGAAGAATATCATAATGTAATCGGATATCTATTTTTGCTAGTGTATTTTTTTTATTGCTAGTGGGGTGGGACTAAGTCCCTTGTACTGCAGCCACTTCTGGCCTATTGTACCAGCCCCAGATGATAGGTGAGGGTGATTGTGGAGCAATTGGTGGAATGAAGATTGGCAGGGGAAACCGAAGTACTCAGAGAAAACGTGTCCCAGTGCCACTCTGTCCACCACAAATCCCATTTGACCAGAGCCGGGATCAAAGCCGGGCCACCACGGTGGGAAACCAGTGACTAACCACTTGAGGTATGGCACAGCCTTTGCAAGTATAAGTTGCTAGACCATGCAGATCAGTGACAGAGAACAGGATATATGTTATGCTGGGTTTATTCATGTTTATGGATGCAATAAGCCTACACACAGATCATATTTCTCCATAAGAAGGGTTCTAACAATTTCAAGTTTTAGTAATGTCCTAACAACACTATCTGGAACTGATATGTAAATTATTTTATTTCACTGATAATAAGAAGACCACAAGCCACCAAGGCTTTTCAAGACCTTCATGATCATTTTATAACTAAATACAAAATTTCAGAATTATTTCTGCCAAACAAGGTCATGTCACAGAATAATCTTCAACAATATGGAAAGGCCATCTATCATTCAAACAGCAGGCACATTTCCCACTGAAATCTTCACAATTTGGGCTGTGACAGAGTTACAGGTTATTTATGGTAGTTCCTTGCTTACTTTATTGAGGGCATGAAACTTGAGCCCCCACTCCTGCTAGCTAATATGAACAAAACTACAGCGAAACCTGTTTAACGTGACCCCAGTGAGAGGCATTTTCCTGCCTTAAACCTCAAATACTTCTTTCGTTTAGTGGGGGGTGGAGTCCAACTGGGTCCCTGGCACGGCAGCCACTGACTGGCCTACTGTAGCCTGCCCCGGGTGATTATGATGATGGAGAATTTGGTGGAATGAAGATTGGCAGGGAAAACCAAAGTACTCGGAGAAAACCCGCCCCAGAGCCACTCTGTCCACCCCAAATCCCACTTGACAAGACCCGGGATCAAACCCGGGCCGCCGCAGTGGGAAGCCAGCAACCAACCGCTTGAACTAAACCTCAAAGTAACTTGGTTCCAAACTTTTCACATATCATTTAGCCCTACTTTACCCTTGTAACACGTATTCCAATTTAAAAAGATTTCCTGCCTAGAAAGCACACACCACCACAAAACTGACATTTTACTCACTTAACAAGTTCTTTGGTGTGGTGTGTATGTGCATGCATATCGATATGTATTTACTTCCCAAGTTTGACTTGCAGCTTCAATTTCCCATATTTCTGTTTCCCTCAAATGTGACTCAGGCTGCAAGGTTAACTATAAACAAATTTTACGGGGCAAGTCTTTCCCTCCTCTTAATATCTCATTAGCATTAATAAAGTGTGTCTGTCTGTCTGTGGGATAATCTTCCTCACTACCATACTCAAAATGACTCATTACTATCTTAAAAGTGTCTATGAAGTGTATTCATTTAAACTATGTCAAAATACCTACACTGGACTTGTAACTGATGAACTGCTATTATAACTAGTTACAGTAACCCACCATCATTAGATTAACAGTGTACTAATAAACACCAAACATTAAATAATTTACTACAAATTGCTAAAAGCCTCACCTTTGCATTAGAATAAGCTTTCAGCTCTTGCACAATGACTGGTGCCTTGGGGTTACCAGCAAGGAGGGCCTTAACTTCTTCTAAAACTTTAGCAGTAACTTCAGCTTTGCTGGCACGATCCTTGTCATCTAACTGCTTCTTCAGATGCTTCAAATTTGTCCTCATTTCCTCCTATACATATTTAAAAAAAGTTACTCAGCTTTGATGTGAAGGTGAATAATTTTTGTCTCATATACATATAAAATAATATAAAAGTATCAAGAATCTTTATAAATTCAATGCACCCAGAAAACTAGCTGATCTAATTAATATTCTACACAGTTTTATTAGTTCAGGTATAGCCCCAACATTCATAACTGTAAACTCAATTTAGCAGTAACATGCATCAAGGTGGTATGAACTATGGTACAAGCATTTAAATGACCAAATGCAGCAATAATACACCTTCTTCCAGTACGGTATGGTTGCATGGGAGACATCATCTGTCAGTTCGACAATCTTTTTCACAAGGTCCTTATTGCTGATTTCACTATCGTCACTGTTCAGCAATGAAATAAACTTGTTCAACTTGTTTTCAAGCAGCTCTGTCTTCTTCAAAGCCTAATAAATAGAAAAAAATGTTTTAGCAAGAAGTTCAACTTTACAGGAAATATGCTTGATTTAGAATTGTTTCGGACAGAGCCAGTCACTTCACTGGCTCAATGCAGTAGTCGCAGAATCAAACCTGTTACCAGCAACTTCAAAACATAAAGCATCTGGTTTATAACCCACTTCTGATAACTAGTACAGCCATCAGTAACCAAATATCCTTCTCTCTCTTTGCTAAATTTAAGTTATAGCAATTTTAACACCTTTCATAACATTCAACTTCTACCACAAGATAATTGCTGTAATAGAAGTTCATAATACTGATTGGATTCTGTACATTAAATTCCAAATGGTCCACATAAATAAAGTCTGATTCACGTACCTTTGAAGCTTCAGGTCCTGTGAGGGCTACAATTCTTCTGATTCCCTTGGCAATTGCTTCTTCACTTGCAATAACAAATTTTCCAACATGGCCAGCACGATGTAAATGTCTAAATAAAGTAAAATCTTCATCAGAAACTAAATAAGAGCAATCTCCATAGAGCTCTATGTTCAGAATGATACAAGAATCTAAGTATGAACATGCTGGATTTCGTACAAAATAAAACAGATGACATAACGGTCATTAAGTATCAATATGCGCACCAAAGTCTGCTAGAATAACAAAAGGGATGAAAATGTGAACTCCAATGGGGTAGGAATCCAGGAAACTTTCCATATTAAATTTCATCCAATTCTGTGAGTGGTGTCTGGTGTTCAAAAGACAACAGACAAAATATTAAACCCATAAGGCTTTCATTTTATGCAATGCACACAGAAAACCCAAAGCGCACCAGTATCATGTAAATAAAGTATTATGTTACAACTGTCAACATGCAGTCTCTCATAATACAAATATCACCTAGCCCTCATTCAGCAGTTTCTTGGCGTCAACTTCAAAATAAGTATGTGCATTTAGCAGAGCCCTTAAGAATCTGAGTATCCCTTAACTGGTCAAGAAGTTCCTACCTTTTACAGAACAAAGATTTATTTGTCCACAAGAGTGCATGAAACCATAATATATTTATACTATACTCATAGGAACACCTAATTCCTGTAACTGATTAAACTGTAGGATTCCCAAATCATCAAATTTAAACTAGTATTAGATTTCTCACTCACGTTCCACCACAAAATTCAACTGAAGTATTATTGCCTGCTGGTCCATACGGGTCCTCTTCCAGCTTTTCAACAGGGATTCCTATAGACACCACCCTGACAGGATCTGGATATGTCTCTTCAAATACTGCACGAAGGCCTTGGATTGCTTTTGCAACAGCCAAGCTAGCTTCTTTAGCATATACAGGTTCATTTTTATCTATCACAGCATTGGAATGAACTTCTGTAGCCTTTACTTGCTCAACAGACATTGCACCCTATCAAAAATCAATACACAAAAGTAAAAATCTTTTAAATATTACTTTATGACAAATATGTAACAATATTCTCTTACAGTAACCATTTCTCTCTTTTGCAAAGATGTACACATGAGAAAAAATCACATAACTGAAGGAACATATCTGTCGTTATCTTTCACACATGCATGGAAATGAAGAAACAATACATCTCAATCTTTAACCTTTAGCATAGAGCAATTACATCTGAAATATGGAAAAGATTTTTCTCATACGTCAGTTAAAAACTTTAATACAGAAAAATGTTAAAAGTGGATTTAACAAATGTATAAAATCCATACTTTACATAAGGGTCTGATGATGGGGACACAGATGGTCCCTGAAACATGACTAATACTTAACCAACTGACATGACTGACAGCCTGAAAAGATTTTATCAACTTTAGCCACAGTGAGAGCTTCAGTTCTCACCCCATACTTTATAACTTGGACAAACACAAAGAATACAAAATCAAGGAGAGTTTTCTCAGTTAACCAAAGAGTTTTAAATTGGAATATACCCAACTCAGTAATGAGAGCATAAAATGTATTTCATCCCTTCACAGTTAACGGCACTGAAGCACAGAGAGAGAAAAACAGGTTACTGGCAGGTGAGATGAAGTTAAGAGAAATAAATTTGGAATGACTCAATGGTTTACGTTTACCATGCTAATGTAATTTTCTTTAAAACCTGTTCATAAGTGAGAACTGTGACTACTGGGACATCCAAGACTGCAGTGAATTAGATGCGACATGTGAGGGGAAAAAACGGCAGGAAAGTCAGCGAGAGTTATGGAAGGCTCAGCGGGACTGGCACAAGTACGGTAGCCCACAACCAGCAGAAGAGGAGAGAAGTAGTCCTAAGGGCAGTAATTCATATGTTTAAGGTGATAATATTAAATAAGGTAAATGAATGAGAAACTGTGAACTTATATGAAAATATTACAGTGCAGATGTAAAGTTACAAGATAATATTAGAATAAAAAAATTTGTCACAGTTTTCACCGTTTTCATTTTCAAATGTCAAATTTTTGTTAAGTCATTACAAATTTGTGTGAACACAGTGTAACACAAATAAGTGGATGACATGATGATAAGACTTTATATTAATTTCCTATCATATCCAGCATCTCACACTTTACCCAATGAGAGCAAGACAATTCACAAGCTCATGTTGTACAGACCATTTACAAACCTTGTTTGTGAAGTCAAAACGTAGTCTGTCAGGTGCTACAAGGGAACCTTTTTGATCTGCCTCTGTCCCCAACACAGTTCGCAAAGCAAAATTCAACACATGAGTTCCTGTGTGGTTGTTCATCACTAGGCGTCTCCGAGATGTGTCGAGGTGTAATGACACCTCATCTCCTTCACAAAGTATCCCTTCTACTGTACCAATATGTAGTATATATCCACCTCTTATCTGTACATTCTTTACAGAGAATTCTACATTCTGCAGAAAGAAAACAATATTAAACACAGCAGTACATGAAATGCTTCAAGACTGATTGTTTCTCCCAACTTCCCATGTGACCTTAAAAACAAAGGCAGGTATTATATATGGAAGATGGAAAAAATTCATTGTCCTATGTCATATGGTTATCATGGTGGCCTCACTGTCTTCGACCATTGAAACACTGGGATCAATGGTTCGAATCCCACTCATTACATGAATGTATGTCTGCATTACTTTTGTGTCTCTGTTGTCCAGTGTACATATAGGCCTTGCCAATAGGCTAATACCCTGTCCAGATGTCCAGGAGCCCTATCAAATTTCTAAAAAGGGATCACAGTTTCAGAAGTTCACTCTAAATGGGAACATACCTCAGGGCCTAATTCATAAAAATTTAAGATTTGTGGTTACTCTTTTCGAAGTACACAAGTTATATACAGTGAGATTATCTGTGACACAACTGAAAATTGTTCAGCTGATATGGCAGGAGGGCCATATGCTACTCGCTTTAACTCACACGATGCAAATAAGGATTCACAGTGTAGTTAACAGGACAACAGCCTACATGTATTGCAATTTCTCTTCAAAACTGCCAGGTAAACCTTTTAACAGCTATCATGATGCAAGCTTACGCATTATGTACCCGGTGACCATAACTGCAAGCCCTATTATATTAAACATTCAATCAGTCTAATTTCTTGTGTTGTAGTCCCACATGACTTACACAGTAAAACAAGGGTTCACATAGATACCCATGTGATAAGTAGGATGGATGCCACAGTTACACATTGCAAGACTATTCATACAATCATAAATAAATTTAGACAGACAGGGCCATATGTGAACAAAAAAGAAAACCAAATTAAAATGCTGAGTGCTCAAAGAAGAGAAATTGGATGAAATCAATGCTAGGCTTGAATATCCTCATCAAAAATCCCTTAAGATGCCTTGCACAGGAGACCAGAATTTCAAATTTCAGATTTCAAGTTTGCTCTGTTTCCAAAAAAAAATTCAATAAGAGAATCTCAATATTTTACAGATGTGGCAGGATTGTATATGTAATAACAGGGACCATTTCTGGAATCTGCTGTGATCTGTGTGGGTTTTGTTTGTGATCTGTTAGCCTACTGGCTTGTCGATGGCATGGCACGCTCAGTCAGTGGGAGAAAAAATTGACACAAGTACTTTGTGTCTCTTCTGCTGAACCAGCTAAACATTTTCTGGAAATCTTAAAAAAGAATCTGCCTGTATTACTATCATACCTGGAGAATCATTTTGTTGCTTGGAATGGTTGCTTAAGATTAAAAATTGTGCTGAAACACATGTACCTTTTGTAACCTTCAAAATATAATTCCTGTGGGGCAGGCCATATAAAGAAAACTGTATTCCTGCACCACAGGAATTATATTTTGAAGGTTACAAAAGGTACAACATAAATTTTGGGCAGGCCTCTCTATCTCTCTCTGCATGTGCACATGTGTATGTGTGGGGTGGGGTGGGTGTGGGGGCGCACACACACACTGATTAGGGCAAGAACCACATAAACAGGAAATTACCTTCTCACTTTAACAGAACTAAGGTACTTTCTTTTTTAGTTTTCAGTTGCTTGGGTCCTATTAGTAGTTATCTCAGTGATAAACTTCCTCCACATACTGGCTTTCCTCAGGATAGTGTGGAAACTCATTATTCCTAAGAGAAACATCAAACAGGGATTTTACTGTACGTAATTGTCATATATAGATTCTAACCTCATCTCCAACTTTGACTAAGAAGCCTTCATCATAAATCTGCCCGCCCTGCTCTGCGTAGAAAGAAGTCTTGTCCAGCAGAACTCCACACTCCTGCCCAGAAGTCACATGGTCCACAAACTTCTTGGAATGCCGCAGTCTTAACACCTTGGCAATACAACCATCAAACTCTACAAAGATAACAAAGTAATGCTATTAAAATTCTGAAAAGTAATGAATAAATATTGAACCTCGACAAATAAGACATTTAAAAATCACTCATGTATCCATGACTACTTGCATTTACTTAACCTTTAAGGTCTGAAGTGCCCCTATCGGGCCAGTGATGAGTATGGCTGTTGTGGCCAAAGTACCCTGATTTGGGCAGCTAGGCATTTAAACTCTAGTAGCGGAAGTGCACGCACCCTCCGCTAGTAGAAGAATATGCACAATCCTATATATTTAGTTTTAAATAGATTAAAATTCAATATACATACATTTTTTTGCTGTTATCTGCTTGATGTATATACAGGCTTCAACCCCCGTGTCATGTAACCGAATCTCGCCTTTGTGTAATACTCCTTGAAGCACCCAAGAAAGCACAGTCCCACACCACATATCTTGCACTGCCTTTTAATTTCGTGTTCCAAACGTTTCATTGCCATTGTATGACAAAATGAAACTACAATATTCAAATTCACTGTGAACTCACAGAAAACTGAATGCACCCTGTATCTCAGCTGCGATATAAGCGTTTGGTTGCAACCATAGAAAGGGCAATATTCTCTTGCAGCTGCAATGGCAGGGTTTGGGACTGAATTAGGAAACAATGAATTTACCCTGTAGCCTTTCTATAAACGCCATGTTTTCACTTTTCTGTCCTTTAGCCCAAAGACTGGGATATCTGAAGAGTGTAACAAAGACTTGAAACTTCCCAGCAGAGAACCAAATGACTTTCTATCTTCCAGCTGTTTTATGGCAGCAGAGAATGCGAAAATATTTCAAGTGTTACAAGCAGGAGTGATTTTATAATGCAACACTACTATGTGAAAAAGTGGGAAACTATTTTTACAGTGTGCATCAAAATTACAAGAAAAACAATTAAAGGTAATTTATAATTTGTCTTCATATTTTCAAATTTACGCTATAATATGCGACACTGTGTTCTTTGGTTATAAAAACAAAGTTAATTCTATTCATTTATCATAAAAATTGTATTAGATACAGCATTTTAAGTACAATGTAAGCACCCTAACAGGAATGGACATTGAAACACAGAGAGACAATGGGCATTAAAATGCGCACCAGCAGTGGACATTTAAATAAACTCCGGCCAGCACAAGCTACCACTATTACAATAGTCCAGCGTTTAAAGGTTAAAAACTGCTATGGAACCAGTGATTGATCATGAAACTCCAGTATGCAGTTCATAATATTAAAAAGAGTCATATTTCTCATACATTATTACATCTCTCTCAACAATTTTGAGGTTAAAGTTCCAAAGAAGACAAAAAACAAATAACAAACAATAGAGGATGGATCTCAAAACTATGTATGCTGGCAGATTTCTACAAGAATATTAACATTCCAATTATGCCAATTATGAAAACTGCACATTTTAAATTTATTTTTACAAGCTGCGTTCTCATAAATAAAATCTAAAAGTTTATGACGATGGTATATTAAATACAAATATTACATTTCTAAACGTTACCCATTGTCCTGCTCTTCTTTAAAATACCCTCCTGTTTTTACTTAACCCACAACATTTCAGAGACTGAATTCTGTCTCCGTGTTAAGGCATAACCTGCTCTGTTGGGCCCAATCAATAGAGATGGTACCTATCTCTGAAAAGTGTTTCAAATAGAAACAGGACAATAAACAATGCCCAGAAACATAATGTTTGCTTTCTTACACCACTGCCACTGGATATATATGTACATATCACGCCTATCACTTGCAGACCATTCTGTAGTCTCTGGCCAGGTGGTATCTCTCAAAACAAAGGATGACAGACATTGCAGGCTCTCCTGGAAAGGCTGGACAGGAAAATGAAGTCTGCCTCCTCCTACAGCCCTTCTTTCCTTTGTATTTGTATTGTGATGGCCTCATGGAGCAAACAATATTCACACGAGATTTACCATCATTTTGCAAAATGAAGCGACTTTCACTCAGTTGAGCTTTGGGAAATGGTCATCGAATTTTTTTCCCCTCTCATAAGAGTCAGTGATTCTCCCACTTATAAGGGCTGTTTCTATCATAAAATACCACAGAAAATGGCACCTTTATATTCTTATATGCTACCTGTAACTGGTAGGTATTTCATCAAATCTGTTGAATTCATATATGTAATTTAATGTGCCACCAATATGGGTTTACATACATTGTGAAAATCATATTCCCTTTCCTTAGACATCAAGGCTCCTACATTTTCTAGAGAATCGGCTCACCAATAGCAGTGAGGTTGTCAGCTTTACACACTGGTCCCCTTTCACCCCCAAGAAAGATTCCTGGTAATCATTTCTTTTAGAGGCTGAATGAACTCCAGGGATATAGTGGGGCTAGAGAGATTAGGTCAATTAAAAAAAAAATCCGATGAACTCACTGGGATTCAAACCCGCAACTTTCCGGCTTGTAGCATAGTGCCTCAACCAATTATACTGCCACATGCCCCTAGATTGTACTTGCAATAATTCAGTTCCACTATTATGCATAGCCAAGAGCAGATTCACTATCCTTGTGTCTTGCCAGGTACATGTAATCATGTTTTTCATTGTATTCACCCCACTCTTGGCTAATTTCCCTTTCTTATATTAAATGTTTATGGCTCTGTGTCCATAGGAAGGCCTTTTCTATTTACCCTTAAAGTGCCACATGCACCCATTCTATTTATTCTTAGTTCCTGTAAAGAGACAGGGAGAGAAAGGAAGCTACAATAACATGCAAGATGCCCTTTGTTCTCAATCCCCCAAACAATTTAAAAACGACTTGTTCCCCCAGTGGTTCACCAGTATCTTCAGGCTCCATACATTTTCCTCTGTAAACACCAATTTTAGAGAAAAATCCAGTCTTACTGTCATATACGGACCAACCTTTTACACTCCATTTAGCACAGGGCTTATAAGGAATGAATATTACACAGTCGAAGCAGATATTTACCATACTCTGCATCCTTATCTTCAGATTTGGCATGGTAATTGTACTTTGGTGAATCATCTGTCAGAGGGACATTCTGATCACGAAGCTCAGTGATGGCATGGATATCCAAGATAATTTTATCATCATACCATCCTCCTCTCCCTTGTGATAAAATCTGAAATTAAACAAAAATATGTATCATAATTATATGACTCCACCAGCAGAGCTACAACTGATGTCATAACATCCAATACAGTAATTTCTGCAATGAAATAATCATTAAACCCACTTTATCTCCATTCGCCACACCTCTTCCTCTTTGGAGTGTATGGGTTAGGATGTTCAATACAAAGGTTCTTCCACTTATATACCAACCATATCCTCACAGAGTGCCAGGGGGCCAAATGAGTGTTTTCATTCCTTACCTGAAGACGGAAACAGATCCAGTTTCCTAAATGTCATGCTTTCTATTTCCTAGAAATCTGAACAATGGAAAAGTTCAAAATCCCAGTAATTCTGTGTGAAATCCTTTTAACACACTGACTACCACAGCAGCCACTAGTGACCACTATGAAAGACACGCCTTACTGTCACAGTAGTCACCAGTGTTCACTCTTACATGCTTATATTTGGCTACATTCAACTGTCATATATCTGACACGTCTTTTATGTTTATAAGTCCGCTGTGGCCTGCAGACATCTCACTGGGGCAATGATTTCTAGGATGTTACACAGTTCAGAAAAATGGCATAAGAAACAGAACTATGCCTTTATTATACGATTATTATTAGCATAGACTTGATCAAAATACCAGCACAATGACTATGAATATTGAGTCAAGGCTTTAATAATTCAATCCCCTCTTTTGCTGAAATGCATATTTACCATTTCATAATATAAAAAAATTACAAGAAAATTACCTCAATCAGGTTTTTATCTCCAAAAGCATCACTGTATTTAAAATATTTAATTCACTTATACCTCAAAGCAATGTCTGTCTGCACTGAACTGTACTGAAACGGTCCAACCAATACTGCGGACAGTCAACACAATCCTCACAATAACTGGTTACTGTGTACACCTTATATTTTTTTAGCTTCCCTTCCATCTCCTTTCTACAACACACAACCTAATTCAAGAAACTGAATCCTGGAGGGATGAAGGTAAAGTTTTCCATGTGCTTAATTAATTAAGCATTATGCCATGAAGACATACCAAGGAGTGGCAACATCATATTATTATTGACTGCAAATGGGTTTTCACCCAGTGGTAGTGGTACTACAATAAGACAACGGACAAATAACACACATAAACATGTTCAAACAAAACACGGTGCATAAACATTAGTAGAAAATCACACAAACATTAGTAGAAAATTGACATAATATATAATAAACTAACAGCAATGAATGCATAATGTCATGTTCTCATTCTCCCTTCATTTCGCTTTACTACACTTACGTAATCCTCCCATCCTTAACACTTTCCACTTCACTTCACTTCATTTTTTGCTGATTTCCATCCCACCTTCACTCCGCATCATTTATCACTTTCCTAACCCTTTTCCTAAAATTACTTGTTTGCAGGAGAGTCCCTAAAGCATTTAAAGGTAGTTGGTTCCAGATCTGTATGGTCCTATTTACAAAGGAGTATTTTCCGACATCAGTCTGTTGCTTTCTGCTCCTATTTTTTTTGTCATGATCGCCTTTGTAATCTATCACCTATAGTCTTCCAAGCCCGTTCTCCCATGTATGCCTTGAAGAGAGCACATTTGTGAGCTACCTGCCTGCGCTGTGTCAAGGTTCCCCAGTTCAAATGGTTCCTATAATGAGCAAATTTAGCCGCTTTCTTTTGCACCTGGTCTAATGCATTTATCTGTACCTCCCTGTAAGGATCCCAGCAAGCCACCACATATTCCAGAATCGGATGCACCAAATATGTGTAAGCTAAATTTTTAGTGTTGCTATTTCCCTTTTTTAGAATACGCATTGTAAAATGAGCATACACATTTTTTTTCATTAGTGCTACAGCCCTCATTTGGGCCTAGGCCTACCTCCATAAAACTCTCCGTTTTACTTTGGTTTTACTAGATCTTAGACATACGGTAGGACTCCTTGGGCAGGTGATCGGCTCGTCGCAAGGCCTCTATCTGTACACAAACACAGAAAAACGCCCACAAACATCCATGCCCTGAGTGGGATTCGAACCCACAATCCCGGCTTCCGAGCGAGCAAAGACAGTGCATGCCTTAGACCGCTCGACTAACATGACCAGCAGAACATACACATCACCCATCACATAATCCAGATTTGCAGTTTGTCTTAATCGTTAGTGCCTACATGAATCACAACAGTATCAGGGTTCCCTAGATCTCTGTTTTCCATTACTGTTTGCAGTTGTTCAGTTCTAATTCCTGGTAAGCACTGTACCCTCATATGTTCAGATTCCATGTTGTGTATAATCGAGTCACCCAACACTAAGCACTCTGCATCTTCATGTAGTCTCTGCACCATATCCCACCTGCCAAGCTAGCCTCCAGCTACCACCCCTCGTTACTGATCTTCTAGCCCCTTATTCCTCCATTTTAGATCTTCAATTTGTTGCAGAGCATTTTCTAGTTTCTCCTCCAGTTGCCAAAGCCTGTCCCATTTGCACCTCTCACAGCTCCACTTCCCACTGTCTGCCATATGGGCCTCTACATTACCACAGCTGTTGTGAAACCATCGTCCGCATGTGTTGCATTGTGTTCCCGATTTTAGATTTCTGTCACACCCACTATATAATACATGCAGAATGTTCTCCGCCTCCATTCCAGGTCCAGGATTTTGCTCCACACCACCGATTACTAATAATATGGCAAGAGCCACTGCACAAAGAATCATGTTGCCTGTGTAGAAACTTGCTTGTCTCTTGCTCTCTCAGCCTTGGGCAAAGTGCCAGGGAGTCCTCACAGCCCAGGTACCCAGTGGGCTCAGTAGTCTTCCAGGTAGCAACCCACTGATACTATATCTCCTGAAAAACGACCGCTCTCGACAACCATCAAGAACAGACTTCACTCTCCCTGACCCTGGCACTATATGGAGGTGTAGTCAGCTTCATACCCTGACCACTTTTACTCCTGGGGAAAGTGCCCCAGGTCCCCACTGGATGGGAGGCTGGGTTAGCCCTAGATCTGGTCTGAACCCTGTGAAGAAGAGAAGAATCCTGACCCTCCAGGGAATCGAAACCCGGTCATCTAGCCCAAAGTCCATCGCTATACCAACTCGGTTATACTGACTCCCACTGAATCCTGGTAGTATAGCAATCATATTCTCTGTTAAGGAAATACTATTATCAAAGTTTAGATTACTCTAGTTGAAGCCGGATTATCTGAGACAACTTCCAACGACATTAACATTCGTTGCTGAACATTCTAAATTTCAAAGTCTTTACAGTTTACACTAAGACAATGCATTCAGTCTGAAAGATGTCTACAAATCATGAATGCCTCCTTTCTTATGCTGGCTGCACTTCTGAAAAACAGTTAAACAACTATTAACAAATATTTCCATTCCTTTCATATTACCAATTTTTGGACAACTAAACACCATACACGGTATTCATTACCTGGGCTTGTTTCTTTGCTTCCTCATATGCATCCATGTCAACAGTAAGACCCTTCTCCTCAGACATCAGCTGTGTTAAATCAACTGGGAACCCATACGTATCATACAATCTCCATGCCACATCACCTAAACAATTGAACATAACATATACAGTATGTGCCAAAAATAAAGTACTAAAATGAAAAGATAAACAATATTACCTTGTTGTCATCTGTGAGTTTATTTCTCCTGAAAGAAACTAACATATACACTATTAGCGTGTTGATTTACCACAGTATGAGTAATGTTAAGTTTTCAATGTGTGCACCGCCTCACTGCAGACAGTGTTCATATCATTCATGCAGATTCTCAATCATATCCCGGAACAAAGGTTGCTGCAGACTCCTGCAAAAGGAGACGGTTTGCTCGCGTAATGCAGGCAGTGTTCTTGGTGGATCTTCACGGTTGAACACACACTCCTTTAAAATTCCCCACAAGTAGGCATCAGGTGGTGTAAGATCGGGGGAATGGGACGGGTATGGGAAGTCAGTACCACGTGAAATGATTCACCCTGGAAAGTTTTCCTGCAGCATGGCTAGAGATTCTTGAGCAGTGTGGCTGGTCGCCCCGTCCTGTTGATACCACTGTCTATTCATGTGAAGGCCACTTGCACGACAGAACCTTCTCAAATCCTGAAGAAATGGTCCAATTACCATGTACCTGTAGCATTCTTGGGTGATGGTATGAGCATTGCCTTCCTCATCCCCAATGAAATAGGAGCCTAATATACTGTGCACTGAGACAGCACACCATATCGTCACACATGTACTATGTAGCGGTTTCTGGATAACGTCTGGCCACTCAAAACCAAGGAAGCGAGTTGTCTGGCAATTGATGTAGCCATCCAAGTGAATGTGACTTTCGTCGGAGAACCACACATTCCTCAAGAAATCTGGATCCTCGTACACCATGGCCAAAAATGTTCCACAAAACACCATCCTGGTTCGCATATCTGACTCTGTCAAGCGTTGTCCAACCTGCATCCAGTACAGAAATCCACCTATGTCCTTAAACAATCAGAAAACGGACATATCGCTGACATTCAGTTTCAAGGCTGTTCATCATGGACTTAGCTGGGGCGAATGCAGCACCTGCAGAAGAACACATGCATGATTCTCTTTCGTCGAAACAACAGTTACTGGTCAACCAGACTTCCCCTTCCGTTGACAGAGTACACTACCAGAATGGCGAAATTTTGTAACAATAGACAGCATAACTGTGTTACTTGGTGCCATCTTATTAAATCTCTCTTGGAATTGTTCTGTCACCTTTTTCAAACTCGGTCCCCCTTCATGACTACTTCCATATGAGTGGAAAAAATACTCAACTATGAATACTTTTTCCTCCGTCGAGAGACCCATTTCCAATAACAACTGCACAACACAACTTCCTTTTCACTACTGGGAACACGTGTGGCTGGAGCTATGCCCCATCGACAAAAACACACATGCACGTTCGAGATATGCGAGTTTCAGTACTGATTTTTTGGTGCATACTGTACCTTCTATTCAGAACTATAACTTCAAGATGCAGTGACTTTAATGAGCTGTAGAATTTTCATCTGGTCAAGAAGTTTCCTGCTATTATGAAACACAAAAGTTCAGAACTGTGTTCATGTCTGGATCCCGTCAAAAGTCGGTTCAATCCTCTTCATATCTTCACAACTTATTTTTCTACAATCTTATTTAACACCCTACCTAATGTGCCTAAGTCTCCCTAATGAGAATGTCTCTTAGGGTTTGCAACAGTTATTTTGATTCTCTGCATGTGATGCATGAGGAATTTTTTCTGAAGTTAATTTAAGGATATCATCAGTAACTCAGATAATAGAGAACAAAATGAATGGATAATAGTAAATAAATAAATGGAAAGAATGTGGAAGGAAGTGGCCATGGCCTAATTTAAAGTACTATCCAAGCATTTTCCTGGAGGAAATGAGAAAAAAAAAATCTCAAATCAGGATTCCTGCTGTCACAGCCAAGATTCAAACTGGAAACCTCTAAAATAAAGCCACAAGTGTTATTGCTTGGTTCAATCTGGTTGTGCTACATGCAGTACAGTATAAATTATAAGCACCCTCATTAAGTAATTTTCTCTCTTCCCCTATAAATTCCCCTCTCTTAGGTTTGGACATACTACTTAGCAATTTGCTCTTGAATATCTTCAATCTGAATTCCTCCCCAAAGACCAAGTATTGTATCAATATAAAAACACGGAAAATTAAACCAGAAACAATGCCACTTGGCCCACCATACTTGATGGCTCACGCAGTAATGAGTATAAATTATAAAGCTCTCATTAAGTAATTTTCTGTTCTTGTGTAAACTCCTCTCGTTTAGGCGTAAATATTTCCCTTAAAAAAAGAGTTCTCACACATCTTCAATCGATGTTCTTTCCCATGAATAGGAGACAAACCTTCATACCAGTATAAAGGAAGAAAACTGCAGTTTGTGTTGTTTTCAGTCTAGAAAGGCACTGGGAACAAAAAAAGATTCTAAACTGAATAGTATGCATTTCCCACATTTAATCAGTTTTCAATTTCATCGTGACTATAATTACATTNTTCAACCAACTACGCTACTTATAAAGCTCTCATTAAGTAACTTCCTGTTCTTATGTAAACTCCTCTCCTTTAGGTGTAAATATTCTCCTTACAAAAGAGTTCTCATTTCTTCAATTGATGTTCTTTCGCATGAATAGGAGACAAAGCTTCATAAAACAAAAAAAACAAACTCTGTGAGTTTAGTCTGCAAGCAAACTATACTGACCACGTGACTGCCACTTGTCGGCAAAGTTAGTGCCAACTTTTGCAGATAGAAGGTGTCGCGTGGTCAGTGCAAGGAATCCCCACGGCCATTAATTTCGGTCTTCTAGACCAGAGCCGCTATTTCCTTGAAGTAGCTCCTCAATTATCATCACGAGGCTGAGTGGACCCCATTCCGGACCCATTACTTCTCAGAAAAGCCTAGTACCACTGGGAATCGATCCCGGACCTCTGGATCTGTAGCCAGGAACTCTTAACTTCTAGACCACAGAGGCGGTCCTAGACAAAGCTTCATACCAGCATAAAAGAAGGAAACTGCCGTTTGTGATATACTCAGTCTAGAAAGGCACTGGAAATAAAAAAGGTTCTAAACTGAATAGTATGCATTTCCCACATTTAATCAGTTTTCAATTTCATCGTGACTATAATTACATTTGTTACTGTTACTGTCAAGTGCTTGAACCTTGTCACATTATTTCAGAATTCATAAATAATTATTAAATTACAAATTTGTCCTGTATTCTGGAAATGTAATATGTGCTTTTTCCCTTCTTACATTTTATAAGGCAACATCCTTAGTAACCTCTAGTGGAGTTTGTGTATGTTCTTACCAAGTCTGCATACTTACAGTCTTGAAAGTACAACAAAAGATTTAAGTTATACCTGGAAGAGTTTTAGAATTTCCCAGCTTCATAATGGTTCGGTTCAGCAAGTTATGACCTCGAGTCAAAGTTTTAAGGAACTGTGTTTCTTCTTCATTGATCAAATCTATAACACTCTGTGGATCTTTCTTAACCTGTTGAAGAAATCATAGCTGTATCTGTATCATGGAAACTCTAAACAAAACTGCATCACTTGTAGGACTATATACACTCAACTCTCGATTATCCGGGTTAATGGTGGGGATGTAAATCACGATTAATCGAAAACCCGGTTAAGACAAATTTTATTAAAAGTAGTACTGTAATACTGTACCTTCATAATACTATAAGCCTACCTGTATTTACATTTATTCAACCTCATTTTTATGTCATCTCATGGCCTATTTAATACTTTTTTTACATTACACTGAAGTATGAATTAGTTATTTCAATCACAGTGTTCAAACAACATCCAACACTTTTTACAAATATTCACATTTAAAACTTAAAAAATTTAATACTGTCGTTTGCTTTTTCGTGGCATTTTCCTTTTTATGGATATCCGTACGAAGCCTACATAATATTAGCTTGTCACTTAACAAACTGTTCTCTTCACTCTCAAGATAGTCTAGTAAGGATTCCAAATGATTAAGAGCAGCGCCATGTGATATTTTCTTACTAGCAGCACTGTCCACCTCTTCCTCATTCTCACTTTCTTCCCACTCTTCTAGCTGCGCCCCCACTGAACTCACAATTTCGTCACTGCTTAACATTTTGAAGCCCGGCTCACACGAGTCACAGTCAAACTACTCTCTTATATTTTCCTTGTTGACTTCTTCACCACCATGAACTTGGTTAGCCAATTTTGTCAATTCTATGGCTATCTCATTTTCACTGAATCCAGTGAATCCATGGATTTCATCATCTTCATTAGTGATGAAAGGCATCAGTTTCTTCCATGAATTGGATTTTTTCATGGTTTTTCTCTTCTTCATTCCGCTTGAATTAGAAGACGAAGCAAAGGAAATTAAATGATTCTTTTGTTTTTTCAAATCACGAACAGTTTGTTCTCCAATACCGTATTGCATTGCTAATTGTTTAACTACACCTCTTTTTCCCAGCTGATAATTTCAAGTTTCTGCTGAATACTTAACACAACACGCTTCCTTTTACACACTGACATTTTGCTAATGCACTTGAAGATCAATACAAAGAGACTGACTGGGGTGGTGTATCTGTCCTTGAAACTTTCCACAAATCCTTGCATTCTTGCACCCCTACCCTAGAACATTGTGTTAGCATAATGGGACCAAAAAATGCAGAGCTCAGTTCACACTAGTGCGAAAATAGTGTTACAATTCACCATGTGAAACAAAAGGGATTGAATATTAAACAACATATAAGCCTCAAAAAAGCCCCGGTAGCCCCGGTTAAGCTGCAAACCAGTTTATCCGCCCCCGGATAATTGAGAGTTGAGTGTACACTGGTACATGGTCAGAATGAACTGTTTTAATTATTATATTTTTTATACCTTCCTGCAAGTTTACATTAACCTGATATTATATTTGAGCATCCTCTTGCATTAGTTGGGCACCTGAAATATGCTGCCACATTCAAGGGGGTATGGACTGATAATGGATACTGGCCACCTATACACACCACTCAGAGCTACATGTAAATACAGCACTACCACTGATCTCCACTTTACAAATCACTATCAAACTCTAAGAATTCTCAGTCTTTTACAATCTTCACTAGCCATTGCTTGGTAACATATTAACAATGGCTATTCCTCTGCTTTCATGCTCAAGTCCTGTACAGAACTCCTGTCAAATGTCAACTGAACTTGACCACCCCAATTATCTTTCTTTTAACTCCTTTACATTGACAACAGAGAAAACATTGCATTAAGCAGGCCTCTTTCTTCAAAGTGCCTTTGGATTATTTTCAGAATAGCTTTTTCAAACAGCTTGCTTGTTGTAGACAAGAGGCTAATTGGGCATAAATTCTGAGGAAATTTTGGGTCCTTACCGGGTTTCCATCACATTATAACTTTTGCTTCCTTCCAAGGTTTTGGAAAAATGGGACAGACGAAAGCAGTGATTAAATAAATGAGTAGAAGTACCAGTGCTCTTCTTGGAAGATGCTTAAGGCATTAATTTGGAATACCATCAAGTCCACAAGCCTTTCTCATTCTTAATGAATTTGCTAATTTATCTATGTCACAATATCTTACTTTCCCCAATGGGGTGCCATCTACAAATGCAAGCAGAGCTTGGACTGTAGTCCCTACCTGTTGCTCATGACATAGGTCATGGGATGTGAAATCGTTTTCTAAACAATCCGCATTCACATTGGCTTCTCATTCAGATGATATATTATTCCTAAAGGGCCATGAACAGTGGTTGGTGCCTTTGGTTTATCTGTTTTCATAAGCGATTTCACAACAGGCCACAGAGCTTGATATGTGACCTCACAGTTGCTACTTTTCTTTCCACTGTTCCAAGTTCCTTTCTATGGGTCATTTGCCGAATGGTTTTGGAAACCCAATTAACTGCCATTTTACATGCTGTATCCCAGGCTATATGCCACAGTTTCCTTAACCTCCTTTTATGTTTTACCAGGCTCTCCAGTTCTTTAGGTCCAAGAACGTAAGTTTCCTAGCAATAGCCTATATGCTGAAGCTATAGAGCCAGTGAGGTCACAGGCCACTTTATCAGCTTCTTTGCTCAAGTTAATTTGGATTCTAGGTGAAATTATTTCAGAGGCCAAGCTTTGAAACCACTCCTAATCTGTGAATCTGTCAATCAGGTCTGAAAGATTCCTAGTTCTAACATGATCCAGTAAGTGGAAAACGACTGGTAGGTGATCTGGGTCAAGAATGTCACAGACAATGAGCCGTGATAGCTACACATCCTTGTGAACAAGAACATCAAGTATGTCACCATTTCCCGCATGACAGTAATGATTGGGACATTGTGGTGCTGATATTTCAAACTTATTTATATGCAATAAATTCAGCAGTTTCACACCTGCAGGGTTGGAAACTAGGCTATTCCAAAATGAATGTTTAGCATTCAGATTTCCTGCCAGTAGTGACTTGTGTCTAAAGGACACGAGCTCAATGATACCTGCATCATTCCAGGTGTGGCCTGGTGACTTACAGACTGCTGCAAGCAGCACTTCACTATTACCAATTGGCATGCAAACCCCTGTGGCTTCTATTGAAACAAGCAGAGGCAGGTTTATATGGCTGTGGGGAATGTCTTTTTAACTGCAACAGCAGTTCCACCTTTTCTTCAAAGGAAGTGGTCAGCTCGATAGAAGTGATAACTTGGAATAAGGAACCTCTGATGGGGTTTCAGATGTGTCTCTGGGAGCAGGCCCACATTTATATGTAAGTCTTGCAGCTGTTTACCGAATTCATAGCAATGCCTCCAAATGCCATTAGCCTTAAATGTTATGACTTTGAGCAGCCCCTAACTCTAGCAGCCATTTTGTTTCATTAAGTACCATTTTTGTAACAACCATTATGTTGTCCTTTTCTGACACAGCTTCACTGAGCTCCATCATGATCTGTTGCACTACAGTGGCAACTTTTAACATGTCATTGTTAGTCGAACTGGGAACCTGTACTGTCAGACATGTTTTCTTAATTTCCTGTTGTGGCAGATGGTGCTGCATGAGGTGTATGCAACGTAAAAGGATTTATCTGTTCTTACTTTCACTTAAGAAATTACAATGTGTGAATAACACACTGGCATGGATGAAATTACATAATCAAACATCCCAATTACATTCCTCAGAAAATGTGAAATACTGACCTCTGGGAATGTATCCCCTAGAATCTCCACAACTGTGTTAACAAGAGTTGCAAAGAAACCAGGCTTAGCATTCAGCTTCTCAGTTGCATATCTGACAGCTCGTCGCAGAATGCGCCTTAAGACATAGCTGAGGGGAAAAGAAAGAAGACTTTCAATAGGAAGAAAGATAAATACACAAACTTATTATTAATAAAAGCTTAACAAAACACTAATTTCTGGTAGACCTTACATTTAAGTAAATTTAAAACGAGAGAACTATCTCTGAGTTTAATTAGTCCAACATTTACCTGGTATCACTAAGGAAAACTATAAACAACTTTAAGCAAAAACAGTTTATACCCAAACAAATTTAAACAGAGTGCCTCCCAGATACAAGCCAGACAAGATACTGTTAACATAGCCTGGTAAGAACAATATACTACACACACCACAACAATAGTAAAAGGCACTAAGTTACCCTCGGCCAGTGTTATCAGGATGTCCTCCATCAGACAAAGCTATGGTCAGAGTTCGAGCATGGTCCGCCAACACGCGATAAGCCATGTCCACGCCATCCACATCATCTTCACCAACATGACCTTTGTATGGTGGTACTCCTGTACCCTGGAAGAAAACACATCTGGGTACAAATCAATCATCATAAAAAATGTTTACATATTTTAAAATTTAATCAAGCGGCACTTATTTATTACAGTGTAAGTGAAGCAAATTAATTGTATTCACTTATTAACCTTTAATGTCACAGCAGCTGTAGAAGTATGGAGAATACAGATGTCCAGCATACATCCAGATAGGTCAATTTAAATTCTCCACTTCTCCGCTTCTGTCACTAAATCCACACTTTGACAATGTACAAAGGCAATCTATTACAACAAAATGCTTTCTGAAGATTCAAGAACTTAGTGGCTACTTGTGACCATTCATCAAATTTATGCATGTTTTGCTGTCTTAAAATGTATGACAAATTTAGACTTGAGAATCTACAAGAAGTTATGGAAGGAATATGTAAGACAAACTCTGTCTCTCATCTACTGTACTATTGTTTGGGGTCACATCACATGAATACTGCTTCACTGTTTGGAATTCATGAAGTGACCAAATTCAAACAATGAACAGAAAGGCCAGCACACCCTGTCAGAAGTTTTGAGTCATGTGGTATTATTTTATATAGTTTATAACATGCATCAAAATGGAGTTTTTACAGTGTTTACAATAGCAAAACTTTCTAGCACCATCAATCAGACATCCAAAAGTTGTTCTTGAAACTGTTTATGTGAGTTTTCTCCCATAATGAGCTATAATTGAGATGGCATTCTGCACAGCCTGAGTTGTAGAATAGAATTTTGTCAACATGTATGTTCTATGGAAAGCATCAGTTTTTTTTTACTTATGGTTTATTTAATAATTTTATCAGTAGCTTATGTATAGTATCGTGTGGTAGGATGATGATAAATAATGGATTGGAATAGAAGTGGAAGGACTTAACTGCTCACTTTGAGTTATTAACACATCTATCTGCAGCAGTTATGGAACCCATGAAAACCTCAGCCGTAACAGCCAGTCTGGTGATATGCCTTAATTTTATTTAACTTCTAGTGCACAGTGTTTCCTTCTTTATTTACATACTGACCCAGTGCATGGGGTTTTGGTGCTGGTCAGAAGATACGTGTCCTCTTTCCATGCCTCCTTTCACTTTATGTATAATATATTTTTCAATTGGAAGGGCTATAGCCCATATTATTTAGATCTGAAAAGATCTGAGGTGATGAAAGAGAACTGTAGCAATGTTCCATGTGTAAGAGATCATCACCATCCATACCTTGTTTCCCCAAATAAACTGTCAAGTCATACTTCACTTGCACAATAGTGTGCACACTTTTATTACAAATCATTTTTGTTTTGTTGACCATACTACTAAAAACACATCCTGTCATTGTGTATTGCAATTACATCATCCAAGACCAAATTTTCTGCAAAACTCCTTCTGAGATTCATTTTGCTTGACAGATTTTCATTACTTCTGAAGAAAAGAAATTCCAGTATATGGAGAAACCAGGCTCTACTCATAATATTTGAGAATAATACAG
Organism: Cryptotermes secundus; assembly: GCF_002891405.2. Lineage (NCBI taxonomy): Eukaryota > Metazoa > Arthropoda > Insecta > Blattodea > Kalotermitidae > Cryptotermes > Cryptotermes secundus. Next base: position 1,270,453 of record NW_019734317.1, read on the forward strand.
TACAATATAGTACCTTGTTATCTGATCAGTAATATGACAGATGCACGGTAGCCGAGTGGTCTAAGGCATGCACTGTCTTTGCTCGCTCGGCAGCCGGGATCGTGGGTTCGAATCCCACTCAGGGCATGCATGTTTGTGTGCGTTTTTCTGTGTTTGTCTACAGGTAGAGGCCTTGAGACGAGCTGATCACTCGCCCAAGGAGTCCTACCGTATGTGTAAGATCTAGAAAAACCAAAGTGAACGGAGTTCATGGAGGTAGGCCTAGGCCCACTGGGGCTGTAGTGCCAAGGGGGAACAAAAAAAATGACAGATGGCCAAATTGAATGTTAGCATTCCAGCTCCATATTCAGGAAGTCCCAGGTACAAATTTCAGCCAAAGACCCTATTATGACTCAATAGTTCTCCTAGTCCCTACAGAAAAATACTTTAGACTGGACCACAACTGCTTTCTTCCACTTCATTTCTACTTCTTTATTCATTAATCAACCACTTAGCATTATAAAATCTCTGCAATTGATTGAAAGCTGAGAGCAGAAAAAAAAATGTATAAATAAAATAAATAACAACTTTCCTTAACATGCACAAAAATGCTGATGGCTATTGGTCAAATGGCTCTTGGCCAATCATATACATAGGCAAAGCTGATAAAAGAGTACAAGAGAAAATATTCCTGCTTTGAAGCATAGTCTTGCATAGATTACTGACTGGCCTGAGAGATTTTACCTAAGAAACAGCAAAGAAACAGAATTCATTATTGACAAGAATGATAGAGGAAAGGGATTGAGAGAGGAGAAAGCTTCACAAGGTCAGCTGTGGGCCAAGTATAATGTAACCCTGATATCTACATTATTGTCTTACAACAAAATACTTACCTCATTTTACATTAAGACATTGGTTAAATACTGAAGAAAATATGGGAATGCAACAATGCCCCATCTCATATCATATCATCAAGAACATAGTTAACTCTTCAATGCATATCAATAGCAGACACAAGATAACACACTTTTTAAGTGCTAAGACCAGGAAAGACAGCATTTAAGACATCAGAAGGTTAAAGGATTACCAATTTCTTATATTCATGTTACTTCAACTTTATGACTTCAGAGTAGGGATATTTCAGTACCTCAAAATGTGAACTGTTCAGAAAATTAACATACATTCAATTCGTCCAAAGATGAAAGAAAACTGTACTGTCCATCCACACATATCAGTACCTCCATATTAAGAAGCAACTGAAGAAATCTATATACCATTAGCCACAGCATCTTCCTTGGACCTCATGGTGTAAAGGGAACTAAGATACAGTTACAATATTTGTGTCTTCCCATAGGATTTCATATAATAATACTACACATTCAAAACATTATAACCTACTTTCTGAATTGCAGCAAAGAGAGGCATGAAGAGATCTGTATCATAGTTAGAACGTTTCTCTTGGATAACAGAAACCAGGCGTTCCAGCCCCATTCCGCAGTCAATATGCTTCTTGGGAAGTGACTTCAAACTACCATCTGATTCTCTACACAAAGAAAACAACTTGAGGTTTACACTGTCTGTAACACAATATAAAATTCATAACTGACATCATGGTTTACAATTAACCACTAGAGGTTCCACTTCATGTTCTCACAACCCCATCACAAAATCATAACATCCAATATTGAGAAATACAAAATACAGGTTTCAAGAAGATCTTCTAAGCAAGCATGTTTCATGAAAATTATGACAGCAGACAAAAGAAGCTACTGTTGTCAGACACACCTACCCACAGAATCAGTACTATCTGCAACCAGCATCTCACATACCATCATCGCGATTTTTCTGTACTGAGATATATGTAAACCATATTCACACTTTATGTTATGTGGCCTTACCTATTAAACTGGATAAAAACAAGATTCCAAATTTCTAGTACATCAGGGTCATCTTCATTCACTAGGTGAGCTGCATTACGCCCACCAATTCGATCAAAATGAAGTTCTGAACAAGGCCCACAAGGTCCAGTCTCTCCCATTTCCCAAAAATTGTCTTTCATGCTGCCAGGTAATATATGAGAAGGTGCAAGGCTGAAGTTAAAAAAAAAAAAAGAATTACATACCTTGATAATAAACACACAACTGCAAAGAATTAGGAACAATGTTGATAACTGTATTAAAATCCCCATGTGAGACAACGTATTTGAAATTTAAATGAAGATAATTTTAAACTGAGGCACTGGAGGTGGAACTACACAAATTTAATAGTAAACAAGGAAAAACCTAACTCAAGAAACATTAAATAAACACTCCAATGTAGTGTGATTTTATCACTAAATGTCAACACAGTGGTTGGTACACTGCCCTGTATACAAGAGGTCCATGATTTTAATCACTCAGTATTAAATGCATGAGGTTCCTCATAGTGTCACCCATGAAGGCCAGAGAAATATTGGGATAACAAACTAAAATGAACTACATCTTTCATAACTCACCGCATGTAGGCATCCTGTCATTTCTGAATTGATATTCTAAAATCCACATAGGTGAGACAGTGCCATTAAATAAATTAAGAAATAATACAATAATAACCTGTATACTAATGTACATTTGGATCAAAGACAAAAGGCATTATTAGAACAGTGGACAAAATGACAGTATGTAAAACTAGTCCTTTTCCCTCATACAGAAAAAAAATTTGAATCTCAGATGATCACTCTTCTCGCACATTTATTTCTCTCTTACACACACACTTTTCTTTTCCCTCCCTTTCACACACTTTCTACAAGCAGCTGTTCCACTGCTTACCTTAACCTGATACTCCATGTCTTCCCCATACTAAACCATTACCACACACCACTGCTGAAAATCACAACCAGCAACTCTTAAACCTCTTATTTTACAGACTGCCCTTTTCAGGCAAATGACAAAAAGGAAGTCATACTAAGCCTTCTTAAACCACTTTTACCTACCCTTAATAGGGGGCCAATGACTAGATCAATACTCCCTTGAAAATGGCATCTACCTGCTTTTAAAGATTGGTTGTCAATCCAGTGATAACTTCATTATACAAAAAGTAACTGTACATACAGATGCTATCAGGAACTGTAGTCAATAGGCAAACCTGTAAATTGTTATGAGGTAACTGACAAAACTAAGCTCCCCGCCAAAAAAAGTGGGGAAGGGGGATGTGACAAGCAATATTCCACGAAGAAATATGGCATGTTAGAACACCTAGTTTTTAATGAACACTAGTGTGAATGAGCAATCAATGTTGATTGTCTATTAGATTTTATAATCTTTATTTATTCTTTCTTAGTTTATTCAGCAACATTTTGTTTCTGAGATTATACAGCATGAAATGATAAGATAGGTGAAATTCCAAATTGAGAAAATATGAAAGGATGCAGTCATTTTCTTTTTTAACATAATATTCTCAAATATGCCTGAAGGCCTGAGGAAAGCCATTAAAAGTCCACTATTACGGCCAAGCTCTGGCCCAAAATTTAAACATGAGCATCTCAAATATGAAGGAATAACCAATTGATCATGGTGTTCAGATCTATGATGTATCAGCTCTTAAAATATGCAGCACTAAGCATAAAATATTCTATCTTAGCATTCCATAAAGTACATGAGCCAATGCACTAAAATTATTGCACATACCCTAAGTTGATCCAAATTTCTCTGCATTCTTCATCTGGTTCTAGACCAGCTGCTCTGTCACCGCCAAAGTATGTTACATACAGACGGTCAGAAGGAAGTTTGAATACTTGAGTGAGAAGCTCCCAAGCCCATGCACAAATTTCTTTCTAGAAAAAAACAGAGGAAGTTGACATCTTCCTTGCTTTAATACAATATTCCACTCGTCAGCTAAAAGTCAAATGTACAAAGTATCAAGAAGGATCACAACAGTTAATAATCAGGAAATCCATATGCACAACACTGTTTCCATAAAATAGGCGAGATTATTAAAGCATACAAAATATCTCCAAAATCTTAACACCTTGAAGAGACCACAAGTAAAACCAAGTATAATGGCAATTCTTTGACTATGTCATTTGTAGACCAATTCCACATTCTACAGAGCAAAACTTTTGATATTCTTTTATCATTTTCCTGCTGTAGAATCTACAGGCTCAGTGAATGCTAACAGCTGAGATCCTGACTGCATTAAATAACCGTTTGTATCATAAGCTTAAGCCAACAGAGTCAAATGGAATGCATATATTTTCCAAATGTGTTCTTTGCAAATCTGCATGCCTCTATGATATTGGTTATCAACTTTCTTAAGCATGTAACTCATTTTCTGAAAGATTACTTAGCAATCTACTGACAAACAATAACCTGTCTGAACTTAGTGCAACTGCTTACTCTTCTTAGACGCATGTATTAGCCTACTGAGGGACTGAAAAAGATGTAGCTGAAACAGCTATCAGGCTTTTATAAAGAAACATACAAGTGTTGACAGCTGGTGCATCTAGAGCCGAGACATAATTTATTCACTCAGTAACTTTCTTGTTTTTCTAGCTTAAACTTCTCATACATTTTAAAAGGGCGAAACATCCATAAATTTAGTGAATTTATATAGATAATTGTACTAGATTTCTCAGTCTTCAAAAAGCTTTTTGCTGCAATGCAATTTCTTTATAAATTATCAAAATGTGGACTGACAAATGGCAATGCTGAAACAGGAAACCGGAGTCTAAATTAATTTATCTGGCTGAAAGTTGAACATTTTTATTCTCCACAGCACTACAGCATATATTACTGTATTTTTTATGGCATTAAAGATTTAAAAAGTAAATCAAAATAATCTACTTCACTTATACTTTAATAAATAAGTATATTCTGTTAAATAAGTGGCACCTGATTAAATTTCAAAATATGTGAACAGTTCTGTCATGCTGAATTTGTACTCAGGTGTTTTCTAGGGCATGGGAGTATCACTTATACAAAGGTCATGATGGAAAAGATGGCATTCATGGTAATGACATGATCAGTATTGCATTTAAAACTATGCTTGTACTCTGACCAGAGCTTTCAGATACAGGGTGGGGTGCAGAAACTTCCTTTTTGTGAAGACGCATTGTGAAGGAAGGGGAGGTTGCAGAAAAGTGAGGATAGGCTTGGCGAACACAGCTGTTGTGCCCTGAAGGCCAACTCCCGGTAACATGTTAAGAGTATTTAACTTTTTTTATTTTAGGGGAAAATGTTGGCTAGAATAGAATTAGTTTTGGGAAATACTTGTAAGATGTACGAAAGAGGATGTAAGAAGGGTTAAGAAACTGCAAGGAATTTCTGCGTATGGAGTTAGACGGACGTTAGCCTTTGACGCGTCGATGTCTTGTCAGCACAATGACGCTGAAAGTACATCGAAATGCCAACTCTGCAAAATCTACACTTGAGTGAGGGAGGAAGGTTTGCAGGTAAAAGTGTTAGCCAAATGGACTAGCAGTAAGGGGGCGTGTCCACCCCCAAGGATCCCAGCCAATGACAGCTAGCCACTTGGGACAAGACGTCATTGTAGGCGGGCTTGCACCCTCCGGGAAAGTAACGAGTTAGCAAGAATAAAGGTATATAACCCAGAGAGCAAATTATTATGGGAACAATTCAAACAGTAATTTTGGCCAGTTGCCGCCATAAGCTATGCCGGAAGGAGCACCGACTGGATGCTGGGCCACGCCATCCGTCTGCAGTCTCAAGGCAAAGTAAGTGGAACTACTCTTATCGCCATGCTTAATAATTGTGATATTATTAAAGTGTAACTTCCCCAATGGGACATGAGTTAGGAACGTTACAACAAGTGTACAGGGTGTAAGAGTGATTCATCAGAGAAATGCAGAGGTAGACATGTGTAATATAGAGGCTGCAGAGGCTGTGTCTAGATGCAGGGAAGTGTAAAGATATATATTGTAGTGGATGAGTAGAACAGGAGAAAGAGGAGACTAGCGAAACGCAACCGGGTGAAAGAAAGGCTAAGATGAGGTCCAAGAATCATCTAAGAAGGCGCAATGTGTAATCCGACACCAGTCGGCTCTTTAATTGTGATATTACTAAAATGTATATAACTGTATATTGATTGTGTATAACCAATATAGGGTAGCATAGGGTGAGGATGTGGGTTTTTGTTGTTGTGATTTCCTCCCTTACATTTCGAACCTGCACCCTCCTGACAAGCCCTGGGAACAGTGCGCCCCTAGCCAAGGAAGCAACGATAGAGGAAGTAATGTAGTCGTTTTTTTTAGCCCGCAACCGGGTGAAAGAAAGGCTAAGATGAGGTCCAAGAATCGTCTAAGAAGGCGCAATGTGTAATCCGACACCAGTCGGCTCTTTAATTGTGATATTACTAAAATGTATATAACTGTATATTGATTGTGTATAACCNTGCAGTGTGTTCCGTACTCACTTCGGAATTAAGCCCAAAGATTTGGTTCCCGACCAGAATGAGATTTTTTTGTGGGTAAAGAACTTTAGGACAACTGGGAGTGTGGTGAAAAAATCAACAGGACAACAACGGACCGTTACGACACCAGAAAATGTGGAGGCAGTTCGACAGTCGAAATTGAGATAGCCAAGACGCGCCGCTTGCAAACATGCAGTCGGCCTAGACATATCCAACCGTTCAATGCGCTGAATTCTTCACGAACATCTTCATTTCCATCCCTATAAGATGGCTGTTGTGCAAGAATTGTCACCACGTAATTTCCAGAACCGAATAACGGCGCGCGAAATGTTATTGGAAACTTTACCCCTTGACGCACTTGTTTTCTTTAGTGATGAGGCACATTTTCACCTATCCGGATATGTCAACAAGCAGAATATGCACTATTGGAGTGGTAACAATCCCAGAGAGGCCACTTCACAGTGATAAGGTGACAGTATGGTGTGTGTTGTCGAGAGTGGGAGTTATTGGCCCTTTGAAGAAGACAATCACGCAGTTACTGTCAATTCACAGCGGTATGTGGACATGATTAAAAACTTTTTCGAACCAGCTCTTGAAGAAATGCATCTAGGAAATGTCTGGTTCCAACAGGATGGTGCCATGGTCCACACAGCCAGAGCTTTGATGACAGTTTTGTGGGCAAAGTTCCCCAGATGGCTAAGCTCACTTCAAGGTGACATCCCGTAGGTAGCGCATTCACATCTAATGATGTGATTTTTTTTATGAGGATACCTCAAGGCAGAGGTTTTTAAACATCGCCCCACAAACCTGCTTCAGCTGAAGAATGTTATCCAGCAGGAAGTAGACCAAATTCCGGTGCACATGTTGGAACATGCAGATGAGAACTTCAGAAAACGGTTGCATCAGTGCATAGAGAACGGTGTTTAAAACTACATGATTTAAAACTTTAAAGTACGTTCTTTCATTAGCTAAACATAAATTTTGTCTATCAGCAATAATTTTTCTTTTATTCGCCTTCAAAAAAAGGAAGTTTCTGTGCCCCACCCTGTATTTACATGTACATCATACTCTTGCAGGTTGACATCTCTTACTTAACTGAAAAGCTAATTTTAATATTTTAATGAATATGCCTATCAGGTTTCTTCTTTACCTTTCTTATTATTGCTACATTACCTATGCAGCTTACTGCAATCTTTAATTGAGGTGACCAACAACATGTACGTAACCTGCGGTTATCCACAACCCAGTCGTGTCTCAAATATCCTAAAAATGTAATTGAAGAAATGCAAAATGTTCTGGAAAAGCTTCCAGCTATATACTCATGAATGAATAAAGCCAAAATGTTATTATGCCTTAATATACTGCAAGTTGCACACTAATTGAAAGCCCCACTTAAGGGCTTCCAATTAGTATATGAATGATTTCTCTATCTTAATTATAATTATTTTAGTACATCAAGACAGTGGGAAAAGCTACAGAAAAATTAAACTTCAAAATATAATAACTTTAAAATCAATTTACAATGGAAGAAAATACTCCAGTCACCACTTCAAACTCTGTAGGTTTACAAAATGTAATTAAAATATAAGTTGGTTATTTCAGCTGCTGTGCTGAATTGACATGGAATGACCTGGATCCCACATTAAGCTGTAGGTTTATCTCCCAGCCAGCATCCTCCTAACCTTCCTACCATCAGATGTTGCAGAGTCCACCTTGTAGGTACCCTAATCCAGGGTTTTTGTGTGAACTCTAATGAAAATTTTCATTCATTATAGCATTATTTAATGGAAGGACCAAGTCCATAGACTTCCATTAAAATGTTGCATTATTGTTCTCAAAATATAACCACGAAACATTCGGAAAACTGCAAATCATCAGTTTCAGGAAAGGATACTCTTAAGACAGAAGAATGAAAGCTTTATTTCACAGGCGTAAATGTTTATACAATTCACTTCATTACAGCATCCATGAGGAAAATCAACATTACAGAAATGTAACTGTTTTTGGGAAACTTCATGAATTTGTTTGATCTATTAAGAAACTAAATTATATAGGGAGATTGAGAATCTCCCTCAAATCATACAGCTCGTACAGCAGGAGAGACAAGTGCTATTCCCATCAAGTTGTACGATGTATGAACAGACCAACGGCACAGCTGACAAGCCAACAGCCTATAAAATTTCTCTTCAGTATCACCCAAATAAATCTCAGGATGGCTACAATGAAGCAAGACTATGCATTATGTGTGTCAACTACAATTCCAAGCCCTTTCTACTGTATTAAAATTTCAATAAACTGTGACATTATGTCAAAATGCCATTTCAGAGTTACACACTCAAACAAGGGTTCACAGATAACACTCATGTGAAGAGTATGAATATTTCAGCCTAAATTTAAGGATTTTGTAATAAAAAAAAAATTCACACAATCACAAATAAATTTAGATAAACATTCATTACTGGACAAAGAAAAAGAACTGAATGACAACAGATGGTGCTCAATGAAAAGAAATTTTATGACATCAGTGCCAGGCTTGAACACTTGAAAAACAAACTCCGTGGTTTTAGTCCGCAAGCGAACTATACTGATCAAGTGACCGCCTCTTGTCAGCGAACTTACTGGCCGCCTCTGTGGTCTAGTGGTCAGAGTTCCTGCCTAGAGATCCAGAGGTCTGGGTTCAATTCCCAGTGCTATCAGATTTTCTGCGAAGTAGTGGGTCTGAAATTGGGTCCATTCACCCTCATGAGGATAACTGAGGAGCTACTTGAATGGAAAAGTAGTAGCTCCGGTCTAGAAAACTGAAATTAACAGCTGTAGGGATTCATTAAGCTGACCACACGACATCCTCTATCCACTAAAGCTGGCACTTCAACACTTGAATCTCTTAGCATACCTTGCACAGGAGACTGGAATTTAAATGCTCAGGCTTAAAATTACAAGTTTACTCTTCAAAGAATGGATTTTAATGAATGAATGTGAATGGTATATGGAAGGTAAAAAAAGACATGTACAAGAATAGGAAGGATTTCCAGCATCTACTGGGATCTAGGTGGGCTTTGTTTGTGATTTAATGGCCTGTGGTCTTGTCAACTGGACTGAAGATCTACATCTGCAGAAAGAGAAATCTGCCTTTCTTATGCTGCACTGGCTGAATGACTTACAACAGGTTTTCAAATAACCTCTCTTTATAAAACAATACCATATCTCATCTCCATGGGGAAACATTAGTATGACATATGTCAAACACCACACTGCACAGAACTAGAAAAACCCCAACAATACTACTGTTACGTTTGTGAAATTAATATTTAGACATACACCTAAAACACAATGATCTCTCAAATCTGCCTAAATAAAAGATATGACATGTAAATTTCAGTTTGGATATAGTTTAGTGACCCCTGATCTAGAGGAAGAGTATACTGAACCACAGATCAGGGAAGACACTTAGTATACTCTGAGAAGGAACATCAGAAGCAGTATACTAAAATTAACACTTCGCGGACTGGCGATTTCAATATTTAAATCGCCCTGGGGACCGGCATTTTTAAACCTATTACCCTAACTTGGGCACTGTTCACTTTAAAAATTAATATAAAATCTCCTAATTAATTTTATGAACTAAAATTTTTGGAGAACAATGCTCCTAGTAGTGCTTGAGAGTGTGATATTTCTGGAAACATTCCCCTTTGTGAAGTGGCATTACACAGAACTTGCACATGTAGACAGTCACACTCCTTTTGTTGTGTACTGTGCAAACACGGCATCGCCTAGAAGGCTGCTTCCACTTGCCATGTTCACTCTTCACTATTTTCACGAGAGTACGTTTCTGCATATCACCCGAGATAGTATCTGTTAGTTTCCTGACATAGCATGTCAAAGAAACTATCTCCAAAAAACAGTGCCGCTACTTCAGACACTTGCATTGGGTCCGATGGAATCTCCTTCACCCCAGGATTTCCAGTAAACTGTCCCAAAGAAGGCGTTTTGTCTACTTTTCCCCATGTGGCTGTCTCCGCAATGTTGTTACCTGCACTTTCGTCGGAGCTACTGTCACTTTCACTTTCACTGTCTGTGGCCACAATTTTGTGTTCGCTCCTGCCACACTCACTATCAGACTGTCAGTCGCTATCACTAGCAGACTCACAAGGGAGGTCAGATAGCTCATCAGAGAACAAGTCAGATATTTCTTGTTCTCCAAGAAGACGCTTGGACCTCAACCTCTTCCGACCTTGATTCATTTTGCACTAGTAACTTCCTGCATGGTGCATGCAGCTGGAAGATGAACAAAGGCATTTTCTTTTGGAGTGAGAAAGGAAAACAGCTGGGTCATGTTACTGACTATGAAGCAAACATTCAAGAGGTCTATCACGCACCAGTCATGTGTCTGCCTGGCACCAATGCAAGGTATAGTTTTTTTCAACATAATGTGTCCTAAAATCATAATAATATGCCACCGGTTCATCATGTTTAAAAGCGCTGGGCATAAAAATATGCCACCAGTCTGCAAGCTGTTAATGATGAATGATACAGCTATCTACTTATGACCATTTTATCACTTTTAGTTTCTAAGAAAGTTCTTAGTCAATATTCAATTTAGTTTTCCAAATCAATGATGAAGAATAATATAAGCATCTCACATGACAAACAAATTTTTATAAATAATACAGATCAATAACCTACCTTAAAGTAGTCTCCAAAAGACCAGTTTCCCAACATTTCAAAAAATGTGTGGTGGTACACATCCTTCCCAACATCATCCAGGTCATTATGCTTGCCACCAGCTCGGATGCATTTCTGGGTGTTAACAGTTCTTACCCATTTCGCCATATCACTATTTGGATCAACAGTACCCAGGAAAATGGGCTTAAACTACATCACAAAAATAACAACATTAAAATCTGGTCTTCAGAAAAAATGCAGATTTTCCTACTTAAAATTTCAGTTTTATCACAAAAATTTAAAAAACTGAATTTCCTTTCTGTATTTGGGAATCATTCATTTCATGTCATATGATACATATGAAGACTACAGTTTCTAGGCTGACACCATACAGTCTGATAAATAGGTACAACATACAGATGAACAGGAACACCTGCATTTGACATAGCTGTCCTTTTGTGGAACCCTGTGGAGTGACCTATGCCCTTCTCTTCCTTCAGTTTCTTATCCCCTTTTCAGCTGGTGATGCACAGGTACTCTTGTAACTGGTGCAATTGCCCTTTCATGGAACCCTATGATCTGACCTACCAGGAACTCAAACTTCTCCTGAAACCATGTACCACCAACCTTCCACCTGAGTACTTCCTTGAACACTTTTTCACCTCATTTCCTCTTCATATTTTTTGCCACCTTTTTTCCACATAAAAAAATGTTTCAGTTCAAATGTCTCTCATTGCCTCACCCATAGACCCTGTTCCTGTCCTCCACTCCCTGTCTCTGTACCGTCTGTTTTCCAAGTAGTTTACTTTTCTATCCTGAAGATGAAGCCAACAAGTTCCTCAAGAACATTGGTACATATCTACCATATTAAATAGTGTCACATCCCAAAAGACTGTAATCTTCACCTCAGATCTCACATATTACACATCTGTTCTTATTTTTATTTCAGCCTATACCTGATTCATGCCAGCATTGGCAAAAAGTAGTGTTGGATCATCAAGTGGTATTGTTGATGACGAATGCACATATTCATGTTGCTTTTGAATAAAGAAGTCAATAAATGCTTTCCGAACTTCCTTTGCAGTCAGTGAGGTGTTCATGATTTTGGCTTCACAGATCTGAAACAATCACACGAACAAAATACATAGCAGCATTACGATATCATAAAACAGAAATACAAATATGTAGTCCACAGAAGGTAGGGCCTATGCTACAAGCCGGAAGGTCACAGGTTCAAGTCCCGATGAGGTCACTGGATTTTTTTCAGTTGACCTAATCCTTCCAGCCACACTAGGCCCTGGGGTTTACTCAGCCTCTAAGAGAAATGAGTACCAAGAATTAATTAAATAATTTTCCTGGGGAGTAAAGTGTGGCCAGCACATAAGGCTGACAACCTTACTGCCATCTTTGAGCCAATTGTTTAGATAGTGTAGGACCCTCAATATCTCACAACCCTATGGGCCTTCATGGCCTGATACAGGGACAGCTTTACTTTTTTACTTACATAAATACACATATTTTCGAACAGTACTCTTTGTCAATCTTCATTTCTGAGAGAGGAGTCGGGATAGCTACGCTGGTATAACAATGGGCTACAGGCTACACAGCCCAGGTTTGCCTACCAGCACCATAAAAATGTTCTCTTCCCCACAGCATCCATACCAGCTCTGGGGCCCACCCAGCCCCCTATCCAGTGAGTACCTGGGGACCTTTCCCTGGGGGAGGGAGGTGTAAAGTGGCAGGGGCTTGAAGCTAACCACTCATCTCCATCTAGTGCATTAAGTCAAAAATGGAAGAATGATCGGGCTATACCTCCACCCTCCATATGTCTTCATGGCACAGTGCTTAACTAATTAAGCATGGAGTTTGACAGACAAATGTCTAAGACCAACAGTTTTCTAATTTTGAAAAGACATAAAAATATTAATACTTCATTTGTGAAACTGTGGTTCTTACCATGGTGAATATGAAAATTACAGTCATCTGGTAAGTGATGCTTGGAACCTACCCTGAAGCTGGAGACAGCAGGTTCCTCCAAAATGTTGGTATCTATCTACCAGACTACACTGTGTCAAATACACTGGGCCAAAATCTTATCATTTTTATTCTCATATTCTCCTGAGGCTGTAGTCTCATGGCAGAAATGAACAAAAAGTTGCTAACACAGCAGCATTTCCAGCATTAAAGTTCCCTTCACCATAGTTTGTCGAATGCAGGGTGTTAGCAGAACATTCCGGGAATGGTTTCAGTGGAAAGCTGCTGTCATGTCCCCACCTCAAACCTGTCACTGAAGGTTGGGAAGTGTTCCTACGACTACAGCGTGCATTTACTGTGCAGCTCACTATATTACATTACACTAACATGCTCTGTGTTTCGACAACATATACATGAGTAAAAATTTTTTAGAAGAGCACATTAATTTCAAGTTTCTGGTTACAAATTGTTGAAGTAGTTTATGGGTAGTCTGAAATGTCAAAAGAAAAAGTTTTTTTGAACGACTTAAATAATTTTCTGAAGCAAGAAAAGACATACATAATCATTCTTGAATGGGCCAATCAGCAACAATAAACCCTAACGAAAATGTTAAAAAGTTGTGGCAACTTTCTCATATATACAGTGAAATGAAGACTGCACTGTCAGTGAGACAATTTCTTACGCAAAAACAGGTCACTCTAATGATACTGTTATTTTTGTTACTTCCACGTGGATCGAATGATAAGTGAGAATCAGTGTTCACTCTACTCCTGCTTTATTAAGACACTGAAATTTGATACACAAGTACGCCTTATATACACATACAGGCTTATAACCATAGTAACACATAACAATATAAAGATACTGGTGTTACACATGACAGTAAACATCACTTAGGTAACAAGAAATAACCTACTTCTTAAATTGTTTACTATGATGTTGCCAACTCTAACATTATATTTCAGTATTTGAGAGCTGCCAACAGATACATCCTTCCTAGCTTCCCAATCTGACTCCATGTGACTTCCTTCTATTGCTAGTCACAAAAATTTCGCTGAAAGGAACCCACTTTTGGTCACCAGAGGAGGTCCAGCAGCATACATGATATGTAGTAAAAGCAAAGATGTGTTCCAGGAATGCTTCCAAATGTGGCAGTTTGTGTAGAACTGCCAAAAGGAATTACCCTGAACTGGACAACAGCAATTAATTGGTAAGGTGAATTTTATCCTACTCACATAGTAATCCCTAGAACTTTCTAGCCACACCTCATGAAAGATGCGTGCAGTACACTGGCCACATACTTCAACTCTTCAGTAAACATCCATATGTATCATCTAATACAAAACTTTATCAAATTTGTTTATTTCAAGCTTACTAAGATCATACATACCTAACATAAATGAAATTAAACATAAAATTTCTGAAGGGCATCACAGTACTACTCAAATCAAACACTCTGCAATCTTCCAATATGTTTCACACATAAGTCTTTGTGCTCTCCACTGGTCCCCCTTAACTTGCCCATGGTGAGTGAGCATGCAGACTGCTGCAGCTCTAACCAACACCAATTAAGACTGTCTGAAGAATGTAAAAATATTCCTATATATTTTAATTTTTCTAGGGGCACGCGGTAGTGTAGTTGGTTGAGCCACTATGTTACAAGCCAGAAGGTTGTGGGTTCAAGTCCTGATGAGGTCACTGGATTTTTTTCATTTGACCTAATCCTTCCAGCCGCACTATGGCCCTGGGGTCGACTCAGCCTCTAACAGAAATGAGTACCAGGAATTAAATAAATAATTTTCCTGCAGAGTAAAGCATGGCCGGCGCGTAAGGCTGACAACCTTACTGCCATCTTTGAGCCGACTGTCTACATGATATGGGACCCTCAATGTCTCACAGCCCTATGGGCCTTCACAGCCTGTTACAGGGACAGCTTTACTTTCACTTTACTTCTACTTTAATTTTTCTAGTACAGTACTGACAAAAGTCCTGTACATGTAATCAGTTATACTAGACTACTCTAGCTTCCCCTTCTATACTTGGCTAGTAAAGCAGTGTAGGAGAATTCATTACAAATAAACGATTTCTCCTCTCCATATCGTCCAGACCAGCTCTGTGGCGCACCCAGCCTCATATCAAATTCATACCAGGGGCTCTTTCTCCAGTGGTAAAGTGGCCAGGGCATGAAGCTGACCCCTCACCTCCAACTAGTGCTGAGGTCAAGAATATGTGGATTTATACATCCACTCCCCCACATGCCATCATGGTGTAGTGCTCAATTAGCTAAGTCCAGCAACAAGTTTACCTTTTACCTTGTTAATATATAATATTAAAAAACAGCAGCAAGCAAATTAAAAAATAGCTGATTGCATATTATGAACATACAGGCCTACTTTATTTTAAGACTTCCATTTTACGATCACTGCTTCATAAATACAGGACATGGAAAAAAATTTCACTTTTTATGGCACTAAAACTCAAATTGATAACACTCAAAGCTCCATTAAAAACAAAAGCAAAACCATTCCTACAAAACATATTATGTTGCTACAATTCAGCTGCAGCCAGCTTCAATAAAACAATATCAAGGAAAACCATAACACAAAATCTTCGGTAGAACAAAAGACAATAAACTGTCTTAATTCAGAAAAACTGCCAGTATAATTACAAGGTGTACTACTGACCCAAGCAACCTAATAGAATTATTTATGAGTACCATATGTACTCACTCACCCATGGAGCTGAGCCCTTCTTGAGAAGCTGCCAATTGTGCAGCTACTCAAGAAGTTCCCAGCATTTTATGCGACCTAAAGGTTCAGTACCATGTTCACAAGAGCCCTCCTCTGGTCCCTATCCTAAGCAAGATCAATCCAATCCGCACCATCCCACCCTCTCTCTCTAAGTTCCACTTTAATATCAACTACCCATCTATGTCTTGGTCTTCCTAGTGGTCTCTTTTCTTCCTGCTTTCCCACTAATATCCTATATGCATTCCTCTTCTCCCCCCATTCATGCTACATGCCCTCCTCATTTAATACTCCTTCACTTGACTGCCATGGTGGTGAATACTACTAGAAATAGGGCATAATCTGCTGTACAGACCTGGATTGACAGATGCCTTGTATATATTGTACTTAGAAATAGGAATTAAGATTAAATTTGTAAATATATGTAAATACTGACAATGTACTTACTAATACGGACTACGGCTGACAAATGTCAGATCTGACCCCTTGTCAGAGAGGACGCCCCAAATGGACAGAACAGTAACTTTCATATAAGGAAAGAAAAAAAAAATCTGGTGATGAGCCTGAGCCGAGGCTTGATGCCAAGACAGACAGACTGACTGACTGACCATCAGTCACAATGTGACTTGGACTTGGACCACTATACAAAATATTTTAGTTGCCATACAGACCCCTAACCCAGCTACATATACATTTTTAATACCTGTTAATAATACTTTATATACTGCTAATATACCTTTAATATTTTTAATAATATTCCAACATATATATATATATTATATCTTAATTTATTTCTACCGTTTTATATTTTTAATCATGTATTTGCTATTTTAACTATACTCCAATCTGAGGCAAAGCTTTTATGTTAATATTCAATACGACGCGTTGCATCTATATGGATCCGTATCGGCATTTCAGTACCTACTGGTATTCCTACCTGATGTTGGTCACATATGACCGAAACGTTGCAATAATAAAGATCTAAATGTAGTAACTGAAATATTGTTATGTTGACAGTATCATTGTTCTTCCATATTATATAGTGTTGTATGTATCCTACGCATTGTCTAAAAAGCAATAAAGATCAGAAATGTAATTGCCAATGCGAAAATGGGATAACATCTTTCCATATGGATCGACACCACGTGAAAATTGCGGTTAATTACTGTGAACATTTAAATACTTCATATTTTGTGTTGTGACTGAAAACATGTAGCAGTCATCCATAATCAGCAGCGCTAATTAACACAGCAAACACTAATCCTAAAATACTTACACGAAGAAACGTCAAACTCTAAACAAACGCTAATTTTCTACTATTACTTCTATTCATACATCACCTTTCTCCTTCTTGTCATGGATTACCAATTGCACGTTTACAGTATGCGTAATGGTTTCAGTGACATACAGATTATGATGAAAGACACATATCATCTGTGATCGTTGGAAGGCTACAACGGCTACAACCGCAACAACCACATAAACTATGTCAACTATACTCAATATGCTCAATATACTCACACTGCTATGGGTACGAGTGGTACGAGCGGTACGAGAGTGCGTCGTTGTCAGCTAGTAACCGTTATGATATCGCTAATAAATCACTGGATAATAGTTTCACGTGTTAGTGACTAGACAGGGAATTTGGAATGATAATTGGATTTATTGGACGCTCGTAACTCGTAACGAAAACTAACAATTGTACAACGGTATCGCTGATTTACACTCTGTAGATCACCACGACTATGCAAATGCAAATCCTTCTGTGTCATCGCTAGTCGGCTACTAACAACTCATGTCTATCTGCTAACTGCTGCCACTGATCTCCGACTGGCTGTCGACGAGGACAGTCAATCTTGGTTTCCGGTCCTGTCGGGACTCATGATCATAATTTTGTTCTTTCCCTACTCTTACGTGCTCTGGAATTTGGGTCTCTGTTCGACGAGTGTAATGGTAGGATTACTGGTCACCCTCCCTCTGCTGGCTGACACTGTCACTCTCACTCTCAATATAATGGCTCACCACTAAATTGATGCTGGCCTTCGCCAGCACAGAGATAATTGGTTCCGAGTCTCAAGAAACTCGTGACCATATTTTACCGTCTGACTGCTCTGGGGGCCTTCAGGGCCTCTCCCTCATTGACTGACTGCCAAATTGCTGCCGTCCTTCTACAGCACAGTGATTTTTTGGTTCTGAGTTCTACGGGACTCATGGACAATCCAATTCATTAAATTGCTGCAGGCCCTGACCGACACAGTCATTCTTGTGTTCGGGTCCTGTTAGGATCTATGACATAATTTATATTCGTTCAAGGGCCGTTTTGTGCTTGTAAGTGTCGTATACTCTTCGAAGAGAAGAGGGGTGTCTTTCTGAGGAGGCGCCACATTTGTTGCACCGTAATTGTGCGCGAACGTAAGAGCACTAAAGTAACGCCCAGGTACATTCGCACATCCTGGATATCATACACGCTTCATTGCCTTACTATAATGAATAATACTTATGTAAGATACACACAGAACATTTTTCAATGCAGGCTTCTGCAGAGATTTATACCGTAACTTATTTTACCGCTCCGAAACGGCAAATACGTGTAATCCTTTGAATGGTTGCAGGCCTGGTCATCGCCAAGTTTAAGCCCCTTATGCTTCTTACGCTTGGCTTCTCCCTTTCCAATGCCATGTACTCGTGCATTTGAATTTAGGTGATTCTGGATGACATCTACTTGTTGCCTGCATAATTTTTTGTATAATCATATTCGCACAGAATTTTGAAAACCATGTGTGTCTAGATATTTATTACTGTTTGACAGTTACGGTCTTGCTTTTGTGGGGCGGCCCCTCTGACGAGAGGACGGGTTTTGTCTTTTATATATGCTACTGTCCCTTGCCAGCACAGTCTTTCTCGGGTCCGAGTCCCTAGAGACTCGAGACCATATTTTACTGTCTCAGATTTGAGACTTCCCTTGTCATCACCTCCTATGACTCGCAGGGTAACGTTGGAGGTATTCGACACAGTCTCCACACGGGTGATATATGTGGTCCGAAGGATTCCTAGTTCTAATATCAGCCACATGGACCACATCGAAAACACGGTGCTCAACTGTTCTTCCATTGCTGTGTATATAAGTTGCGGTGGGGACATGTTCACAAAACCGTTCCGTAGTAATTTCCATCTATTCTCGCTCCAGAATTCTGTCTTTCAGCCTTTATGTCACGATATTTTTAACGTAGTTCCGGTATTCAGTAACCGATAGAAAATTCGGACGTAATTGCCAGTACAAATGATGTTTGTTTGTACGCTAGGTGTAATGTACCCAGGTTCCTGGACGAAATGGGCTTTACCAAACAGATACGAAGGTCGACAAGATATAACAGTATTCACATGTCTGAGGAATAACGGTTTCACTTTGGTAAACACGGATATAACTAAGTAACCAGTTAATCCCATGAATATAAACTCCTTTTTGAGATTCCTACCGTCCCACGATATTCTGGAACACGAAGGCTCATAACAGTGCTAGAAAAAGCCCAAAATGGCCTCCGTTTTGAGGCAGTTTAATGCAGTCCTTTCTAGTACTATCTTATACATGTATATCTTAAAAAAAAGTAAAGCTATCCTGTACCAGGCCTTGAAGGCCCATAGAGTTGTATTTTAATATTTTAATCATATCTACCTCTAGAGCTCCTTAGTAATCTCTTTTCCTGCGTTTTCCCCACTAAATCCTTTCATGCATTCCAAATCCTTCCTAGGCGTACTACACGCCCTGCTAATCTCGTCCAACCTGTTTTGACCATTTTTTGGAGGGGGGGCGAGGATTATAAGTCATAAATCTCATAACCATGCAGTTTTCTCTGGCCTACTCTTACTTCATTCCTTTTGGGTCCATACACTTTGCTCACCACCATGTTTTTAGAAACCCTCAGGCTATATTCTTTCCGTAATATCAGGGAATACGTTTCTCATCCTTTCAATACAACGGGACGTGCAATAGAGTGTTTTATGTGTAAATTTCTGGATTCTGGCAAGGCCAAGGAGCCTGGAGCTCTGATATTTACAATCAGTCATTAATTTAGCTTGGGTACAAGAAACCAGACGCATCTACAAAAATCAGCGAAATAGCCAGGTCAAAACGCGTTGTAATTGCCTGCGAATGAGGATCACTCAAGGGCCATTATGATTTAGTTGCCTCGTTCAAACTTCCCTACGGGAGATGAAATGGCATGTACATGTCCATACGATGGAGAATTTTATTTTTTTTTTCCAATTCCCAGCGTGGGCTGTGCAAGCCATCTCCACAGTGTAGTCTTTCACAATATTCTGAAGTGTACGGACGTGGCCCTTGCACACTCCGAGCCCTAGTTTGCATATCAACTAGTAAATTGTAATTGTAAGCATTGACTTACAATCAATTAAGCAGTGTGGTTTGGAGAACAATAAGTGAATCACACGAAGCCGGATCAACTCCCAGAATACCGCTTAATTCGACGTTGCTACCGTGAGTCTCGTGCTAACCGACCGAACTAGTTTCCCGTACCTATAGCAACCTTCCTTAGTTCGAGTTGTGCGGACAACTTGCAGTGGTCATCATATACCATCCTAAGGTGCAACCAAGTGTAGCAGGGATAACACCATTCCGACTGAGCTGATATTACAAAGGCGGGTTAACTTGTTACCATTCATTTCAGCATATTTTGTCTTCCCATCTGCCGTTCGAAAACATAAATATTAGAATACAAAAGTCTATGTAGTATTGTTTTGCGTAATTCTTAAATTTAGTCTCTACCAGTAAGGACGACTTACTGAATAGACTGAAGGTGTCTGAGAACAGGATGCTGAAAAGTTTTTTGAACCCAAGATGGAAAAAGCAGCAAGTTATTACGTTTTTGCGTCCAGTAGCTTTATTCACCAGATCAAAACTCTTATTATAAAGGAACCTAACAACTTTATCGGCCATTTTATTTGACTTATCGACCTGTGAGTTGAGATCTCCTGTTATGATGGCTTTGTCCAATTTTTATTCAAAATAAGAACACGTCTACCCTTTATTAAAACTTCATAACATTTAATTAAATACAGTTTTGCGGTTTTCGTTTTGTGTCATGCGTACTGAGGGATGGACGAGCATTGCGCAAATAGTAGGAATTCCTCAGGGTTTTGAATTGATCTAATTGTAGAACGTTTTCCCGTAATAATTGCTACTTTGCCTGCACTCTAGTGGCCCATTGTGTAAATGGACTGAAAGGGGGTGTGATATGCGTCTAAAGCGTCAAACATCCTTGGCGATTTCAGTGTCGTTCGCTCTCTGGTCCTCAGAGAATCGTACACATAGGTACGAATGCAGAGAATTTGTGAAAATGTATGGTGTAGGTTTAACGATCGAGTCCAACGGTGGTACGTAGAATGTTAATCGGTGGACGGTCGTGTATGCTGCTGGTTGTTGGTGTTGGAAGGGGCCTGTAACTGGTACAGATAGAGTAAAAGAGGTTTAGCATTTGCCAGATTATATGTTGTTCTGGCAAAGCTGGTGATCGAAACCCTGTATCTAGGAATGCACGCGAATATAGTACAGCATAGAACGGAATGTTTCTGCCTTTTGTGAATGGTGCTGTTCGCTGATCGGCGTTTGTTCTTTGTTTCCCAGAGCGTGCATAGCAGAGAAGAGACTTGACGAAGTAGTAGTAATACATTCGGAGACCTTGCTAATATAATCCCAACTCTAAAATGAAGTTGGTTGATCACGTAGTTCGAAGTTTTAAAGTTGCTAAGGTGTTTCGGGAGAACACCGATAAGATTAACAGCATTGACTTCTCGCCTAGCGGTGACACATTGATTTCTTGCAGCGAAGATGATCAAATTGTTATTTACGACTGTGAGAAGGGAACCCAGATGAGAACTGTTAACAGTAAAAAGTATGGAGTGGACCACATCCACTTCACCCATGCGAAAAATACTGCTATTCACAGTTCCACGAAAGTAGATGATACAATACGATACTTATCCCTCCATGATAACAAATACATCAGATATTTCCCCGGACATACGAAGAAAGTCGTATCACTTTGTATTTCTCCGGTTGAAGATACTTTTCTTTCTGGATCACTGGATAAGACCCTGAGATTGTGGGATTTGAGGTCTCCAAACTGTCAAGGACTTATGCATCTATCAGGTCGTCCTGTTGCAGCATATGACCCAGAAGGGCTTATATTTGCAGCTGGTGTTAATTCAGAAAGTATTAAGCTGTATGATTTAAGATCATTTGACAAGGGTCCATTTGTAACATTCAAGTTGAGTCAAGAAAAGGAGTGTGATTGGACAGGTTTGAAGTTCAGTCGGGATGGGAAGACTATCCTAATTTCAACCAATGGCTCCATTATTCGGCTTATTGATGCTTTCCATGGAACTCCAATGCAGACATTTACTGGTCATCTCAATAACAAGGGGATCCCTATTGAGGCTTCATACAGTCCTGATTCACAGTTTGTTTTTAGTGGCTCTACAGATGGACGAGTTCATGTATGGAATGCTGACACAGGCTACAAAGTGTGTGTCCTCAATGCTGACCATCCTGCACCTGTGCAGTGTGTTCAGTTTAATCCAAAGTATATGATGCTTGCATCAGCATGTACCAATATGGCATTTTGGCTTCCAACTGTAGATGAAAATGCTTGAAATAAATTTTCCGAAAAGCACATTTTGAAATAATTATGCTGTGCTCAAATTCAGGGTGCTCTGAGTTAAACTTATAAAAGGAAATCTTCCTTTTAGTATGGCAAGAGCACCATTTTTTTATTTGTGAAATTTGCATTTATCAGTCTTCAAGATATTTTTGACAGTCAGACATTTCATTAAATGTTTTTCGGTTGTAAATGGTCATTAAATCCAGGGTTATTCTGTAATTTGCATTAGTGATTAATCCTATTTAGACATTCAGGTAATGGATCTGTGGAATACTGCACTGTGGAGTTAATGAGTTACATATGCAATTTCCCCTATGGACGCAACTTTTTCGGTGCAATCCAAGAAATATGTACCTGTTAAAACATATTCAAGTGAGTATGTGGTGTATATATTAATATGAGTGGTGGTTTGAATGTTTTATGTGTGTTAACATGCACAAAAGTGAAATATCTTTTTCTCAGTCACTGTGTACTGTTCACAAAGCAAATAATTATCCTGCTCAACTTGTAAAATTGTTCACAGTAAGCAATTAATAACTGTATTTGATATGAAAATTGTAATGTACTATGTGTTGTTTATCTATTCAGATTTGTAATTGAGATGCTGTTGGTTAATTCACAGCTCTATTGTCTCTGTGTTATTGACTGAAAGCTGCAATCATTATTGTGGGGTGCCTAGTCCCAGTTAATATGCAGTAAGTTGGAACATTTATAAAATTAATCTCCTTTTAGTGGTTGGGGGTTGCTTTCCATGCACTTTTGATTGCAGACTTTGGTGGATGTGGAGTCTGACAACAAAGTATTCCAAATTGGAAAGTTAATAGAGATCATTGATCTTTAAAATAGAAATGAAAATTGAATTGTTAGAAGACTGACAAGCATCAGTATCACTGATCCATATAACATGGCTACATTTATTTCCAGTCCCATATAAAATTTATATCCAGTATTAATTTCAGCTTTCATGGACTTTTTACATCATGTGTCATTTTCCTTGGTTGTAGGATCAAAAATAATTTTATATATATATATATATATAAGGGAAAGAAAAATCTATCAAGCGTAACTGTTTCATTGTAGAATTCTGCCTTGATAGCTTCACATTTTGTAAAGGGCATCTTGAATTTTACACTCTTAATATATAAAAATATAACAGTTACACTTGGTTTTTACTTTTTCATATATTAAGAGAGTGTAATGTTCAAGATGCCCTTTATAACATTCTTTTGTCACTTTCTGACGATGTTAGGATATAATAAAAATGTTTTCCAGCTTTCAAGACGGTAGCATTCATTTGTCAGAATGACTGGTCTTCATTGAAATGTTGCAGTCTGTCCTGTCATTGTTTCTGCATCACTTCACAGGTCCCAGCAACATTTACCTCTCATCCATTGTATCAATATGCATCTGTTCATTTCTGCAAAAGTACATTCATGATGCACAAATGGTGCCCTGAACATTATGCCCAAGTGCACAGCAGTTCCTTGATTTAATATAATATGTAGCTTATTTAAAAACAATACATTTTGTTGTAGATTGCATGATAACATGGAAAAGGGCTCTAATAGCAGCAGTTTTATCCAGTAATATTCATAATTCTCTTATCTTAAGAATTATTAGTAGTGAAAAATTTAGTCTGCAGAAATGGTATCTTGTAGATGTTAAAAAGCCTGTAATGTCAGAATGCTTGCGTAAGGTTTCAGGCATCTTTGTTCCGTGAAAATAATATTCAGTATTCTGGGATAGACATATGAAATGGAATAATTTACATATGAAAGACTGCTGGATTGAATCTAGATTTCTCTTACCTTTCGGTTTGCTTATATGAGTGGAATGGTACTGTGATAATTTCCAGTTCAATCTTGAATCATCAGTCAAACTGCCTATATTGCCTCAGACAGGGTAGCTTAATATAAATTTCTGGTAATTCAGCACAACTGATGTGTCAAAATCACTGTCTCCATTATATTATGAATGAGCCTTACACCAACTTAAACCTGTAATATGTTGAATTATGTGCAGATTTAACAAAATGCTTAAATGTTCCCTAAGTTCAAATTTTTATGGCATGAACATAGCTTAAAGTGTTCTGTACTTCCTCCTGATCCAGAAGTAACACTCACTTGTGCTTTCAGTGTAACTGATTTTTGTAGGCTGAAGTCATGCATATTGAATTTTTCAGATTGACTGTTACTTTACCTGAAACAACACCAAAATCTTGAACAGTGTTTCATTATATTTCTTTGAGCCTTGTTGTGATGGATATTATTGAGACCATAGAAAACATCTGAGACACTTTGACAACACATGAATTCAGTGTGTGAATATCTTTAATAAACCAAGAGAATAATGATATGCATATAAATGTCAGAAAATTAGTAGGCTTTTTTCCCCACCAATTATAAATTCAGAGGGGGTATAAGCTTGCAACATATTTGGAAGTCGATATTGGTGTTATTTTTTTATGTTTAATTTTGAAAATGGTCATTAGCTGTAGAAAGACACGCATGCATATCAACATACTGCTGGAAAACACACACTCTTAATTGAAGGATTGTATGCATTAATACAGTTTTGTATAAAATAACAAATATTAGTTCGGTATGGAACTGAATTTTTTAATCAAGTCATGCAGCATGCATATGGTCCATGTCTTTATTCATATTTTCTGCCCTCTCTTTATTACCAAATAGTACTGGTCAATTGTGCTGCAGTATTTATGATTGCTCATACATTCTGTAAACTACTTGAACTAAAACACAGTCAATGTTACAACTTCTCAGTTGAGCTGGGTTTATAGAGAAACTCCTGAGAGGTTTATGCAGCAGATGATGAAAACTATTTATACAGGGTTTGTCCGAAAAGTAATGTCAGTTATTTTATTGTGAAGTGACTATATGTCGCAGCACTCTCAGACCGGTTGGGATCGGTGGAGGGGGAAGTCAGCTTATGAACCCGCGGTCGCTTAGTCGTCTCCGAACTTCCTGAGAGTGACGAAAGGCTTTTCCGTGAAACTCGTTTTTGTCTCCCGTGCAAGCCGCAATGCAGCGCTCCTTGGAACAAAGGATTGCCATCATGTTTTGTGTGAAACTTGGCAAGTCTGCAGTGGAAACTTTTCCCATGATAAAGACGGCCTTCGGTGATGATTGTTTGTCGGAATGTCAGGTCTACCGGTGGCACAGGGCCTTTTTAGAAGGCCGTGAAGAGGTCGACGATGAAGCCCGCGCTGGACGGCCATCAACAAGCACCACCGACGAAAATGTGAGTTTGTACTACATGGTACAACCATCAACGCCAAATTCTACATGGAAGTGCTAAAGAGACTCAAACGAAGTGTTTGTCTCATCCGGCCCGACATCGCGGACGATTGGAAACTTCACCATGACAATGCGCCAGCCCACACCGCCTTCCTCGTGACCCGCTTCCTGACCAATTCAAAGGTGCCAACGGTTCCCCAGCCGCCCTACAGTCCTGACGTGGCTCCCCAGACTTCTTTTTGTTTCCGCGCTTGAAAACTCTCATGAAAGGACATCATTTTGGGACAGTTGGCGAAGTCAAAGAGGCTTGCACCAAGGCTCTAAAGGACATTCCGGAGGAGGCCTACCATGACGCCTTCGATGCCTAGAAATCTCGCTGGAATCGATGTATCGACGCAGAAGAAGCCTATTTTGAAGCCTTTTAATGTGTTGCACCGATCTAATCCATAAAAGTTTTTTAATCGACTCACTGACATTACTTTTCGGACAAACCCTGTATACTTACTGTAATTTTTTTTAAGTAACAAGGAAAAAAGTTCATTGTCAACAGAAGTATTACTAAGGAAAGACCTATCTGTTATCTCAGAATAAACACTTTCACAGAAAACTGCTAGGTGACGTCTCGGTATCGGTACATGAAGGGGAAAAAGTATACGCAGGTATGACTTCAACCCAAGTGAGGAAAATATCACCTGTGGTGTTTACAGATAATTCTGGTGAGTTTGTAGGGTGATAAAGTATAGCAGTTACCCACAGGGTACTCCCAAATATTTCCACATTCTTAACTGAAATTCATGTTTGTTGGTCTTTTCAATACTGTGACCCAACATCCCATCCATTGAAATGTTTGCTTCCACTGTGTTGAAATTGGAACAGACAAGCAAAATTAAGAAATTCCTTAAAAATGTTAACATATTGCATTTTCTCGTTTATCAGAATATTTTTAAATCCATCATTCATGAAGCTGGGACTATCTAGTGGATTATGTTAAATCTATTGTAACAGACCTTCTTAAATAGTGCCTAGTACTGTTTAAGTAGTTATTTTCATGGTTATCTTATTGTCTGAAATGAAAACTTCTTGTGTACCCCACAGTTAGTCTGATGGTGAGTCTAGATTCATTTTTCATTAACGTGTGTGTGTATATATAATAATCTACATCTGTTTGGTATAATTAAAATCATTATATTGATGCATTTCATTAAAGTGAAGGGAACATATGGAATCTTAAGCATGGTGATGTGTGGCTGGTGTATACATGTGTAATATTATTGTGTGGTTAGTGTCTTTGTGAAAGTGTATTTACTGCACAGTTGCATTTACTTCATACCACAAGAGTGGGGTCATTGCATTGATCTCAGAGGTCATAAGTTGGTTTGTTAAACTGTGTGTGTGGATGCTTGGGACAAAGAGTATTGTGCGTGCAACAGTGCATGTGTATTCTCAGAAACATAGAATTCTGATAATCAAACCACAGGCTGTTCTTTGTAGCACCAGTCCATCCGTTTAGTGTTTTAAATGTAGGTTCACTTGTTAAATATGACACCATTATGCAGTGAAATTATTACCTACACAGAATCACCCTGGTTTTAGCTCAGGCTAGCCTCACTATCTACATTTTATTTAGGAATGCTGAAGTGCAGTGTTAGCTAACATTTCAGATTGACATTGAACACCTATAGCTTGCTTAGATTCATTTGCCTATGTGTACGCACTTGGCGAGACCCAGATATTAATGACATTTCTTGTTTTGTTTCCATTATATTTCCTACTTTTTATAAAATCTGTTGACATTTTCCTTCCTAGTTTGCACTTTATGTATTTTAAGCTGGAAATCACTAAAAGAAAGTAACAGAGAATTGTAAATTACTGTCACATGTCACATTATCTGGTTCTGTAATGTTACCCTTTGGCCATAGTATTCTGTGAAGTGAAGAATCAGCTCTAGTAACTTGGAGAATTCCACAACATGTAAGCAGTAGTTTGCTTGTGGACTACAGGCCACAGAGTTTTTTTGTAAGCAGCAACTCTGCACAAAGTATTTTGAAATAACGAATTATATTTTAATGTGTCTTGTTAATGTAAGATGAGCACCCATTTGATAGCAAGTGCTGCTGGTTATTCACTTTTAAGCTAGTGACACATGCAATGTCAGTATTTTATTGTGATATGTAAACTGTATGAAGCTGCTTTTTTATAAGTAGTTTCATGATACAAATAGTAGTCATAGACAGGTAGCCAATGTGTTTAGCTGTACAGAATAGTGACATTCATTTTATACCCATGTATGTGTTCAGAATGTTTTTTTAAGTACAGTAACAATTTTATTATGAATAAAAACTTGACCATCCACTACATTTTTTTGTAATGCTTGCTACAGTACTTCATTCAAAAAGGTTATGCATGAGGCATATATGGATTATGTTTATTTGTTGGCAAGTTAGTATTTCTCATCACAGCTCTTTGTTTATGTGGTATGTTTCCTGCTAGGCTTTGGTGGACAACTGTGAGATAATTCTGCACAAATAATCAGAAATGGTTATGCTTTGCGTCATTTGCCTTGAGCTCTAATACGTAATCTCAAATGCAGTATTATGACATATGAAGATATATACAACACCAAACTTACATCTTTCAATTAAACAGCAACACCAACCACCATGCAATTTTTTATGTTTAAAATAATGTCAGATTGTCGCCCTATTTTGTATGGCATACACTGCCACAAATACATTTGTTTTTTGGATTCAACAGAACTTAGAAGATAGTTGGAGACATTATCTGTACCTCTTCAAATGGAGACACATGACGGTGGTTCAGGGTAGACCTGGACACACATTTTTTTTTTTTTTTTTTTACAAAATTTCATATGTGCCAGAATAACCAATCTGCTACTCCTTTTCTAGGTATTGTCTCTACACAGATATCTTTTCCACTGCCATGGTAAGGCACTGATGCCAGCAACATAGAAAGATATAGCCTGACTGAGTAGCTAGTCCAGGACACTGCTTGAGTTTGTTATGATTCATATTTCTGCCCTCCGAGGTGCTCCTTCAATGGTCCAAGCAAGCAGAAACCACTGGGGGCTAAGTGTGGACTGTCTGTCTTCAGGTGAGGGGAGAGACACTATGTTAAATCCTTCAGAAAGCGCTAACCCATGTAGATCCAGAAGCTTGCTGCTGGCAAAGAGCCAGCACAGTGACTAGTGGTATTGGGCCACATTAGGGACCAAGACTACATATTTGTTTTCCTCCTTGTACATCCTTTTTGACAAAAGGAGGTTGGTATTTTTAATTAGGTGGACAACCCATGTTAGATTCACTACACCCATTTTAATACCCGAGACCAGGCTATGTCAAAGGGAGATAACAGGAAAATATGCAATAAAAATTGTGATAAAGCACATACATTCCTGGAACTAGGATAGAAAGGGAGGTAGAAATTTATGCTACAAACCAAGTCCATGAAAATCAATGCATAGAATTAAATGGAGAATTTGTGAAAATATAGTGTCTATCACTAGTACTATTTGTGGAGTAAAACCTGAACACTGGAGACTAAGACCTAATAGAAACCCATGAAGAATCTGTCATGTCATACATATCTTTTCTGAGGTGGTAATCTCATTGCTGATAAGGGGGATCCAGATAGAAATATCCAAACTGGGTTGGTTGGGCATGCCATATGGGCTGATTCCTTGTATTTCCTATACCTTGTGTGACTTTCAATTTCCAAAATCCTAGCTTCATCCCAGCCTACCCTATGACCCTCTCGTAGGCATGTTGGGCTAACTTTGATTTTTCTAGAAGACCCTCTTTGAGAATGTGCCTATGTTCATGGAGCCGCACAGCTAGAGGTCTGCTTGTTTTGCCAATGTAGATTCTGCTGCATTCACAGGGTATGCTATAAATAAATTGTGCTGTCTGTCGTGGATCTCCTTCTGGCCTCGTCTTCATGAGCAAGCTCCTACAAGATTGTTTACTTCCGACGATTGTCCTAATGTTATATAATTTCCCTATATGTTTCATCTTCTCTCATACGCCCTTCAAATATGGAATATACACAGAGCCGAGAAGATTTTCCTTTTTGTTTGGACAAGTGCTTCCCTTGGAATTGATGACTGTGTCAATGAAACGTTGGGGATAACCACTGAGCTGAAGATAATATCTCAGGCTGCTAATTTCACTAACCAGACCTTGTCATTCTTAGCATTTGGTGGAGCCTATATTGTAAAGAATATCATAATGCCCATCACTCATAAGCTCATACCCAAAAGGACTCCAATACAAAACCCACAATGATAAAACAACAGCAAGCTGCGCTACGTGGCACAAAAAGACCACAACCAATTCAACAATTTTATATTTGGTGATCACAATTATGGCATTTTAACTAACAAGATACATTATAACCACATCTGACATTTTAATATTTCAGTAATGTAATTAAGACAAGTACAAGAGCATCACACTAGTATGTAAAATGACCAACAGCAAAATATACCCATGTTTGTCAATCTAGGGAAAGAGCAGATATATACATGTACAGTAGTTGATGAGGGCCAAATGGCTGACTTAAACTTTTAATATATAGTATATCTATCTATATAAAAACTGTGTTGACACAAAAACAACAAAAAATTAATAAATAAAAAATATTAATAAAACACATTAGAAGTGCTTGCAAGTTATTCTTCTATCCTGAATACTCGAATGCAATCAGTAAAAATTGTATTAAAGGGCATAAATCTAAGTTTGGTAAATCCAAGTTTGATATAGAGGTAGAATCACTTTCTGTGGATGTACATATGGGTCATTTGCAATGTTTTTCTGGCCAGAAAGAATCTGTTTATGACTGTCAGTCTCTCACAGCACAGTGACTGCTTCTTGTAACACTATCCCATTCAAATAAGCAGCAGCAACATTCTGTATGACCAAGCTGTATCCAAAGTAGAAGAGCTCATCATCAGTAATATGTCAAGGTCCACAGTCTCTTCCAAAACAGTTCCTCCACTTGATGCGATCTAGAGCTTTCTCCTTCAAATGAAAATATCCTCTTCTGTCCCCAAGGTCATCCAGCATCTTCTTACGTCTTCTGGTCACTTCTATCCGCCCCGCTCTTTCCTTCAATAATTTCTTTTAGAAGGCAGTTACCGCATAAGATATGACCAATCCAATTAGCCTTCTGTTTTCATATTTCGTGTAGGATGTTCCTCTGCTCACTGACTCTAAATAACACTTCTTTATTTCTCACATAATCGGTCCAACTGATCTTCTCCATCCTTCTCCAACACCACATTTTGAAGCTTTCCAGGTGTTTCTGATCTACTGCCCTAAGTGTCCAAGTTTCAGCCCCATACAAAGCAATGCTCCAAATGACTTTTAAATTTCCATAAATATTCCAACATTCCTTATTACAAGTAAATTGCATGCAACTGAGCATAAATTTACTATTTTCACAACTTTCATGTGCACAGCACTGCCAACAGGTACTGATGGTAATCATTTCCATTGTGAAGAACCTTGAGACAACTTCAAAGAATCAATGAACAATCACCAATCCTAAGGCTTATGCTTTTCCCCTAGTGCCTTCATCAGTTCATCAACACTGCTGGAGTAGTATGTATCACAATTCATAAAAAAAAAGGAACTTGCATGTTCTTTTCCACATTTACCAAAAATGGAGCATCCCCCCCAGAAGATTCCATTCTTATAACCTGGAACCAAACAAGCTCTGCTTCATTCTTTGATAGATTTAAGTCTTGTATAAGTTCATTTAATTTAGCCTATTTTATTAAATGTCCCCCCCCCATATATTTGGTTATTCATATTCTGCAACATGATCTCACTGTGTGCCACTGCAGCAGTTAAGAGGAATTATCTTTTGGTTCTCTCCAAACCATGGGTACAGCAAATGGCACAGCATGCTGTTTTCCATCAAGCCAGGCCCTGAGATTCACAGTACCTGCTGAATAACAAATACAAGAATACCAATGTCTGTCCTGGTCACCAATATTGCATCCTTTAACATAGGCATTTTTGTTCTCTTTTGTGCCTCAAGAGTGAAGTGACCACCAATGTAGGAAAGCATATAGCTGTTATTTACACACCAGTGTGACACACTAAAACAAAGAACTCTCAGTAAAGTTTGAAATGTGTAAATCACAGTCCTTAGCTGAAGACTGAAAACATGCCCATTACAGATGATATTAGCAACTACAGTCAGCAACACAACACATCTTTAAGAATGGTGGTCTCCCATACACTTATGATGACGCTATTATGTGTGGGATTGCAAGAAAATCCCTGTTATGATGAAAAATACCTCAATTAACAAAATGTCTCCAACCACAAAATTTCACTTATAATGAATCATGAACAAATACATAATTAAAAAAAAAAAAACCGAAAAGGTTCCATTTGGAAATCTGGAGTAACATTCAACAAAGTGCAGCTTCTTTCAACTAAGAAGGAAAACATTCGTTGAATTGTGTACTCAGCAGAGTACTATGGCTGTCACACGGCCACGCCATAGCTCAAGCGGTTAGTTGCTGGCTTCCCACTGCAGTGGCCCGGGTTCGATCCCGGGTCTGATCAAGTTGGATTTGTGGTGGACAAAGTGGCATTGGGGCACGTTTTCTCTGAGTACTTCGGTTTCCCCTGCCAATCTTCATTCCACCAATTGCTGCACAATCACCCTCACCTATCATCTGGGGCTGGTACAATAGGCCAGAAGTGGCCGCAGTACAAGAGACTTAGTCCCACCCCACTAGCAATAAAAAAAAATGGCTGTCACATTCCAGGATGAGAAAATGTGTGGTTTCTACTTTAGGGAAATTTGAAATAGAAATTGTACAGAAATAACCAATGCAATTTTAGGCCTAAGGACTGAAATATGGAATATTATCCTACTTCAACATGTGTCACAGAATTTCTCACTGTGTAAGTACAGTTCATCAGTATTGGGCACCACTTTCAGCACCTGTTGTGCTATAAGGAAAGAAAAGCAGTTCTACTGATAACATTTTTCTAGCATGGATAAAACCTCAACTTTTGATTGTGCAATAGTGGTCAACTTTCTTATGAACACCAGCTGGCATCTTGCTCTATGCACAGATGGTAATAAAGCTGCAAATGAAGGAATGAACTTCTCCATATTGCATATATCTTGACAGCAAACAAACATCGTGTGTGAATGAAACACCATTTTCAATGACAACCCCCAAAGTTGAATTTGCCCTATGTTTTTAGCTTTTACATATTTTAAGCAGCTGTCTGGAATCATCATAATAGTTTTAAATTTCTTAGCTTTTTACATGTTCTGCTGTGAAACACTATGGTGATTAATGGGTATTTTCTTCCTGAAATGAAACAGGTTTAATACAAATATCTGCTGTATGGTTTTAGAATTAAATGTCTTCCACTCTACAAGACTGACACCCCCTACCATAGTTACTTTTAATTAACTCACATAACTGCACATCACTTCAAACAGGTAACCTAGAAAAATTAAATTTCAGAAAAACCAGTTTGTCCCATCTCTTTATTACTGTCAAAAGAACATATAATTTTTCCTTCAAATAGTTTTACATTACTTTCTGAGGACTCAGCATTCTCTTTCTCTATGATAATCTTTAAAGGATTAAGAGGAAGCATCCAAGGCAGAAAACAGAACAAGTAACTATTAGTCACCCAGTGTGATACAGCAATGCAGAAAACGGAGTTTAATGACTGGTTACTTTGGGAGGAAGAGCAGTGCATTTAATCTTTTTTAAACAGATTATTATCGTAAAACAAATCTGACACTCAAAATTCCAAACATACCCAATATTTCTAGTTTTCAGAAAAAGCTTTTTGCCCTCCTGCCCATCCACTCTTCTGCTTAGACTGTAGTTACATGCAAATATTTTACTTACGAAACTTTATCAAAGTTTTATGATTATGCATATACAAATGACAAATAAATCTGGTTCTCTGGTCTCCCCACTGTGTTGACCGCAATGCTTTTCTAAGTACAGTATGTTTGAATACACAGCAAATCTTTCCTTAAATAACCAGCAATATAAACAAATTTAAATTTTTGGCACTGGTCCAGTTTCGGATGAGGTCATTAATCAAGCTGCAAACACCTTTCATAAAATCCATTTACTAAGCAAAAGAATTCTTTCTTCATAGTTACTATATAAAAGAATTCTTTGTTCATACTGATCCTGTTTTGTGTGACAGTTTTGTCCCCATCTTCAGAAAGATACAGGCTGAAAAGTTCTTCCAAAATGTTGGCAACATAGACCACTTCTGCACAGTGCTATCACACAAAAATTGATTCACTGTAACTAACAAAATGCTGCGAAAGCCTAAAATTTGTAACTGTTTCTTCTTCCAATTTCAAAAATAAATGTGGTTTGTGCTAGATAAACTTGTAGATATTCAACATTCTTATAGTCATGACTGCTGACAATACAGACTGCACATCGTGTATTTTAGGTGTCATTCAGATGTAATAAACTCTTTATTATTCTCCTTCAAAATAAAGGATTTTGTCACATATTACAGCCTTTTTCAGTCAACAGACATTCAGATTGAAAAGAAGGGCAATACCATATCTTTAACTTAAGAAATTGTACCTACTGGGTACTAGAAATTAATATGAGAATAACCACACATTATCCATTATTTAAGAGCTATTCCATAATCAGGAATGAATGTTACTTACCTATCAGGTAAGCATATCTCAACTGTCTTTTTCCAGTAAATACCTGTTTTATATTGCTTCTAAAATTCATAATCACACCCCTTTATGGTGCACAGACCAATGCACTGGTACTTGTGTCCTGTTCCATTGGTGCTGAATGTACAGTCTGGATGTGATAGAGGGCTTTCTCTTCATCTGAGATTGAAACAGGAGCACCTGACATGAGGTCTTTACCTTCCAAACTCTTTGGGAAAGCGATTACATCACGTATACTATCAGAACCACATAACAATGCTATAAGCCTGTCAATACCTGAAACAAAGTACATATTTTAATGTCTAACATTACTTCAGATTATGAAATAGTACCCGGGAACAGGGTCCTAAACTTGAACACTGTTGCTTCTTACATAAGGACAAAACAATCTATAAATTTTTGAGTAACTGAGAAAGGAGGTAGCATTTACAATATTTGGCCTTTGACATACAGATAAAAGATTGTAGCGAATTCCATGCAATATAGTTCTTCTTGATAAGCCAATGATCACTTTGCTGGCCATGAAATTTTTCACATTATGGATTCCAAGAGTTCAATTTCATGTTCACAACAGTCTGAGGAGAATGACATGGGTAAGGCAGGTATCATAAATATGTGAAAAGAAAAATGTATATAAAATTTTAGTTGGTAAACCTGAAGGGATGGGGCTATCTGTGGGAGTTGGCAGTAGACAGAAGGATACATTAAAATGAATCTTAAGGAACTAGGATATGAGTTTGAAAACTTCATTCAACTGTCTCTGGATAGAGACCAAAGTGGCAGTTCTTATGAATATGGATATGAACCTTTGGAGTAGCATAAAAGTGGGGAAATTTTTGACCAGCTAAGCACCCATCAGCTTTTCAAGGACTCATCTCCACAGAATTAATTTCACCACTAACTGTCACCAAAATGTATAGCTTATACATTCTTTCATCTAATGACTCAACTAACAGAACATTCCAGAGGACCCACTTATAATAACTATTTGTTTTCATACTGAAGTGATAATGAAATAGGAAGAAAATAAAACCACCTATTTCAGGAACTACAACTGGTTCAAATGGTTCTACTCATGTTAATTCAGTAAAATGTGAACTACTTACCCAGTGCAATACCACCATGTGGTGGACAGCCACTATGTAGTGCATCCAGTAGATGTTGCAGAGAACTGGGATCTATATCAAGTATGTCCTTTAGCACGTACAGCTGCAGAACTGGATCATGAATACGAATAGAGCCTCCACCAACTTCACAACCATTCAGCACTAAGTCATAATGCAAACTTCTTGCCTTCAGTACCATGAAAAAAGAAAACAGCTAGATTTTGCAGTCATTTCGGTCTGACACAACCAGAAGATTTCTAAAATTTCACACTTATTCAATTGTATTCAGTTTTTATTATCTCACTTTATTACTAATATTGTAGCATGCAGATCCGTTGCTAAGTAATGACTCTGTAAACAATGCCTGCTGCTAGGCAACAGATTCATAACAAGCAACAATTGAACAGCAACAGAGGAATGGTGTTTCTGTGTGGTCTGTGCCAAGAAGTTATAACCAGGATAATTAAGAGAGTGAGTGAATGAAGTGCAGGGAAGTGAATAGTTGGTTGGTGAGCTAGTCAGAGAACTGCAGTTCAGGCTGTAGCTGTTAGAAGCTAGTAGCTGAGACAGGGGGATAGTTCTGGAACCCAGAATAAGGGGAATATCCACCACTATAAGCTGTTACCAGGCAGTGACTGGTGAAGACACAGGCAGACTGAAAAGACTTAGTGTGTAAAGCTATCCCTGTAACAGGCCATGGAAGCCCATAGGATAGTGGGACGTCAAGGCTCCCACATCTTCTAGACAATCGGCTCACAGATGGCAGCCCTATGCACCAGCCACCCTTTATCCCCCAGGAAAATTCCTGTACTCATCTCTGTTAGAGGCTGAGTCAACCCCAGGATCATAGTGTGGTGGGAAGGATTAGATAAATTGGAAAAATCCAATGACCTCATCAGGGATCAAACTTGTGACATTCCAGCTTGTAGCATAGTGCCTCAATCAACTACGCTATGGCATGCCCGACTTAGTGTGTGCTGTAGTGTATTGTAGAGTGTGTGAATTAGTGATACCACTATAGTTGCTTGTAGTTACAATCTGGAAGCTTTCAATAAATCCAGTTACCAATCCGAATCCTGTCTATAGTCACTCAATCATGTGACAACATTAATAATACTTATGACATAATTATGGATTGCTTACCAAACAATTTTCTTGAACTACGTGTAGTAAGAATATACAAGTACTTAAGATCATAATTATATACTTCTTCTATCAAGAATTTCTCATTAAGAAATATTATAAGCTGGTTCCTTCTAAACATTTCAAGAGAATTCCAATATACTGTGTTCCATTAGCAAAGGGCTAGAAGCTGTCACAGGCATAGGTCAACAAACTTTACATGGGAAATAAATGTAAATGTACACTGAGATCTGAAGGCTCACAGGAGGTACATGTTCACATGTTCTTGACCTCAGCACTAGATGGAAGCAACTGTGAAGAAACATCTTTTAGTGTTCCCTTCCTGGATTATCAGTTTGTGAATCATATTGCAGAATTATTAAACCAAGATTTATCTACTACAGGATTCTGACAATGGTGTATAACACATGGAGATATTCAGTTTTTGGACTTTATCCATGTATTACACATGGAGATATTGGGTTTTGTTCCCCTTGCTATGCACTGGCCGGCTTTCTCCGTAGGATACTCAGTCCTTCTGCTGGTAAATCCGACTCTTTCGTTAAGAATTCGGGCCACTTCTTACAGTTATTAAAGACCGTTAACCTTCACTCTCGAGATACTCTCGTTAGCTTTGACGTCGTCAGTCTCTTCACTAATGTACCAGTTGACGAAGTCCTACAAATCATCGAAAACAAGCTCCACGACAATGTCACACTGACGGAATGGTCTGTCTTGCAGGTCGAAGCCTTCATGGAGCTGCTGGAAGTCTGCTTGAGAACCACCTATTTTCAGGTCGACGACAAGTTCTTCCAACAGAAAGATGGCATGGCTATGGGAAATTCTCTCTCGCCTATCATTAGCAACATCTTCATGGAACATTTTGTAAAACTAGCTCTTGACTCAGCACAGTACAAACCATCGCTGTGGCTACGATACGTGGATGACACTTTTGTGGTCTGGCCCCATGGTCCAGAGAGATTACAGAATTTCTTCGACCACCTGGATAGTTTAAGGCCTTCCATCTGCTTCACTATGGAAACTGAGTCAGACAATGTGATCTCTTTTCTGGACGTTCTGGTCATTAGGGAAGAGACGGCACTGGTCACACAAGTCTATAGGAAACCCACCCACACTGGCCAATACCTCAACTTCAAATCTAACCATCCCCCACTTGTAAAAAGAGGTATGATTAAAAGTCTCCACGACAGAGCCTCCACCATATGCCAAGATCGACAAGATTTGGTCAAAGAAATTAAGAACCTGAGACACGATCTCCAGTTGAACGGTTATCCCAAAGGCTTCATTGACTCGGTCATTAATTCCAAGGGCAGTAGTCATCCGAAGAAAGAGGAAAAACCTCTGTGTTCTGTATATGTTCCATATGTGAAGGGTGTTTCTGAAAAGTTTAAACGGATAGGTAATTGATATAATATTAGGACCGTCTTCTGAACAAAACACTCTTAGGAACTCTCTTATGAAAACCAGACCGAAAAGAGATCCGCAACAGACGGCACAGTGCGTCTATAGCATTCCCTGTGAATGTGGCAGAAGCTACATTGGCGAAACAGGCAGACCTCTGGCTGTGCAGCTCCGGGAACATAGGCATAACCTCAAAGAAGGTCTTCTAGAGAAATCTAAACTAGCTCAACAGGCCTATGAAGAGGAACATAGGGTAGGCTGGGATATTGAAAGCCACATCAGGTATAGAAAATATAAGGAAGCGGCCCATATGGCACGCTCAGCCAACCCAGTTTGAACTTTTCTCCCATTTGGATCCCCATTATGAGCAATGAAGTCACCAATTCACATAGAAGATCTGTATGACGTGATATATGTTTTTATTGATTTCTATTAGGTTCTAAATTAGATAGACGTGATTTACTCCATTGTTGACGCTAATTAGACACTATTAATTTTGTACTAGTTTTCCTTTCTAGTCCATGCCGTGGGGTCATGGACCTGGTTATTAGTTTGGTTTCGTGACATAAATTTCTACGGCTCTATCTATCCTGGTTCCACGCTTGTACGTGTTTGGAACAATTTGTAATGTATATTTTTCTTATTAGCTCTGATGGACTTACCCTGGTCTCAGGTATTTATAACCTTTGTGTTTTGGGACATCATTTGTCCAATGATTGAGGCTAGCTCTTCCTAAGAGACCCAACAGAATAGGTGTTTTCCCTCACCTGAGGATGGAAACAGATCCAGTTTCAGAAATGTCCTGTTTTTCTTAGTTATCTTAAAACCAGGATGATGGATAAAGTCCGAAAACCCAATATCTCCAAGATGCATCTGTTTGTAGACTGTGGAATTATAATGACAAATAAGGTAATAGAATGTGATGAGAAATACATAAAAATGTCCATGCTATGGAGATGTTGACCCAACCTATGACCAAGTACATAAAATAAAAATGTATTAAGCAAACCAAACTAAATAGATGTTAAAAATGCAAATGTCAGACCTGCAAAATGGATTCCACCAAGAGTACCTCTCAATACCCAAGAACTACAGATGTACATAACATTGTGCAAAGCAATATATACATAAATATAACTGGACTCACCCTAAGAGGATCTTTCTGAAGAATATAAATATCATCTGGATGTGGCTGTGTGAATGGGTGATGGGCTGTTTCAAAACTGCCTGGTTTCTCTCCTGGGAAGAACAGTGGGAAATCCAGAACCCACAAGAAATTGAAACGTGAAGTTCGATGATGATTTACACCTTTACTTTCCAAGTAGTCTACATAATCCACCCTCAACTTACCAAGCAGCTTCAGCTACAAAAACAATTCTTAATTAAAATAATGAATTATCTAACAAACCCAACTCCAAGGTATAAGATCTTCATTAAGCAGCTGGTATTCAGGTAGATCAGAAATTCTATACATTTATGAAATACAAAGATTCTTTTAACATTTTCATGAAAATTCTCCATCCAAAATTTTGTATACATTTCTCATTTCCATTTCACATGCAACATGCCCTACATGACTGT
Source organism: Cryptotermes secundus (assembly GCF_002891405.2). Classification (NCBI taxonomy): domain Eukaryota; kingdom Metazoa; phylum Arthropoda; class Insecta; order Blattodea; family Kalotermitidae; genus Cryptotermes; species Cryptotermes secundus. Next base: position 1,310,112 of record NW_019734317.1, read on the forward strand.
GCCCTCTTAATTTAGTCATCTCAACCATATCATGAGAAAAGCATAAGTAATGAGGTTCCTTATAAAGTATTTTGTATTTTACTATATCATCTCTCTTCAGCTCCTTGCTCTCATACACTCATTCTGCACTCTCCCCTAAGAGTGAGACAAAATATCTCATAAGACTACAGTCTTTTAGAGAGCCGGGCCATAGCTCAAGCGGTTAGTCGCTGGCTTCCCACCACAGCGGCCTGGGTTTGATTCCAGGTTTGGTCAAGTGGGATTTGTGGTGGACAAAGTGGCGGTGGGGCAGGTTTCCTCCGAGTACTTTGGTTTCCCCTGCCCATCTTCATTCCACCAATTGCTCCACAATCACCCTCACCTATCATCTGGGGCTGGTACAATAGGCCAGAAATGGCCGCAGTACAAGAGACTTAGCCCCACCCCACTAGCAATAAAAAAGTAGTCTTTTATACCAATAACTTCTAACTTTTAGGCTCTCACATAACCACTATACCAATCAAATCACTATTCTTTAGAATAAAGTTTTCTATATTAGTTTTTCTAAGTATGAGTATAATATGATATTAAATTAAAAAAAAATAAATAAAAGCAGATAGCAGGAGATGTTGACCTGAAACACTTAAAGACTGAGCTGTTAACTCAATTAACCTTGAGCATTTAGGAACACACAATTTAAACCGACTTCCATTATCATACTAGAAGCCAAATTTTAATTTTTGGGTAATGGTATTTTTATTGTAAACAATGTGATTCCAGGCTTGTCAGACCCATGCATCAGCCATCACAGTACTGTGATGCACAAACAATAAAGATTAATACAAAACACTTCGATCCAAATTCACTCTATTTACATATACATACAAAAATTTCTGGCTTAATGTAGAAGGTAGGAAATAAAGTACTTAATTTCTTCTCTAGAAATAGGGGCGTATAAAGTATTCTGAGGCATAAATTATGTCAATAAGTATGGTAATTCAAATGTAGCCTTATAGTCTTCATTATCATATGCTTTCTGCCTCTCTGATCTCAACTATCATCATACACACATTTCTCTTTCTTCCACACAGTCCAGACTAGTGAGATCTTACTGTACTACCCAATTTGTCACACATAAGCTAAATACTTCATATTTGGAAACCAAAAACACAAAACATGTACTCATTGGCTAAGAATGATGTCATACAAAACAATATAAATATCTTCAAAATAAAGTTAACTCACAACTTGCTGTCTGTCTCCAAGAGCCAGCATAATTAAGTCAAAAGGTTCTGGATCTAGCTTCTCTTTCAGAGCTGTGACTACAACAGTACTGAAGTTTTTTTGTAGATTCTCCTCCCAGTCCTCAACAGATGTCACTTTACTCAGTATCAGCTTAGTGGAAGAAAACTGTTTCTTGGCCAAGCCTTCATACTTATTTTTTATTGTTGTTGTTAGATGAACCTAAACATATAAAAAAATGAAATTAACATACACTTCTAATAACAGTCAACAAGCACTCTGGAAGACAGATTAAGCTGAAATGGTTTCGAATGGCCTCTGAAAAATGAAAAGAATTAAAATTTGGACAATGAAGAAAGTTGTGAAGAACTCTGGCCAGATCAGTCATTGTTGCAATAGGTGCAAGCAACCTCACAGAATGCCTATACAGGATGTTCAAGTGTAGATACTATTAATGAAATGTCACACAGCCCCAGTCCACCTGATGTCTCCAAAGGAGATGAACAGAACGAACCTCATCAACAGACACTACAAGAGCAAGTAAATTCACAATGGTCATTTCCATCTCAACCTGGGAAATGCAGAGTTCATGACTATACAAGAGGTCCCACTGGAAACAGCAACAAAGCACCATACATAAATGAGAGTTACAGCCTCGTTTTCTGCAGAAATATCACACTGCCAGTGGCAAAGACTAACCAACGGTATCACCATTACTTAGACACACCTGACAGTGGACTGCCTCCAGCATCTCACATGACCGAATATGAAATGATTGTCTTCTGGCCATAATGATACAAATGGGACACTTCATACAAGACCAACTGACAGACTAATGGGCAACAAGGTATCAGTTTTGCACACATTTCTATAGCAACATGATAAAATGAGGCAGAGTCCTATAAATCCTTTATTTCTTACACTTCTCAGACAAGAGGAATGAAATTGATGAGATGGATGAAAATTGTGATATTCTGAATATGGAGTTGTTCCAAATATTACAACACTTCCGAACATCTGTCAGTAGACAAATTTACTGTTCTCTTCAAAGGAAGAGTACTTTTAAACAGTACAGTCCACAAAGGCATGAATGCTTTCACCATAAACATATATAAATTCTGTGACTCCACCAATATGACAGCATACCTGTGGATAGACAAATGGTATAATGTACAAGACTTGACAGATACACATGCTACAGCAACAGAACTTGAAAAGTAGATGGATGAGGTCACACGTTGTACATGGATAATTTCTTCTCCTCTCCCACCTTATTCAATGACCTGACAGGGGAAAAAATATACTGCTGAACTGTGAGACCAAGTAGGAAGGGCATGCCAGAAGCCCTAAGGCACAAGAAGATACAACTGAAATGGGGTGACATTCAAGTGCAAACCAGGGGTGACTTGACAGCAGTGGTGTGGATGAACAAAAGGGACATTCACATGTTGACCAACATTCACAATCCACCAGCAGAATGTGCCTTCTGTAATGAATGAGAGATGCTGTGGAAGAATATAACCATCATGTGGCTCATGTGGATAAGGGGAACAGGATAGCCAATAGCTATTCAATAGGGCATTACATATGGGAATGGATGAAGAAACTGCTCTTCCATCTGTTAGACATGGATATCATGAATAGTTACATTCTTCTTTCTTCACGTGGTAGAAAGTACATGTCAGACACAGAATTCCATGTTGCCCTTGTGGGGATGGTGAGGAATACAGAGGCACATGCTGGGTAACAGCCACATGTACAGAAACCATTAGCTAGGCCAGGAAATGTTGTCAGTAAAGTCACTAGACTGGACTCTAGTAGCAACAATCACTGGCCTGCTCCATTCAATCAAATGTGTTGCTGCATACGTTCAGCTTGCAGGGTAATGAATAAAGTCAGTGTGAAGTGTCACATATATGAGGTGGGTTTACATGTGAACAGAACTGTTTCTTGGAATATCACACCAAGACACAGCTGTTAACTGCTGCAAGTGCAACCTCCAGCTGTAATGCAAGTAAAAGAAACTCAAGATTTATAAACTTCTAGAGTATAGTATATACTTATGTAATTAATATATTGTAATGTGCTGAAGAGTGCATATCCAAACAGTCATTTCCTAGGTACTGATCCATGTTCCCACTACAATGCTACAATTGGAATGCATCCATTCCTAGACAGCAGAAGCAATGCAATATTGTAATTCTAACAGTGAGTCCCCATGGTTACAATGTTACAATATTAATGGTATTATTTTTAAAAAAGGCCCTGCACAATCTGTTTTATTTGCATACAAGTGGCATTTATTTTGTAATTTTACCGTTCTTACTTTAGACAATAGTGAAGTTTTCCATATAGACTGCACTAAAATTTAAGTACCACAAAAAAACTTTATGGGGCTGTTTGCCCATAGCATTTAAACCCATCCTTTGAAATTTAATCAAGGGCATTCACTGAAGTTTGATGACAATAGAAAATGTACTATTTCCTCAGAAAAAGGTGTTAATGTATGGAATATCATAAAAATACAACATCATCCTGTGAACTGAAAGGACACACACCACCTAGTCTTATTTTTTGTTTCATCCACTTTAGCTTTATCCACTATCAAGTGCTGCCATAGGCCTACCAGAAAAAACCAAAGTTGCTCAGGGATAAATGCTGTTGTACAAACACACCCAGAATACTTCCACAGATTACCCTCAAAAGACTACCAGCACAGACAGCATGAAAATCTGCATTCCTCTAGACATAATATATCTATTAACGGAATTGTTGTACTCAGTGTATAACAATGAGCCAATCTCTTCAGTTGTGGCACTTTCAACATAAATATGCTGAACTGATCTATTGGATCACGGCAAGCAACAAGTTAGGTAAGCAAGAACTGATTTAGTTTATACAGCAAAAATAATATTTGCACATTTTAATAGGCCAATGCTAGAAAAAAATTATATATTGAAGTGCCAAAAGTCATGGGATAGGTACCTAGTACCGTGTAGGACCCCCTCTAGCCCAGCGAAGTGCAGCAACTAGACGTGGCATCGATTCCACAAGTGGACGGAAGACCTCTGGAGAGATGTTGAGCCATGCCGTCTGGATAGCCGCCCACAGCTCCCTGGTATTTGTAGGTGTAGGATTTTTGGTGCAAATGGACCTCTCAACCACGTCCCATAAATGCTCGACTGGGTTCATGTCGGGTGAACGTGGTGGCCCCACAATTTGTCGGAACTCTCCAGAATTTTCCTCAAACCAATTCTGGACAACTCCGGCCCGATGACATGGTGCATTGTCCTGCTGGAATATCCCATCGTTGTGGGGGTACAGGAAGTCCCTGAAGGGCTGAAAATGGTCACCAAGCATTGTAACGTAGCGGTCACCGGTCAATGACGTGTTTAGGTGGACGAGCGGACCCAACTCATGCCACATAAACACACCCCACACCAGTATGGAACCACAACCAGCCTGCACAGTGCCTTGTTGACAACTGGGGTCCATGGCCTCATGGGGTCTGCGCCACAACCGAACCCTACCATCCGCCTGAAACAACTGGTACTGTGACTCATCGGACCATGCCACATGCTGCCAATCCTCCAGGGTCCAATTAGCGACGTCACAAGCCCAGGTGAGGTGCTGGGACTGGTGTCGTGGTGTTAACAGAGGCACTCTGGTCGGTCTTCTGCTCCCATATCCCATGGAAGCTAAAGAACGCTGCACTGACCTGCTGGATATGCATCTGGTACCTCCTGCATTGAATGTTGATGTAATTTCAGCCAGCGTCGCTTGTCTGTTACTATGGTCAATTCTAGCTAGACGCCGCTGGTCACGATCATTAAGCACCTGTGGTCAGCCACTGCGCTGTCCACGGTGGGTGGAAATGCCTTCCACAAGGTATTCCCAGTAAACACGTGACACCGTGGATCGAGGAATGTTGAATGACTGCACAACTTCGGAAATGGAATGTCCCATCTGCCTGGCACCCACTATCATGCCCCGTTCAAACTCTGATAATTCACGTCGGCTTGCCATGAGCAGACTGGCCGGTGTTCAACCTGACTCATGAGAGAACACATCACAACTGATACTGCTCTGGGCATTCCCAAGCCGTCAAGGGATGTTGGCGTAACTTAAAAATAAATTTACATACTGCTATCCCATGACTTTTGGCACTCGAGTGTATAGTTAATCCACACATACACGCTGTCCACTGATATTCTTTGTGCACTGAAATCATGATAATTAATATATCTTGTTTAAAAATGTACCCTCTAGACTCATTATCACTGGCCCTGACATCCCTAATACTCTCAGCCAGACAGCACATTATCACAACCCTGATTCTAAGTTAGGGCTCCCCTTATGACCTGACATTTGGCTGGATTCGGGGTAAAGTAGTTAAATGCATAAACAGACTCACACTTCCTTTTGGCACAACAACTGCTTGAGCTGTGAAGTCTGAAACTTCCATTCCAGTTGAATCGCTCAATTTGACTGCATGTGCCACATCTTTGAGCTAAACAGATGAAAATGAAACATTATACACTATATTTAAAACTCTTACCTCCACTTTTATGAAACATGAAAGTAAAGCTGTACAAAGATATGCAGGGCATGATGTATGCATGGGTGATGAGAAATGCACCCAAAAAATCTGGTTGGAAAACCTGAACAGTAGAGACCATTTGGTAGACCCAGGTGCAGATGGGAAAATATTTAAATGGATTTACAAGAAATATGATGTATGTACACTGCATTTAGACTACTGAGGATAGGGTGAGGTCAAAGGCTCTTGTAATGCAGTAATGAACACTCTGATACTTTATGAGGCAGGGTTCCTTGACTACCTGAGTTACTATCAGCTTCTCGAGAACGACTCTGCTTCATGCAGTCAGTCAAGTTTAAAGAAAAGTGCAACTGGCAGTGCTTTAATACACATACTGCCCAAGCATGCTAAGTATGATTAATATTCATCAGCACTGCATGGTCTGAAAGAAATCTGTACCTTCATTTCAAAACGTGTATCAGGCTTATCAGTTCCATATAGCTCCATTGCTTCCGCATATGTCATCCTGGGGAATGGAACAGAGATTCCATTTTCTTTCTCATGTGGCCAGCAGTGCTCTAGCAGACCTTCAACCAGAGAGAAAAGTCCCTCACGATCTGAAAATGACAGCTCAATGTCTAGCTGAAATCATAAATTATTCACAAATGAAGATTAGTAAAGAGACATTAAAGAAAGTGTCTAAAATTATATCATATTGTAGTTCTGCACAGTGCATCCTCCAACAAGGATATGTTGCATGTTTTCAGCTCTCTCTAGGTTCAGAAAAAAATGTGAACTCATAATGAATCAGGGAACAGGACTGATTTCTTGGCAGTAATTTACTGTCTTGTTACAGATGTAATCTAAGCAGATACATGGCTGTGATAACAAAATTTGTCACAAACTCACAACTGGTACAAAGTTCTCAAAGCAGTATCAAGGTTGTGGTCTACTGGGGTTTGATGTCATGTATTTTAGTAGAGGTACCAGCATTTTGGAAGAACCAGCTGCCACCAGCCATCAGTGCAGAAAAGACTGTTCTTCTGAAGGCAGCAGATTATTCTGTCTGTGAAGGTGATCCACTGGCACCACAAGCAGACAGAAAGTATTTAAGTGTATTCCCACAAATATTCTCACAAAATAACATTTTTCAATAATGGAAAATGCTGATTTTTATAAACTCTTTTAGTAATATTTGCAGACATTTGTCTTCTCTCTTTTTCTTTCATGATAAAAATATATCAACTAAGTTGGCAGCTGAGACACTGGTGTAGTGCCTCACATACATTCATTCTAGCCATCTCTTTCATCCACACACGTGAGTATTATTATACTACTATATACACTAAGTCTATTTGGAAAGTAACCTCTGGTGAGCTGATAACAAAAGAGGCAATCAGAAAAAAACTGTACATACTTAAACTACTTCTCAACATAGTCACCACTGGAACTGAGGCACTTATTGTATTGAGGAATAAGTTTTTGAATGCCTTTGTCAAAGAAGTCTGCCGCCTGTGAGTTCAGCCATATGGCATAAAAGAGTCTGTAGCAGCAAACAGTGATAATGATGTAAATATAGATTTGTCTGATAATACTTGGATGATGCATGAACCTGTATTGTTATACAGTAAGCATACTGTAAGAGAACACTACACAATGTCATAACCTAGAATACTTAAACTTTATAGGTAATAAATAGGGAAACAATACACCACAAAGTACCTGAGTGAATTCAGGTTGTCTGTCTGGTCGAGCTCCTTCATCTCGATAACAACGAGCAACTTGGAAATAGCGGTCAATTGCACCAACCATTAACAGCTGCTTGAACTGCTGTGGGCTCTGAACCAATGAGTAGAACTGACCAGCCAGCCTTGATGGAACCACAAATTCTTGTGCACCCTAGTACCAATAAGACTGGAGATGAAGACTGGTTTGTCCTTTATTTCTTATGTTTGATAGTTTAATACAATCCTGACTTGTACAGTCAGTAAAACAGTTACCGATGTACTGATGAAATGGCTCTATCATTTCTTTGCACATTAAGTTAAACTCCATCTACTATGGGAATGAGGATGCATCACCACCAGTCAGTGATGTACTGTTCATATAATCATTACAATTTACTACATTCTGTTTTCAAGAAACATGTGATATTTATACACTGCTGGAAAATTCAAAAATACTTATATAAATGACTCTTCTTCCACAAGGTTGCTTAAACAAGGACAATACACCCCGGTTCACAGAGCAGATGAGACTTTGGTAAACATCAGTAACAATAATCAGTCATAGGTATCCATATGTGGATTTCATTGCAACAGATACAAGGGATAAGAAAAAGGAAAGAACACTGGTGAAATACATAAAGAAGGATAAGGATTAAATACTAGGGAAAATTATGAAATGGTAATCATGACTGGGAAGAGATCTCCAAATGGTTACACTATAACATTTAACTACCAAGAAAAATAAAGAAATTAACCTACATGAGAACTTTTAATTGAGAAGGTGAACTGCAAGTTCAGCCCTTCCTGGAGGATAATCACTCACAGAGCCAAGCATCAGAAAAGACACCACAAACATTCCTTTCAAACAAACCTCATGCTACAGCAATGAACAGCTACAAATGCACATAGCGGGAAGCCACCCACTCCTCTTCCAGCACCATCTCCCTCCTAATCCTAAGAAAGATCCATCTTCATGCTTCTTCCCCCCCCCATTCCATTCCAAAACCCACTCTCCCCATCACTCTCCATGTAGCTTGACCTGGGGCACAGATGGTTAAGCAATGTTTTATCTCCTTACCACCTGGATAGGTTACGGGTTGGGAACACAAGTTGCTCATTATTTTTGGGGCACTTTATGGTCCTTAGAAAAGTTGTTTCTTTCCTTTCACAACCTTCCCAGTACAATGACCCTGCCATCAAATTTGAGTGATCCAATACAGGACTAAAAAAACTGGAAGATGGTACATATACACAAATATGACATACCCTTAAGACATCCTTCACTCCTTGCTTCAAATTAGGAACATCTACAAATGCAACTGAATAGAAAGAAAAGCACTAATATAAACATCTGAAATATATACTGTTTACCCCAGGAGTTCTTCGGAACAGTGTTGGTGTTTCTACTTCCACAAAGTCACAGTGATTGCACAAATATTCCCTCATGCTCATCAGGACTTTGGAACGAAGCCGAAGATTGTGTTGCATCTCTGGGAAACGGAGGTCTAGATAGCGATACTTTAACCTCAGAGGCTCTTTGGCCTGCAAAGAAGATTTCAATTAGTTAAAAGTTTGGCCTCATCACCTCAATAAAACACCTGTATAGGAACATCAGAAAGTTATAAATAGGGAGAAAAGAAACCAATTCACTCATCAGAAACAGTTGCTTGCTCCCCACTGTCCCTGTGAGCCCTTTCTCTAATAAGTATCTTTTTCTCAGTGTATCTAATTTGCATGCATTCAATATACAGAGTACTGCAGAAACAGTGAAGCCTCTTAAGAGTTCAATCATCTGTTTCTCCACTACAGTATGACAGAATATGTGCAATGGATTTATAGCGCTGAATTTACAGTTCAATTTATCATAGAGCACTATTATGGAAGCATGTGTGCTTTACTGTAAAGCTTTCCATTCAAACAGGTCCATTACAGAACTAAAACAAGGATTTCAATTAAAGTTTTACCAACAGCCCCTTCTCCAAACAAAATTCATAAGCGGGCCAGACTTTGGTATGAAGACTCTGTAACCTATAAAATGCTACCCAATCAATCCTATTTCATGCACATTCCTCATAATATTATTCAGGTGTTAGCATCTGTCAACTGCAGTCCAAGGTCAGCACAAAAGCATGCTCAAGCTTGACAGACTGACAGAAGTGTGAAGTACCTCTTGCAGTGACCTGAACTTTCAACCGTACAAAATTTAAGTTGAGTAACAGCTCAGAGACCATGACAAAGAGATGTGCTTGCAATGTGTCCATCAGCTTCTGAAATTAATGGCTGCTAATCAAGATATGAGACAACATTCTAATGGTGGGGCATATTTTTTGAATGGCTCCACTAACAAGCAGAAACTTTCAATCCTAGAATGCTGAAAATTTGTATGAACTGCATGAAAGTCTTCTGCATGACCCAAAAGTTACTGTTTGGTATGCAGTGTCACATACTGCAATAGCTGTATCCCGTTTCTTTGAAGATGAAGATGGGCAAGCTATCACAAATTATGTCACATGGCTACACTCATATGACAGAAACATTTTTCATACCTGAGTAATGAATCTTCCAGGCCATGAAAATCTATTTCAGCATGATGAGTGCTGGGGCCCACATGGCAAGAATTAGTGTGGATGTGCTTGCAATCTGTGAATTCTCATTTCAATATGTGCCCTAAGCTCCTCATTCTCCAGATCTAACTGTTCCTGATTTCCTTTCCTGGGGATACCTAAAAACAAATGAATGGGCAGTCAGGCAGCACTCATTTAGCTATAAGCCAGAATCTGACAAGAAACTACCCATATTTCAGAAGAAAGACTTCATGAAGTGATGCAAAGACTCTCGACTCATGCAAATGAATGCATTCAACAGAACGGCAGTTATATGTGGGACATATTTTACAGAAAGTAACATATTATAAAAAATGTCAAAGAATGCAGAAAGAGAACATGTGTTCAAAATAAAATACTTTGATTTCTATGAAACATTATGCCATATTAAATACACTTCACTATTTCTGCCACATTCAGCATATTCAAATTTCTACCTTTACCTATGATGTGTGAAAGTATTCAGTTTTCAAAGTTAAAACCTAAAGCTATCCTCCTATCATATACGTGCTCAACTGAAATTTTGTAAAGGTTTGTGACTATGGTATATTAATATCAATATCCTGGGCACTATCCATCATCCTGTATTTATTTAAAACACACAATATTTCGTAGACTAGATTCTGTCTCTGTCTTCAGGGGGACCCTACTCAGTGAGGCCCAACTGACAGAGCTAGTCCCTATCCAGTTTCAAAATGTTGTGTTTTAAATAAAAACAGTGCAATGGATAATGTCCAGCAACACAATAATCATGTGAAATTTCCTGTACATCAAGCAACAATTACATAAAAGTTTCAAACAGTCCTATGGCTGAAAGTATAACTATATTTCACACAAATTACTTTATAAATATGGCGAGGTAATGAAATATGAAATGTGTGAAAGTGAAACAAGGAGTGACAATTCACAAATATGAAACTAGCAGGTGCTTTAAAATTAAAATAGCAAAGTAAAATTAGTCACTTTTTATGGTAGTACTTTCTTTTGGGTTTAAGTTCCAGTATTTTTTAAGCATTTATAGTTCACCACATTTTGGGGGGGGGGGATGAGTTTATCAACTAACAAGCTGCAAGTGGAAATGAACTTAAAAACAGGCATGAGAATCAAAGCTGTAAAGCATGCAGATTTAGAAAGAAAGATGTTTCAGTGGGTTTGTCAACAGCAAGCCATGTACAGTGTATTCCACTGCCAGGACTCATTCTGAAAGAAAAAAACTGATAAAACTGCTTTGAAACCAGGCACTGATTTGCAGTGCTGAATGGCTGGACACATTTCAACAAAGCTATGACACTGTGTCATACAGACCCATTGTTAAGCAGTGACTCTGTAAACAGCAGCCATTGCTAAGGCCCGCAACATACATGCACGCAACAGAAGAACAGAGTTTTCTACGCTGTCTGCGTCACGACCAATACTACTTGTATGCAATGGCACAGTAAATATACCTCTACAAAAATAAAGGGGCTGTGTTTTCTGTGTGGTCCATGCCAAGGAGTTATCTTGAAAACAACTGGTGCTACAATTCAGTTGAGAGTTCAGGTGTGGAACATTAACCAGTGGGCAATGGCGTCACCATGAATGCTGAGGACACTAGTCTCTGTGTATCAGTGATCTCTGTGTAGTTCCAAGTGATGTATACAAGTGGTCAACAAACCCATTCACCAATCCCTACTCTGTCTGCAGTCACACACCCATAAATATGTGGCAATATTGTCAAGTGTTACGTATATGTGTTTTACCAGTTGACACAGATGTTGCATAAAAGTGGAAAGAAATTTTCAAGCCAAATCTTGGCAAAAGTAAGCCGAAGGTAAAGAAAGGTAAAGCTATCCCTGTAACAGGCTGTGGAGGCCCACACGGTTGTGAGACATTGAGACTCCCACATTTTCTAGACAACTGGCTCACAGATGGTGATAAGTTTGTCAGCCTTATACATCGGCCATCCTTCACCCTCAGGAGCATTCCTGGCACTCATTTCTGTTTGAGACTTGGTCAACAGCAGGGTCACGGTACAGCTGGAAGGATTAGGGCAACTGAAAAATCCAATGAGCTCATCAGAATTTGAACCTGCAACCTTCCGGCTTGTAGCATTGTGCCTCAACCAACTATGCTAACACTCCTAAATGTAAGTCAAATGATACTTCAAATAGAAATGAAACCTTAAACTGAAGGGGGACTCCCCTTCAAGGGGATCGCTATGAGAAATGCTTCAGTAGGGAGTTGGAAGCTCTGGTGAACCACTAAGGGGCCCAGTTGCAACTGGCAAAACTGCTGTTGAAATTTCAGCCAAAGGCTAGGATGAACCAGTGATTCAAAACTTGCCAGAGGCAAAACTAAAAACTACTCTCCTGGGGGTCGGTAGTACTGACACACCACTGCAGGGAGCTAGTACTTCTAACATACCTGCAGCAGGGGAAAGGCTGGGACACCTAGGCTCTGGAGTAGGTGGACCCCGTCTGACGAAGAAAGCTTTGTCTGGATGCGCTAGACGGAAGTTAAAAAAGTCAAAAGCTGAGACAAGCAAAGCAGGAAATGGGAGCAGTCAGCAACCAGGAAATGCAAGCTCATACAAGCAGGGAGAAACCCCCACCGTCACCTTTAAGAGGCCAAGGTCGGAGGGCAGTACCCCTACAGAAACGGCCAGAACTCTGAAAAAGCCCAGGGACTTACAAGGAGGCTCTGACCAACATAAAGGTAGCTATCTTCAAGGACACTTACCCTGAGGATAAGCTTACTGAAGACGACCAAAATTCCATTCTGGAAGCATTGGGCGAGGTGTTATGTAGGACTCCAAAGGAAGAACTACCACACCTGAAATCCTACAGACTGTTGGGAGGTGCACTTATTTATATATGTGCCGACCAACAGTCTGGTCAATGGCTCACCAAAGCCACTGATGACCACAAGGTCAAATCAGGGACCAGGCTGAAGGCTAATGATGCCAGGAACCCACCTAAGCCTGTTAAAGTAGCTCTCTGGACTAGGGACAAAATTGCCCAAAACCAGGAAGAGCTGCTGAAATGGATTGCAAACCTTAATCCGGGACTTCATACAGAGAACTGGAGGGTACTTGACAAGATCTGAATCGAAAGTCCAAAGGCTTATCTTATTCATAGACCGGTGTTCCCATACTATTATACAGAGGACCGGTTACAAAATATTTACAGGACTCTCACAGGGGACTGTTAAGGTGGTGGATGATCCTGAAGTTCAGCGCCAGGTAGAACCTGTGACAGACACTGCATCTTCTAACTCGGTCTCTGAGGAGGAAAGGAATGAGATACCCAGCCTCCCGGATGACCAAAGCAAAATGGATCAGAGGACCCCTTCACACAGAACCCAGTCCGAGAACGGAGAGGTACATAAAATGGAAATTGACCCCTCCTCAATTGGAAGAGATCATGAAATTTCTTCAGATCAACCTACGCCACAGCAAAGCTGCCAGGGCAGCTCTGTGCCAACAGCTAACTGAGGGTAAGGCAGATGTAGCACTTATCCAGGAACCTTGGAGATACAAGGTTCAAATAAGGGGCTTAACTAACACAGGGGGAACAGTTTACTATGCTGCACCCAGTAATAATGCAAGATCTTGTGTTTATATCAGGAATCATGTTAATGCCTTGCGTTTGTTGGAGCTCTGTTCTAGGGATACGACAGTAAGGATAACATACCTGTATCGAGGAGGCAGCAGGGAGCTGATTGTTGCTTCAGTCTACCTTCCATACGACTCAGATGAACCACCACCAACTAAGGAAATGAGGGACATCACAGACTACTGCTTTAGCAGGAAGAAGCAACTCATCATTGGGTGTGATGCCAATGCGCACCACATCTTGTGGGGGAGCACTGGCACTGGAATTTCTGGCGAGTTCGAGCCTGAATATTCTAAACCATGGTAAAGAACCTACCTTTGTGGTTTGCAATAGGAAGGAGGTTATTGATTTGACACTAGGGACAAATAACACAGGAAACCTGGTAAGTAACTGGCATGTATCCGATGAGCCGTCCCTATCAGATCACAGATATATATGCTTTAAAATAAATAACATTACAGTAGATCAAGCTACTTACAGGAATCCTAAGAGAACCAACTGGGAGTCTTACAAAGATGACCTAAAGGTAAATCTAGAGACCACCTTGCGTAATATACGCACAATAAAGGATGTTGATCGGTCCGTTGACCAGTTGCAACTGGCTATAATCTCGTCCTTTAATCAGAACTGTCCGGCTAAGACCACTCGTGGACCAAGGAGAATGCCTTGGTGGAATAAACAGCTGAGTGGGCTTAGAATCAAAACAAGAAGGGTGTTCAATACAGCTAGAAGAACAGGGCAGTGGGATGCCTACAAGGAAGCCCTTACCTGTTACAACAAATATATAAGGAAAGCCAAGCAATCCTCATGGAGGAGACACTGCCAGGAGATCAATGATGTACCAGGCGGTGCCAGACTCATGAGAATCATGGCAAAACAGGCGACCAACAAGGTCAGCACAATTAAGCTGCCTAACGGACAGTATACTCAAACAGGAAGGGAAACACTGAATGAATTATTCAGGGATCACTTTCCTGATTCAAAATTGATTGAAAATTTGGACGATAGACAGGGTCAGCAAAACCTGGACACTTGCCAAAGCAAGATAAACAGGGTAGACTGGAACCTAGCCAAAGTCATAATTTATCAATAAAAAATCAGATGAGCACTGAACTCTTTTAGACCATTTAAATCAGCGGGAATAGATGGAATTGTACTGGCACTTTTGCAGCTTGGGGCGGAACTTTTAGTTCCACGCCTATGCCACATATATACGAGTAGAGCCTGCATGGCATATGGTTTCATCCCCACAGCCTGGAGGCAAGTTAAGGTGACGTTTATTCCAAAGCCTGGGAAACTTGATTATACCGAGGCTAAGGCTTACCATCCTGTCAGCCTGCCGTCTTTCTTGTTGAAAACGATGGCGAAACTAGGAGATAGAAATATCATGGACGGGATATTGAGGATATATCCTCTACACCGAAATAAACATGCCTATTATTACTATTAATATTATTACTAATATTACTAATGTATTACTAATTATGAATATAATTTTTTTTAAATGAAGTGTGATTTCGAATATTTTGAATATAAGCCGCACCCCAGTTTTCCTCTTGAATTTTTGGCAAAAAATGTGCGGCCTATACATGCGTAAATACGGTATTCAAACAGGCTGCTGGAAGGCATGGCACAGAGTCTGCAATATGCAGATGGATCAATGCTATGCTGGAAAGCAGAAACATAGCTGCTACATTATCAGGAAAAACCCTGGGGGCGTCCGCGTCTAGGGGATGTCCGCAGGGGGGCATACTTTCGCCTCTTCTGTGGAGTCTGGTCGTCAACGATTTCCTGTGGGGACTTAATGATGATAGGTATTATACAGTAGGATATGCTGATGACATAGCAATCCTCATAAATGGAAAATTCCTTTTGACCGTATCAGAGCGTCTTCAAACAGCTCTGTACATGGTCCAACAATGGTGTGAAAGAACAGGTCTGTCCATCAATCCCAATAAGATGGTAATTATACCGTTTACTAGGAAGAGAAATATAAAGGGTTTTAAGGAAGAGAAATATAAAGGGTTTTAAGGAACTGACTCCCTTCAATAAGACAATCCAGCTCTCCAGCGACGTCAAGTACCTTGGTCTAGAATTAGACAAGGGACTGACATGGGAAAAGCAGCTGGACATCATTAACAAAGCCTATAAGGCTTTTTGGACATGCAGAAGCATGTTTGGTAAAACTTGGGGACTGCAGCCACACATTATACATTATACTGCAGTTGTGAGACCCATAATTACTTATGGTGCCACAATATGGTGGCCCAGAGTTAAACTCAAGATAAGCAAGAGAGAACTTAGCAAACTGCAAAGGTTGGCTTGCTTAGGTATCACAGGAGCATTTTGAACATCTCCAACAGCTGCACAGGAGATACTCCTTGGACTCCCCCCACTGCATTTACAGTTGGAGGCAGAGACCAGGGCAGGAATTTAGCGTCTCCAGTGCAGTGAACAATGGAAACCTAGATCCGATGGTTTCAACCATGCATACATAACTCAGGACATGAAAAAAGAACCCATATTACAAATGGGGTCTGACAAAATGATACTGAGACATGTATATGAAAAACCCTTCACAGTCAGATTTCCTGACAGGAGTGAATGGGAAGACAGGTTTTGGCCCAATAGAAAAGGGGGACTGATCTGGTAAACGGATGGTTCAAAGATAAATAAGGGCACTGGAGCTGGTGTGTACTGCCATGGCACGAGGCGGAAACTTAGTTTCAGCCTTGGGCAGAACACGACAGTATTCCAGGCTGAAGTTTATGCCATTAAGGCATGTATTATGGAGAATTTAGATAGGACAGCCAAGCTGCACTTAAAGCGCTTGCCAAACACCAGATCAATTCAAAATTGCTCTGAGATTGCCATCAAACCCTCATGGAACTGGCCAAACATAACAGGGTACTGTTATATTTTAGCGTCCTGTTGCACTGATTTATGTCCATGATTTATTCTGACCGTCTTACAGTGCATACATTTACTGACCTTACTCTTCTCTCTTGCACTACATGTTTCAGCACACACATACCCAGCAGGCCCAGCAGTATAACACACGCAGTCACAGGAGCAAGACACAACACAAAGCACAATACACACATGAAAGTAGGAAGAATACTCCGACAGAAGAAGATAGGTGTGACTCGGGTATTGAGATAAGGATGACAAATCCGGAACAGTTTTAATATTTTTAATATTTAAAATTTATCAATATATATGATGAATATATAGTTTAGTTATTTTAGTATAAAGACAACAGGGCATGCAATGAAGTAGTTCGACGTACATCGAAAAGCACCTGAAGATGGCACCTTGGTGCTGAAACATGTAGTGCAAGAGAGAAGAGTAAGGTGAATAAATGTATGCACTGTAAGACGGTCAGAATAAATCATGGACATAACAGGGTACAACTGATATGGGTGCCGGGGCATGAGGGTATTGCTGGAAATGAAGCAGCAGCCCAATTAGCTAAAACTGAGCTGAACATCCATTCATAGGACCTGAACTAGCTTGTGGCATCTCTATAGGAGTTGCCAAACAGGCAATCAGGGACTGGACTAACATAAAACATAAGAAATATTGGGGATCCTTAACTGGACTCAGGCAAGCTAAGGGACTCACACAAGGACCTTCCACTAAAAGAGCGAAGGAACTGTTGAAGCTAAACAGGAACCAGCTACGATGGGTGGTAGGACTACTTACAGGACACTGTCACCTCAAAGGACACCTGTTCAAACTGGGACTAAGTGATAGTCCCGCTTGTGAGAGGTGTCAGACAGAAAATGAAACAGCCACACATATCCTGTGTGAATGTGAGGCCTTAGCTTATTTAAGACGTCACTTGGGTCAATACTTTATGGAACCAAGTGACTATTTTGATGCCCCCATGTACAAAATCCTGCATTTCATTCGAAGCACGGGGTTGCTGAGGGAATAATTGAAAAATGGGAAGCACAATAGGCCACTGTGGTCGCAGTGCAAGGGCCGAGAAGGCCTACCCCTCATTCATTCATTCATTCAACTGTTCACACCTGCTATGAAGTAGAAATGGTTGGCATAGGCAAATAGGTACAGATTGTGGACAACTGATGACTGGAAGAAGGTGGCTTTCAGTGATGAATCACATTTTTTGTTCAAGGTTACAGAGCAAGTGCTGTCAGATGAAGTAGTGATGAACCAGTGAGAGTGGAGCATCTTCAGCAGACTGTAAAATACCTTCTAAAGAAAATGCTTGAGGGGTTTTCTCTAGAAGTGGTCCTAGGAGTCTAGTTCTAGTTGATGGCATGATGAATTCATCAAAGTACATTGAAATCCTTAAAAGCAGAGTCTTACCATTCCTGCAGACCTTTGCAGATGGTAAAGGGACATTTCAACACAACCTTGCACCATGCCACAACTCCAAAACTGTCAAGATGTTCATTGAAGAAAACAAAATTGGCAGCACAATTGGCCTGGTAATTCTCTAGACATGAACCCAATCAAAAATTTGTGGAGCATACGGAAGAAATGTCTGGTAAAATGGACTGTTCAGCTGAAGAACACATGGTAACAAACATGTCAAAAGTGTGGTTCCACAACACTGGAGTGAAAAACATTTGCTCAATACCCAAACCTGTCCAGGAGGTCATTTTAGCAAAAGGGGGACACATTTCTTACTAAAACTATGGGAGACAACTGCATTTGAAGTCTTACAATAATAAAATGTCAAAAATTCTAGTTTTTTTTTTTTTTTTTTAATTTTGTCCCAATTAATTTGTACGCTACTCCGATGTTTAGTAATGAACTGGCTCTTAAAACCAAAATCTGTTGAAGTGGAGAGGTGACAATTACAGTTATTGTTTCCACTAATTTAATGGGACTGAGAAGCGCCTGCCCCCTTAACATGTAACTGTAAATTTCACTGATAATTTTAAGCACTGGAACACATACCATGCCCACATGTGAATAACAGTAATTCATGTATCACAGGAAAACTTTTTCATGACTGGCTATTTGTTTTACAACAGTCATAAAGTCCTACCTAAGGACAGACACACAGCGTAAAACTGCAAAGGCCTCAGACTGAACAATAACACAATAATATACCTATAACTACGGGATGATGAAATAATCCACTATACGAAATGATAATATTTGAGGAAATGTGTGAGAGAGGCAGATACAGTTGTACACATTTCTGAAATTTGAAACTGAATTGTTCTTGATACAATGAGTGCCATTACAGCTATCTGGAAAAATATCCAACTCTTGATTATAGTATATTTAATGAAAGCTGGATTGGATTCTGAAAATGTAATTGTAACTTTGAATGAATCAGTTTTTAACATATATCAAATGCTACTATGTATGCCTGAAATCTTTGCCGTGGTTACTGGTTAAATTTTTATTGCCATGAAGCTCCCTGCTTTTAGAAAGAAAAAACTGTTAAAAAAGGATACTGGTATCACACACATACACTACACTACACATACACAACTGCTAATTAATGAAACATGTCATACATTTTCACAAGTTCTCATTTTAACACACACATTTTCAAGAACTGCTCATAATAACCCGCATAACTTTCCAGTTTACACTTATCAATGACAGCATTAACCTTGTGGAAGTCCCGAATGACAAATGGCAGCTGCTTTTTTGCAGGGTTGATGACGTTAAATTCTTTTAAGACAACTTCCACACTTCCTGTTGGCATATTCTGGAAAGATAAAAAGAAACAAATATACACAGAGTGAACTATAAATTTTCTGTGACAACAGAGGGGAGAATCTTACTGTCGGCACTACTGGCCCCTGAATAGTGAGATAAATATCCCTCCATTAGCAAAACAGAAGCCTTGTTTATTGGTAGGCCATATGAAAAGCAATAAACAATAAAACAAAACTGCAACAAGGTGATAAGATACAGTCTACTGTAAATCATAAAAGTATCGCTGATACATATTACTGAAAGAGACATAACAGTGAACATTTAAATTGATATATGAAGCTGTAATCAAAGACTAAGAAGTTTTAAAGTCCCATGATTAGTCTGTAAATCAGGTAATCTGCCTACAGATGTCTTTTGTGTAGATAAACACTATAATTCATTCTACATGGTTAGGTAACAGTATCATTTATATTGGTGAACATATCAAGTTTATTCATATTTTGGACTTCTGGGTTGAGTGTTGTGTGGCTGCTGTGTTGTCTGACAGGGGGCTGCCAACATTTTGGAGGAACATTTAAAACCACCTACCACATTACATGGCGTCACTTTTCTTGTAGCTTACTTACTTGCTCATGGAACTGAGCCCTTCTGCAGGAGCTGCCAATTCTGCAGATACTCAAGAATTTCCCAGCATTTTATGGAATCCGAAGGTTCATTACCGTGTTCACAAGAGCCCTCCACTGGTCCATATCCTGAGCCAGATCTATCCAATCCATCCAATCCCATCCTATCTCTCCAAGATCCATTCTAATATTGTCCACCCACTTACGCCTTGGTCTTCTCTGTGGTCTCTTTCCTTCTGGCTTTCCCACCAATATCCTATACGCATTCCTTGTCTCCCCCATTCGTGCTACATGACCTGCCCACCTCATCCTCCTTCACTTGATCATTCTAATAAAATTGGGGAACAGTACAAGTTACAAAGCTCCTCATTATGCAGTTTTCTCCAACCTCCTGTCACGTCATCTCTCTTCGGTCCAAATATTCTCCTCAACGCCCTGTTCTCAAACACCCTTAGTCTATGTTCCTCCCTTAATGTCAGAGACCAAGTTTCACACCCATACAGAACCACAGGCAAAATTATAGTTTTGTATATTCTAATTTTTATGTTTTTGGACAACAGACGAGAAGACAAAAGGTTCTGGACTGAATGATAGCAAGCATTACCAAAGTTCAATCTCCTCTTAATTTCCTCCTGAATCAGGTTTTGATCTGTTATTGTTGATCCCAAATATATGAATTGTGCCACATTTTCAAAATATGTTTCCTATCTTTATATCACAATTTTGCCCTGCATTTTGATGACAAGACAGCAACATATATTTAGTTTTCTGTGTTTACTTCTAGACCAACCTCTTCACTTATATCAATTAAAGTGTGTGTGTTTTCCTTTATGGTATCTACATTATCACCCAGTAGATTCACATCATTGGCATAGGCCAACAACTGATGTGTCCCGTTTAATTTCAGTCTCACCTCGTTCCCTGGACCTACCTAATGGCATATTCTAAAGCAAAGTTGAAAAGGAGTGGTGATAAAGCAACTCCTTGTTTTAGACCATTCTGGATAGGAAATTTATCAGACAAATGTATTACCTACATGGACTTTACTATACGTTTCGTTTAAACACATTTTAATCAATCTAACTAGTTTCATGGGTATCCCAGACTCTACCAGAATATTGCACAATACGAGTACTTCCCTCGTAACTGAATCGTAGGCTTTCTTGAAGTCTATGAATAGCTGATGCACTGTCTCATCGTACTCCCATTTTTCTCCAATATCTGACGAATACAAAAGATCTGATCTGTAGTTGACCTGTTACGTCGAAACCCACACTGATGATCCCCAATAAGTTCATCTATATATGGACTTAACCTTGAGAGAAGAATAATGGATACAATCTTGTATGAAGTTGATAGCAGTGATATCCCTCGGTAATTACTACAGTAAGTTTTATCACCTTTCTTGTGAACTGTTACAATAATAGACTCCTTCCACTGATCGGGCAATTTTTCCTCATGCCAAATAGAAGTAATTAGATTGTGGATCTTAGAATATAATATTTCACCTCTTGCTTTAATAAGTTCTACCGGAATTTGATCACTACCTGGCAATTTATACAGTTTCAATTTTGCAATAGCACTTTCAAACTCAAAAGGGTACTAACTAACAGGTACTAACGGCTCAGCTGTACGGATTTCTGTCTGCCTGACATCACTGACCCTATGTACATTCAATAGTTCCTCCAACTATTCAAAATATTGTGGGAATCTGCAAGCAGATCACCATTCTCATTCTTCATTAAGTTACTGCTAAGCTGGTAACCCCTCTTAAAGTCAGTTATTCCTCTATACAAGTCTCTATGTTCTTGTTCTTACTATTCATTGCAAGCACATCAATTTTGTCTTTCAAATATTTCCTCTTTTCATTCCTGAAATGCCTGCTGGTTTCACGTCTTATATTGTTCAGATTATCCCATTTGACTCACTTGGATCCTGTAACCATTGCAATTTGGCCTGCTTTCTTTGATCTAATAATTTTGAGCATCCTTCATTGAATCATGACTTATGCATCTTCGGTTCATAATAACCTAGACTCTCTTTGGCAGACATTTTTATATTCTCTCTGATAGTTTCCCAAGCTTTATTAACATCCACCTCAATTTCCAAGTTTTCCAAGGCTTTGAACCTATTTGAGATTTCAACACAATACTGTTCTTTACCCTCTACCTCATTTAATTTTTTGAGATTGAACCCCTCCATATGAACTCTGTGTGTTGTTTGTTTGCTCACTGCCAGTCTTTCCCTAACCTTTGCCACCTCAAAGCATATGCTTTGAGCGCAGTGTATAAGGCAAAATATGGAATCAATAAGTACTACTGCTCAAATGTAAGGAGTTGTTCTTCATTTCAAGTTCATCATACAGGAGCAAACCCTGTTCCACTTTTACTATGTCATAATAATAACAACTGAGCTGTTTTAACTTCTCTAATTCAGGCTCCAGACCTTATGCCTTGATCCCATCACTATCTAAAATTATTAGAATGCTGTCTGTATAAAAATAATTACTAACTTGAAAAGAGTAAACACTAAGTTGTTTCAAAATCTGTGAGTCATCAGTCTTTTGCATTTGAATAATAATTGTCCTTTATTGCTATCTAGTAATGTTTCAAAGCCTGTTTTCATTTAGCATTAATCAGTGATGTCCAGATAATGATAGGTACAGTCTCCCTTCAGCTGTTCATTCTGGTAAAGCTTAGACGGCTAATATCAACTTTAACCAGTTTCCATATATCAGCAGTAACATATAATGTAAATTTTCTCACACACACATTCTGAAAAATAATTGCAGTTTTACAGTGCAAGTAATTCAGATTGTTTCTCAACATAGCCAAACACAGAATATCTTGCGTTTCTAATTTAGTGCATGATGCTACTACACATAGTGTCATGTTCGAACTGTGAAATCATGGGCACCTTGGCTCACACTGACAGATGCAGTGCATATATATGGCTTGTGGGCCAACATAAAATAAAGCAGAAACTTGTGGCCTAAAGTATGTTACAATATAGCAACTGCTTCTATTTGAATTACTCTTGTAAATTAGCACATTTAGGCTAACAGATACAAAAAAAAAACAAACAAACAAACAAAACAAGTTGGAATAAAAATTACACAGAAAAGTGCTACGTGCGAATAGACAAACATGTGCAAGTGAGAATCCCATGATTTGAAGAGAAAGAACCTCAAACCCAACATTCTCTTATCTGATCAGAATACTATGCACCCACGTAGTTAATAGTCCTCGCACATGTAATGCAGAGTGACGCTTCCTCTTTATCAACTAATTCACAGCTTTGAGAGCTCCAAATGAAAAAGGCAAATATTCCATTTGTCATATGTAATAATAAACACTAGATGTCCAATTGCTGAGTCAGGGGAAACATAAAACACATCACTTAAAATCTATTTTTGAATTTTGCCTTTTGATTTCTCTTTGTTCCAATTTTTTATTTTATTTTATTGACAAAATATGTTCACATCCATAAGTTTCTACAGCACCTGCTACAGAAATGACTACTCTTTCACAAACAACATAATTTCTGCGTACCAGATTCTCCTGGGCTGGTGGTCTACGGCACACAAGACCACTCGTGGCAACTACTGACTCAAATGGAATATTATCCAGCTGCTGGACAATATCTTTTCTCTGAAAAAAAGGTGAGTATTAATCAATTCTACTACATGAGAAAAACCATGTACTGGACACAATCACCTTCATTTGTAAGGTTTACATGCTAACTTCCAAACCCATGCAAAACTTTCCCACATTTCTACAATTTCAATAAACATAATCCACTTCAGCCCATATCCAATTCATTGCAATCATCATCTTCATTAACAAGTCCATGGAGCAGAATTTATGAAGCCCAAATATTCACACCATGTTCCAAAGAGCCTAACAATGGATTCTATATTCTAAGCCAGATGACTGCCACTCACACTACTGCCTCCATTTTTAATATCCCCACATATGTGCCTAAGTCTCCTAAGTCCACTAATTAATATTCTTAATAATAGTTTACTGACGATCCATTACTTCTTAGAATTTAACTTTACCTCCTTAGATATTGGTGGCGCATGTGGTAACGTAGTTGGTTGAGGTATTATGCTACAAGCCGAAGGTTGAGGGATCGAATCCCGATGAGGTGGATTTTTTCAATTTACATAATCCTTCCAGCCGCACTATGGTCCCGGGGTCAACTCAGCCTCTAACAGAAATGAGCATAAGGAATATTCTTGGGGGTAAAGGGCGGCTGGCGCGTAAGCCTGACAATCTTGCCAGCATCTATGAGCTGACTGTCTAGAAAATGTGGAAACCTCAACATCTCACAACCCTATGGGCCTCCATGGCCTGTTACAGGGATACCTTTACTTATTTTACCTTAGATATTGGTTTTTATCATATGGAACACTTAAATTCCTGTTACCTACAGCTGCAATAGTCTTCTACTGAAATGCCAAACAGCTAGAAAATTCAAACAAAAACAAGATTGTTATTAATGAATCCATTTAGCCATGCATGAAATTTGGAACAACTAGTCTTTTTACATGTAACTTAGTTTATGTCCTTGTAAAATTATTTTGACTATTTTCATGTTTCAATTGTTCCTTCTAGAAAATATTTGCTGCTTGCTTCAGAGAACCTTTAGAAGAACTGTACATAGTAAGAGTTTGCTAATGCATCATATCATTCACTGTGTCAAAACCCAACTGTGTTTCAGGAAATGAATAGTCTATCAGTCTTGAAGGGGAGAGGCACTACATAAACAATTCTGCTGATGAATGCTGCATTTGTTACCAGCTTTTAGAAACAGAACATAATCTTGTCAGACCCACTAGAAGGTTATGTTCTTGAATCACTTAGTGCAAAATGGAACTATTCCAAATTCCCTGAACACTGAGAAAAATAAAAATACTGTTTACTGCCACTGCATTTGTTTGTCAACAATATTCAGTGTAAGGAACTGGCAGAAATGATTCACACAAATATCATCCCAGTTCAACATTCAGGGAGTAATCTCTTATGGGCACAATGTAACACTAACTAAGGCTATGAACGTCAGAGTTACCTGTTTGAACATGACAATATGAGATGCAGTTTGTTTCATACCTTCTGGGTGAAAGATACAGGAATGGCTTCAAAGAGACTTTGGGATGAAGTCACAGCACAAGAACTGATTTCAGTATAATTTTGAAACAGAAGGGTGAGCAAAGGGGAAGGCTTCACAGTGATATACCACACACAATGGACTGACAGTACATAATCTTTATCTTCTACTCCTGTAATCTATAGAGTTGCAGAGGGTTAAAACTCAAATGGCTTAAGACAAAATAAGGCACCCCATATTACTAAACATTGAAACCCACTTAGCATTTTCTGGCTCTTTTTCCTTGCAAATTTGCAACTGTTGGCAGAAGAGACAAGTACTTGAACACACTTCATGAAGGATGCTTCCCACTGCCTGACATAACTACACACAGATTTTCTTGTTTTTATTAATTATATTGAAATGGCACACAATCAAAGGGACACATGAAATGGTTACTGTTCCATGTTAGGACAGTTCATCTTTTTGCTTTTAATGGAAACACAAAGAAACATCTGTCATTTACTGAGATTTCTACATTTTAGCAAGAAAAAAAAAGTACTATCTTCTGGGATATAATGCCATGTAGTCCACTGAAAGTCAACCAACCTTCTGGAGGAACATAACGCCTGCATCTTCAGGATAGACCCTAAAGATGGAAGCACAATGTTCCTCTGGAATGATGATTGACTTTAGATGGACTACATGGCATTATATCCCACAAGACAGTATTCCCATTATTGCAGCAAAAATCAGAAAACCACAACTCAGTGTAGACCATGTGTGGAAATTGTGTTTTTATGTTGGTACCATAAGGAGAATTTGTCTCTTTAGCAACGACTTCTATTCTGACAGTACTCTGATTTTAACAACAGCAACCATGAAGAAGCACATGGACATAGGTACTCGGTCTCATGTGTGTTGACTTTTTTAATGTTTTTAATGTTTGTCTTTATTCTCACAGATGGCTTGTGCTCTGCTTGGTTTATACTGTGGTGTAGAGAACCCCTCCTATGTGGTGACTCCCTAAACGACCATTGTTGCTAGGTAATGCCCGAAACAACAGAACAACAGATTAAACTAATCTGATCCTCATTCCTCAGTCAGGGACAGAGTTAAAGGAATTTAAAAACCAAGTTCAACCCTAAAATTATGTTCTTCAAATACAAATGAACCAAAACCCATCACACTTAAAAGTCTAAAAATTGGCATAGTCACTTACACCACAAAGGGTTTTACCTCACCAAATCTCACTGAATTTTGATGGGGACCTGTAATGACTTGATATGAAATGACCCTTACAGATAACCACAGATAAAATACTGAATAAGATGTGTGCGTGCGCGCGTGTCTGTGCAGGTGTACAATATGCAACTGTTTACTTTACCATGACCTTCCCTTTAGCAAGCAAACACAACGAACATAACTACTTACATCATCAGGCACAACAAGTTGCGTGGAGCCATAAGCATCTCGCAAGGTGACAAATTTTGCCATGCGCTGATATTCTATCCACCCACACAATCTTACTTCCTGTCCAATGTGATAGTCTCGCAACTCTCCACAAGTATGAGTACGCTGAGTGAATCTGTTGGTGCCTGGAACTGCTTCTACAAAAAGAAATGACCCACATGCAGCATTCTGAAAAATAATTTATATCCGTGCTAGAGTAATGGAAGAACTGTGGGAAGTGATTCCTATGTTGGGATTACAGAAAAATCCCATGCTAGCATAAGAGAAGAACTGTGGGAAGTGATTCCTGTTGGGGTTACAGAAAAATTGTGATAAGCAATACCCATGCTAGCATTACAGAACTGTGGGAAGTGATTCCAAGCTGCAGTTATGCAAGATTTGTGGAAAGTTATCCCCATGCTAGGGCCACGCCACAGCTCAAGCAGTTAGTCGCTGGCTTCTAACCACGGTGGCCCGGGTTTAATCCTGGGTCTGGAGAAGTGGGATTTGTGGTAGACAAAGTGGTGCTGGGGCCATTTCGGTTTCCCCTGCCAATCTTCATTCCACCAAATTCTCCATCATCATAATCACCCAGAGCAGGCTACAATAGGCCAATCAGTGGCCACCGTGCCGAGGTGACCCAGTTGGATTCCACCCCCCACTAAGTGAATTTAAAAAAAAAATTATCTCCATGCTAAGTTTATGAAGAATATATTTTGATAACACTTCAGTCCTTTCTTCAGAACACTTAGTTTATGTCCCAGGCAGTGTGGTTTATATATACACACCACTTAACTCATTTTACAAGTTTTGGTCGATAGTGTGACTATCATCAGATAAGAAACTATTACTGTTGATAAGTTGGTACATTGCTAAATTCTGTAACCTATTATAATTTGTTGACGTTTGATAGTTTACTGGTTAAAACTGAAGGTTAGAATCCAAGCTCTGCTATATTCAAAGTTAATGAAACTGTTACACTATGCCATTTCTTTCAGTCCTTCTTTTAGGTGTTTGGTAAGTTCTCTTCTTCTGTTTCTAATGGTGCTGGTTGGTAATTGGATCAAGACTGGGAGCTTGAGCTTATTACCAACTCAAATTCAGATTCCATCAGAAGATGCAACTGGCAGCTCCATAACAATCAATAGCAATATTGTTATCATTAAGAAAACTACCAAGAAAGATATCCAGATTATTTTGGATGAGAGGGAAGAAAACAAAGAAGCAAATGCCAATGACAAGATAAAGCAAGTGGTTGAGGAGGAAAATGAAGAATGTGTTGAGCAGCAGAAATCCCACAATCTCAAGAAGGCAGTGGACATGACCGCCACTCTACAATTCTTGTTAATATGAAAAGATGTGCCAGATCACATACTTGAATGTAATGATGCCATTAGTGATTACCTAGAATAGTTATTGTTAAAGGAAACTGTTGAGATTATTTTTACTTAAAATCACTGCTGATTAGAAATCACAAAATTCAATTTTTAAGATAAATGACTCATTAAATAAAGTAGTTTGTGTACTTATATTAATACCATAACTGAAATATAGCCAGTACAAACTGCAAACTTTATATTTATTTTAGTTTCTGTTTATTTTTACAAAACATTTTTGTGAAGGTCTGTTGTGACTATAAATAGGATTTGCATAAGGTTATGCAAACAATGGAAGAATGTGGCAATGGTGTAGCTGGGAGCAGAGCTGCTGTATGCTGACAGTCAGATCCAGTCATTCAAAGGTCATGTGGTATATGCTGATAAAGGGTATGGGAAGAAAGAAGGAAGTGTTACCTGAACCAGCTGTAGTACAGCTGATCTTACGGTGGTCATTGTTCCCACAGAAGCTACACTTGCAACCACAGATCAGCTAGTGCACGTCATAACGGTTGCATATTATGACCCAACGTTTTTCTTTTCATTCGCTAATATCACCAGGACCCACAATGTCATCATGCAACCAAAAACAGTGGTCTTAATATAACCAGCGAATTTCAAGTTGTTATTTATCATCACCTTTCAATATACCAAAATTTAATTGCAATGAATATAATTGTCATTTCCCCAGAAGTCTGCTGCATGACTTTTTTTTACATTCTATAAAACTGAACATTTTGTTATTTCAACATTGGGTACATTACATTTCAGGCTTTCAAGATAGTTCAGTGCTAATGTAAATCCTGTTAAAGTATGATGGCACCATACAGATGAAGTATGTACAACCAACATTTTGGAAATTCTTCAAGGAGAATCAAATGGAGGGGTTCCCACCACTTGTGGACCTGTACTAACAGCATTGGCAGAAGCCTTTATATTGTAGCATCACCCTGACAGTGAAGATTGCAAGGTTCTCTGGAACTTCAGTAATACAGCCTGCATGTATATGGTGCCATAACAAAGAAACAGCATCCATTTTAGGACTAATAATATTATTATGAACATAAACTTAGGACAGAGCTATTGTTACTATGTTTCAGTGAGACATACTCATTGATTTTGTTTCTTCAGGTGAACTATTACTCGAAGTAGAAAAGTTACGTATCTGCATAGACAGATCAATAGTTGGTTCAGGCAGTGCAGGTTCAATTTTCTCACTGGGATTCACAACTTCCAACTCTGTTACTGACACTTCAATAGCTCCAGTCGGCATTCTCTGTAAGTACACATTAACAACCATCTGCTTTTAAAACAAACCCTACATTGCTGAGCAGCAGTGAATGCATTAAATCACTGTATGCATGTGCATGAAATATTTCTGATATGACTCACACTAAGTCCTGCATTAACAGTCAAGAATCACTCCTATAGAACTAATTTATCCATGGTTTAAACTCTAATGATGACTTTTGTTCTCCAGAATGTCAGATTCTTTTTTACTCTAGCAGGAGTCTATGCTTAGATACATGAGTACAATTTTGGTAACATTCTTACTGTGCTACATTTCTTTCAGTCCTAAGGTTTACAAAACCCGTCACTGGCTGATGCAAGTGGGTTGACAGGAAGTGGCCATCCGCTCCATTTACACAAGTAAAGACATGATTTATAAAATGTTCTATACACTGCGGGATCAACATACCACATTCCTTTGTCCTGGTGGTCGAGCGCACACCAGCCCCTTTACTGTGACTACAGTATCCAATTGAATATTACCAATTTGCTGACTAATATCTGGACGCTGGAAAAGAGGCAGAACATGCGTCAAAGTGAGTAGTAATAGATTCATTTTAGTAAACATTATGTTTGTACATAATTCCAAATTGTCTGGAAATATTTATAAATTCCGTATTTGGCAGTAAGCAGAATCTAAAGCTTATGTCTTCAAAGAAGTAATGTACTTTAATCTAATCTGCATGGTACCATGATATAAATAAATTATGGTTAGTAGTTGTGAAGACCACACATATATTGCAACATGAGGTAAAAACCATAATTGTGTAAAAGATACTATTTCTCAAAATACATTAACCTGATTTAATTCTTAGTACATTACATGTAACTGAGATTTGTGCCCAGTTACAACATGCATATTTCTGCACTTCTACTTCTGATTACTAAGCTCTTCCTTTCTGTTTAGGTACAGTGATTATGTCAAACGATACTGAGCAACACATTTAAGAGTATAACGAAATGCGCATACATTTTATGCAGTGGCATATTTGCTCAGAGTAAGAACTGTGGAGCCAGAGAAACAACTGTTGCTGGGTAATGCCTACGCAACAGAAAAACTGTCACAATATGAGATCTGACGTGTACATCCACTGCTACGGAGTGCTTGGGTAAGCACATTTCTGCAGAGACGAATTCATGCAACAATAGAAGAACTGTGTTTTCTGTTTGGTCCATGACAAGGGGTTATAAAAAGACAAAGGAGATCATTCAAGGCAGTTGAGTTTTGAGATGCCAGCCTGCAGGATATAAGTATGGGAGCAGAGGAACCGAGACATCAGAATTGAGAGAGTCTGTGGAGACGGCAGTTGAATGATTGAGAAAAGATTAGACTGTGAAAAGAAGTCTTCATATGTGCTGCAGTTACAGCAAAATGGCTATAAGTCCATTGCCAGCATATGACTAGTGAAGACTGAGAATACTAGTGTGTGTGTGTATAATGGTGAACTGTAAAATGTGTAGATCAGCGACAGCTGTAGTTTCGAGTTGAGTGTATAAGGTGTCAATAAATGCAATCATCCAACCCTAAACCTGTCTATAGTCACAACCCCAAAACGTGACAATACCATATATAATCCCAAAACTCTGAACACATTAACACAAGCAGCACCTTCTTAATTTACATACCATCACAGGTCAAGCACTCAAAAAATTTCTCATAATTTGAAGCCAGGTGATTTAATTTTTCAACAAAAAATTCAACTACAAAAGAAAGATTTGGTAACATAAGGCCCAACATACATATTGCTACACGTTAGCATACATATGTTTCTACAGGATATCACACAGCTATTAACAAGTAACATTTCAAAACATCTTAAAAAATTAAATTCCAATATGATATTGAACTCTCACCAAGCAGGTATTATTCACTGCAAGATCATAAACGTAAACACATGATTAGGGCTTCATTCAGAAAACTTCTCCTCCATAAAGTCATCCATCTTTAACAGGAATCTCAAAGCATACCAAAATAACAGATAACAATGATTTGGTTCTTTACATTGTTCGGCGCAACAAGTTGAGCTGCACCATAACCATCTCGCAGTGTAAGAAACCGTCCCAGCCTCTTTAGTTCCACCCAACCACACAGATGAACTTCTTGTCCAATTGTGTCCTCATTCAAATCTCCACAGGTATGTGTTCGGCGCGCAAATCTACTTGTTACACTTGGTGACTCTGCAGAAGAAACAGAACAAGAGAAGTAAAACAAAACACATACTATCCATGTTCAACTAACTTCATGGCTCAGAATATTCCTTCAAAAGACAACAGACATTCAGTCAGTCCTCATTAGGCAATATTTTTCCTTCCTCTTGTTACTTTCTCTCTTAGATCCAAACAGTTACTTCAGTGTCTTGTTTGCACACAATCTCATTCTATTTTTCTTTTCTTTAGCATGACAGATCAAAATTCATACCCATACAAAATAACACATAAAATAATATTTTGTAAATTTTAACATTTATACTTTGATAGGACATCACAAGACAAAAGATTCTAACTAAACGGTAGCAAGCATTTCCTGAATTGAAATATGCTCTTACGTTCCGATGAACTGTGTTTTACAACAGCTGTTGATATCTGAAGTATATCTACTTGTAACAGTTTCTGGATTCCTCTAGTGACAATGATATGGATAACCTTAAAACTTAAATAAGAGTACAATTTTACAGGATTATAAGCAGAAAGGAGAAGTTCACAGACAAATACAGTGATGGTTAAGTTGTAACATTTTGAAAATAACCAATTCCTGTCTTCAAACAATTTTCTGCACTTCAAACTTACCACACTTTGCAAATTCTTCACTTGTAAGCCTGTTATGTGTAGGCAGGGACTTATTTTGATCTGTATTTTTGTTGGAGTTTGATTTTGAAGCCTGCAAAGAAATCAAGTCAAATTCACACAGGACATTATCAGTATTTAAAACTAAAAGAGAAGTGCTTACTTACATACGAGGTACAATTATCTTATAAACACAAATGAATAAAAAGTGATAGGTTCCTTGGGTTTTTAGCAATGCTCTTTCAGCTGCAGAGGTATTACAGTATGGAATAAGACAGAAAGATGATCATTGGCACTGTCAGTTTAATAATGTTACATAATTGGAAAATCTCCTTCTGGCATTTTAACCATAACCAATCCCTATCTAGCCATGACTATTTTTCCATTAACTTTCTGCACTGACTGTACTTTCAGTTTTGCTTTCTCAAGCTGTTTATAGCAGGTGATCCATAAATGTGCTCTTAACTCACTCTTTGTGAAATAAAAATTAATTATTTTGTTGCCCAGCATATCAGATTATAAACATGTTTCCTCATCTTGTTCAAAAACTTTTTCTATTCTGCAGAAAAGTAATAACATTACAAAGGTACAAGCATTAAGAAACAAGGGAGACCTGAGCAATCTACTTATTTCTTATACAGGTGGTCAACAGAAGTCTGTCTGTATGGTGTTACATACATTATCAGATGATTTTTTTCCTGGCTGGACCATTCTGAACTCCTTGATGATTACTTCTATACCACCTGTAGGCATCCTCTGTAACATAACAGGAGGCTGATTTTAATATGGATATGAGATGGAAATAAATACATAAGCTTGGAGGCACAGGATGAATTAAGGAATAAACTTAGAGATATTAATACTTCATTGTCCAACATATGTGGTACAGTCATTAATTTCGTGGACTGTGGTTTTATCGCATCATATTACAATGTATTCACATACACTTATACAGATCCACATCGACCCTCAAAATAGTTGCCGTTGGCTGCTATGCAAGTCTGCCAACGTTGATATAGATGCCAAAAACATTGCTGAAACATATTGGCGGGAAATTCCCTCTATTCCAGAGGTGGGGAGCATCCATGAAAGAAATTCTACTACACTGATGAAAAGCAGATAAGTACTACAGTTTATCATGGATATCAAAGAGTGAACTGATCCTGGTATTTGCCACAGTCCCTAAGCCTAAGGTTCAGCGGCAGTAGAGGTATCAAAATACGCACAGAAAAATTTATACTGAGGTGTAGCCAGTGATCAAACTAGGGCCCTTAAATTACCACAGATAACCAAGTACTCTGAAAGTTTGATGCATGCTTATGTATAGAATGAATTAGCAACAAGCTATGACAACGATCATACCAGCAATAACAATAACAAAGGTTATATTTGTACAACAATACCACAGCTAATAACTTTAAGTAAAATTTAGTTACATAATTATCTTATCATGAGATTAACCTTATGGACATGGTAATAGATGGTAAGGTAAGTAATTAAATATTGCAATTACAATCAAGAATTTCAGACTGACAATGTCTGTGCAATGGCCATGTATGTAACTTGTAATCTGCAATGTATTTGGGCAAATGTATTGTCACATGATTGAGGGACTATAAATGGGGTTTGGATTGGTAATTGGATTTACTGAACAGTTACAGATCTTATCTACAAGTAACTATAGTGCTGTCACTAATTCAGTACAGCACTCACTAAGTCTTTTCAGTTTGCTGTGTTTTCGCCAGTCAGTGCTTGATAACTTCCCATGCCATAAATCCCTCAGCTTCCTTGTTCAGCAGCTTCTGTCCTCGCTGGCTGGTGTCTATCTCACTATACTCAGTGTAGCTATGCAATCACTTACAAGGGTGGGAGCTCCACTGCCTTCCACACCTCCACCAGGGGCAACTGTATGTGATGACCTCTGATGGGTGTGTCCCCCAAATGTTAACTGAAGATTCCCAACTCTCAACTTCTCTATACTCTCAACTCGCTTGTCCCATTGGTCCTCATGATATAGCCTCTGCGTGGACCCACAGATGAGATACTTCCATTGGTTATGTGGCATAGTGTGACATATTCCACTGTTGCATCATTGTTTATTGTGGCATAACCTAGTAACGGACGTCTCTTCTGATTAAACTATCCCAGCTTTAAGCGGACATGCCACAGTATTATAACCATTACATATCACAATTATGGTGCCATAACAGCAATAGTCCTTTCTAAACACTGGGTAAGTTACAATCATCATAAGCTAAGAGAAAAAGAGAAGGAAGGAAAATCTTATGAATATGGATACAAAAGATACACACCTGGCCTATTAATGAAATATGTACACATTACCTAACACTGCTAAAGTACAAATAAACAAGAACAATTACATGTAGGATTTCATGTTCTCATAGCATTGGTTATGATGAGTTATATCTTCTGGGATATAACACAGTACAGTCTCTTAAAAGACAGTGGACATTTCAGTGGAAAATGTGGCCGCCATCTTTGAGGTCAAAGAATAAAGCAAGCAAGAAACTAGTATAAAGCATTGTTTGCTACCCAATTCATGCTGATTTTTGTTTGGCTTATTTGACCCTGAAGATGGTGGAAACATGTTCCTGCAAACCATCAGTTGACTTTCAAGGGATTATATGGTGTTATATCCCAGGAATGATTACAAATTATATTTACCACATTACGCTGTCCAGGAGGACGAGGGTACACCCATCCTCTCACAGCAACATATGAGTCAAGAGGCATATTGGAAAGACGGCGGCCAATATCAGGGCGCTTGAAAGAAAAGAAACCACATTTTTTTGTTCGCTTAAATAATAAACTTAATGACTGTGACTACCAGCTTATGTTACCTTTACTTTTTCTGTAATATTCTATACCAGGTAAAATAACAACTGATGGCTATAACCTGTTCCAAATTTCATCTGATACAAATACATAAAAAAGAAGAGCAATCACATAATTTCCGGACTGCATTTCTTTCTCTGTGATAACTCCACTTTCCATACACCATCCCATATCTTAGAAGTAGTTCCCTGTGACCTGAAGTAGCACATGAATCTGTCTTTGCCTATTAGTCAGCAGATGAGGCACAAATTACGCGGTGACCAGTCCCAAGTTAAGTTTTGGCATAATCCAAATGAGATTTAAATCTCAAGTCATAGGTAGTCTGTCATCTGTTTTCATAAACAAGTTCCTTGATTTGCACCACATTGGCATCTATTCTACTTGTGGATGACCATTCTGAACATTCAGTATAGTTAACTGATGTCACTCCACTTCTGAACTTGCAAAAGGAATCAAGAATTATGCTCACTGTTTCCTCTCTGAAAGCAATTATTAAGGTCTCATAGGCTTTCATAGCCTTTCTGCCTATTTGGAAGGCAGAAGTGATGCACATGGGTTCTTCTCTGAAGTCTGAAATTTTCTGAGGGGGGAAATGCAAATCACAGACATACTCCAAAAGATGTTACTTTAGAGTGATACAAGCCACAACCTGAAATGAACAGTGAGAGACCCAGCAGATTCTCCTCTTCATCCACCTAACAAGGAAGTTTTGTCCTATGTGCAGTAGTATCATCTCATGATCCAGAAATTACTTTATCACACCACATACATATGTAAATACCTAACACATATGTGGTGTGTTCAGACAGTTCCTGGAATTTGTCTATAAATAATATCTTTCTCTGCTTAAGAACTTACTGAATACAAGGTGGTAGAAGTATGACTGGGACTGAGTTGTGTGTAAACAAGCCGCACTGTGCAGCAGCTGTGCGACCTTGAGAGAGTGAAGCCACAATCTCCACCCTCCCTCCTGTTCGGGTTAGAACCTGTTCAATCCTGTCTGGGAGTTGCTAGAGTGATGAGCGAACAGAATGTACCGCGGAGCATGGAACAACGCATTGTGATCAAATTCCTCGTTGGAGAAAACATCCTATCTGCTGAAATTCACCACAGACTCCAACAACACTATGGGGAAGAGTGTCTCTCATGGACCCGTGTGTCTGAGTGGTATAAGTGCTTCAGAGAGGCAGAGGGCAGAGAGCGCGTGGAGAATGAACCACATGATCGTCGGCCGCGAACATCCGTCACCGAGCCAAACACTGATCATGCAAGATGAACTTATTTGTGAGAATAGGCTCATCACTATCAAGGAACTTGGAGCAATGCTGTCCATCAGTGTTGGTAGTGTACAAGACATTGTGAAATACCACCTGCATTATCGCAAGGTGAATGCACGGTGGGTACCATGCACTTTGACGGATGTGAACAAAATGGTGCGCTTGCAAGCTGCCAGTCGTCTCCTACAGCAGTTTGAAGATGAAGGTGATGCATTTTCGAAGTCTATAGTGACCATCGATGAAACATCGGTGCACTACTTCATTCCCGAGTCCCAGCAGTCATCACGCGAGTGGCAGCATACCAGTTCTCCCAAACCCAAGAGAGCGCGGTGGAGCCGTTCGGCAGGAAAAGTGATGGCAACGTTCTTCTGGGACTGGCAGCGGGTTATCCATGTAGACTTTCTGAGAGATGCCAGAACGGTCACTGCAGCTTATTACTCAGACCTTCTGGCAACAGACATGAAGGAAACATTTTGATCCAAGTGGAAGGCAGGTGGAAAGCATGTAGCCTTCCTTCAAGAAAATGCACGCCCCCATACGGCCAAAACAACAATGGAAACCCTCCGGAAATTGAAATGGAACCTTCTGACACATCTGCAGTACAGTTCTGATTTCGCTCCAAGTGATTTCTACCTGTTCAGAAGGCTCAAATCAGACTTGCAAGGCATGTGGTTTGTGGACAATGCCGCCATCATCCAGACTGTTCGGGAGTGGATACACCACCAACCACAAGCCTATTTTGAAAAGGGCACCAGGATGCTTCCAGAACGTTGGAAAAAATGTGTTGACTCCGGAGGGGAGTATGTTGAAGACTGACATGTGCAAGTAAGTGTTTGGCAATTATGGTTAAAAAAAAAGTCCCGGTCATATTTGAACCACCTTGTATTATCCTGTTCAAAATTGTCCCCTTGTGCAGCAATGCAGCTCTCCCTCTGCCTTTTCCACTTTTGGAAGCAATGTTCGAAGGATGTTTGTGGCAACACCTTCAAGTCATCTGTGACATTAGAGATGTCTTCCACTCAAACTTTATAGCTTGCATCCTGTTGTGCCTATAATATTTATCTCATACTATAGCCGTCAACACATTGAATAAAGTGGAAATATCATTAACTATTAATTTCAATCATATTATATGTTTATATTAAACAAGTAAGATATATACCAATATCTGCTATCTTCATTGAAGATATCCTTGCTTTCTTTGCTGTGTAGATGGCTGTAATATAGGAAAAATATGTCTTCCACTGTCTGAAATCTTCCTTTAAGGGAAATTCTGAGTTCATAGAATAGGCAAACAAGCTGCACTGCTTTTATTTGCAAGCGCACCTGTCATGCTTTCTTGGGGCAAGGCAGTGTGTGGACTGTTGTTTGGTAAACCCACATGACATCACCAGTAATTATATTTGGAGAAGATTTTCACACATGGAAAATCTTTGCAATTTCTGATCATCAGTCAAGAGTCTTGGCACAAATTCTGGTGAGACCCAATGCATTCATAAACCTTCTGTTAAAATTGTGTGGCATGAATCAGTGGATATTCCAATCTCTCCTGCAACTTCTTGGACAGTAGGTCAAGACTTCTGTGGATAATATTTTTCATCTGGTCAAGCAGAGGTCCGATTCTTGTAGCTGAAGGTTGGCCAGACAGCTCATCATCATCATCTGATGAAGCTCTTCCATCTTTAAAACATATGATCCATTCATAGGTCATTGTTTGATTCAAGGCATCATCACTGTAAGTTTCATGTAACTATTGTGGGTTTCTGCAGCTGTTTTCCTTAAATTAAAACAGAATTTAACACAAGTCCTTTGTTCCTTTATCAACTCCACACTAAAGGCAACTAGACAGCAACACACTCGATCACAAAACTGGTTACAAAAACTAAATGGAATGTCCAATCTACTTGGAACAAAATGGCTTGCATAACTAGCAGCCAGGTTGCAAGGTCACAGAAACACCTAATGTGACTGTGCACTGCTGTTCCATGCCATAACTTTTGGAACTATCTGAAGACACCTCACATATGCATAAACCTATTAACAGATGGAAAATAACATGAACACAAACATATGAGTGACTCTAGTGAAATAAATTATTCAATTTAAATATCAGAGGATTACAGTAACCTCTCAGTAACTTAAGATATGAAAGTCTGTGGCCATGGTATATTAATACAATTATTGTGTTTCTGGACATCATCCAAAATCCTATTTTTATTTAAAACAACACATAATGTTTCAGAGACTGGATTTGTTCTCCATCTTTAGGTGGAACCTATTCAGTTGGACCCAATCGATAGAGCTAGTCCCTAATCACTGTCAACGTCAATGCACTTTGCAACTCATGCGAGGCCATGATGTGCTGCTTGTCTGAGTGCATCTTGCCATTCCTTTATGTGGGTGGTAACATGAAATAGCTCTATCTCGGAAACTTTTCTGAACAGAACATATGTACATATACACTCTTCTGCTTGGAATGACTGATATGATGACTTCCCAGAATAGTGACCTTCCCGCCTGGGACACTGCATAATTACGAGTAATCATATGACTTTAGCATGGTAACAACTGTCATGGAAAAGAGGGAATATATTAGTTTCCCTTCTCCAATATGACTTCTTAATATCAACAAGACTAATGCCTACCTGAACTATTAATATATTTCAAAGTGTTACATGACACTGCTTCTTCTGACTTACAGAAAATCAGCAAATATGGCCAAATACAGACGAGTAATCCATTATGGAAGATCATGTTAAACATTGTAAAAATACAAAGAAACTGGAAATATCTTGCAATAATTAGAACTGATCAAAATTCCTCTACTCAACAATGAACTTACTTCATCTGGAGCAACAACCTGGGTCATGCCATACTGATCCCTCAAAGTGAGGAATCGTCCAACACGCTGAAATTGGACACGGCCCCAGAGTTCTACCTCCATCCCAACATGACACTCTCTGAGGTCTCCACATGACACTCGGTTAACCACATTATTTGGTCCTCCTACTAACAATGAACAAAAATATTAATATCCCATTCAATTATGAAGTTACAGTAATGGTACCAGTTCTACTGATAATCAAGACAGTGTTAAATGCTATTCAGTACACTATGAGTATCTATATTTACTGTATGAGCCACTCAGTGCTACAACTGTACCAGATTTATAATCAATTTCTTATTGAAAAAAGTGGAGATTGCTACAGACGACCTCTTGACATGCACACAAAACTACAAGAATAATAGGTCAAAAGGAATGACATGTAAACTTTAAGAGATGTTTTATAAAAATTAAAAAATACTTCAAAATATCATCTTGTGTAACTGTTTGCACGTGTACCAACAAATATGTTCATCTGTGCATTACTCTTACTTGACAAAAAAAAAAAAATACTTCAGCAGGAAACCTGCAAACATTACTTTACAAGACACAGAAATGTCCATTTTTCTTATCATCTTCAGTATTCTGCACAAGGCCTGCATCCTGAAGTTTGAAAAATTAGTGCTGGACAGTGATAAAAAGTTCAGAATTGTAAAAGTGCTGGACTTAAACAACGTAAGTAGAGCTTATGATACAAACAATGTGTTTAAAACCATAATATTAACATTATATTCACTATACATTCAGAAAACAATCTTATATGCAAAACAAAAGTGTGATTGTGCTGTAAATAAACAAGTACATACACATAACAATAGAAATAGTAACTATCATAGGCATGTACCCAATTTAGAACTTCATAACAGTGGACCATCTGTGATAGGTTTATCTTTTATAACAAATTGCTTAACAACATAAAACGAACAGGTAACAGCAACCAGTTTAAAAAAGAATTGAAGAACTTATTTAGTAAGGGAGCACACGTATTAAAGATAAGCAGCGACACACATAGAGAGAGCCTACACAGAACAATACCTGAGTAGCGATAAAACAAGAAGTGGCCGCTGCAGCACTATAGACATAGGGCGTATACCCCGAGAAAATTTTAATTAAAAAAAAAAATTGGAAAAAGAAAAAGAACAGAAAATGTAGAGACATTTTAATTTGAATTGAAGTTTTAAAAAAGTGCCAATTTTAGAAATCAAATTGACGCGTGTAGGTTAACAAAGATTTTATACATACATACAATTGGAAAGACTGGTGATTTTAAATTTTAAACTACGGGCAGTGTAGCAGCTACGTAAGAATACACACCTGATGATGGCCATTTAGGGCCGAAACATGTAGTGTGGAGGAAGGGAAGAAGAAAGAACTACAATTAAATTGCTGCACTTAAGACGGAGTTTGTCTCATATATATTGTGTGAGTGTAACAAGATGCTTAAATATAATATTGTAAAGGGATGTTATTATTCAACAGAAGATTATCTCAACGAAGAATTATGTAATACTGGCTACTGATAAGCTTATGCATAGAATAAGCTATATTTCTAAAAAGTTTATACCATAATCATTAATGTATTATTATGATAATAATATAGATGGACATGTCCTACAACAATGTATTTTGATCTACAGGATAAAATAGAAATGAATGAATGAATGATTGAATAGTGATGAAAAGACCAGGTTTAAATCTTTATCTGATACTCATTAATGACACATCATTAACTTGAGATTTAAACATTTTCATAACTTATAATTTTAATAGACAATTGCCTCTTTGGCTATCACACAAAATCCAGTTTAAGAACAATTAAACTAGTTAAATAACTAAAGTTAAACAAAAGCAATGTCTATGATCCATAATTATGGCATTAATTGCTCTCTTCTAACAGCAGGGTGGATTACATTCATGTTGAAATAATGATGTCTTAACAACATTCAGTGACCTTTCATGCAAAATTTTCTGATGCTGAAGCAAACAATGTAAATAAACATAATTTAAAGTATTTGTACACTCAAGATGTAACCCAGCAGCCAAAATCAGTTTTCAAAATTGAAAAATGAGGCAATGTCTCTTAAACACAGTTTCTGGCCATCCTGACCTATGACCTACACAGCAAAACAGAAAGCAGGAATCATTACATTCCAGAGTGGAGCATATAAAGGGTAGCATTTACATTTTGCATGTGATGTAAGATTATGTTTAATACGAATATCACGGCCAGCATGCAGACCTGTAACTTGAAGTGGTTTCTTAACTGCAGTGGGGTCACAAAGTTTCGATGTTTTTAAGAAATGAAGGGTGGAGCATGAAGAAAAATATAAATGATTTCCCCCAAGCTGTTCAAGAAGCTAAGGTGGTGTTATTCGTGGATGACACATTGAAAAAATCTCATGTCTTCAAAGAAAAAATCGCAAAAGTTATGAAACAATTAGAAAATTGGTTCTTCAGAAATAATTTCAT
The DNA here is from genome assembly GCF_002891405.2 of Cryptotermes secundus. NCBI lineage: Eukaryota > Metazoa > Arthropoda > Insecta > Blattodea > Kalotermitidae > Cryptotermes > Cryptotermes secundus. The sequence continues at coordinate 1,351,550 of NW_019734317.1, forward strand.
AATAAACATGGAAAAGAGCAAACAATACAATTTCGGGGAAGAGGGTCTAGATTAATTCATAGACTAGTTCTGTATTTAAATAACAAAGAAATAACTTATTTATCAAATTTAAAATTTTTAGAAATTTATATTTATTTATTTATTTCATCTCTATAGATCATTAAATAATAAATTATTATTATTATTATTATTATTANGAGTTGCAACTTCAATAAGCACACACAATTAACGTTCTATACCTTATGCATACGTTCACAAGAACCTTTCAGGCTGGTTTCATCACTTACACTGCTAGTTACACACAGTGAACTCCAAAATTATCTGGAACCCAAGCATCTAGAATTTTCATTGAACACAAAAACTTAAAAGAAATTTAACAATTTTATACAGTTATCCAAAAACAAATTTGTGATGTGCAGACATTCATCTATTATACAGTAGTTCTCCCAACTGCCACTAGCAGAACTAGCAACTGTCCACCCTTATACAAATACCATTAAGGGAGAGACCTGTTTAATTTGTGATGATGTTTCACTAGTATAGTACATGTACCTGAAATCTTTCACTCATAAATCCACTGTGTCAGCCAGAAAGACTCCCATGCATGAACAAAACTGAAAATATGTTATTTTGCATTGGGGTTCTCTCATGCAACTGACAAGTCATGTAACTGACATACCCCATTCCCACCCATGCTGGATAACCGCAAGTCTACCATCGACAAATTAACTAATTTGTACTTATTTACTAACAGTTCATTTAACTACACTTTCAACCATTAAAATTACATAATGTCAAATGATAGACTTCCCAAATATAAAGCAGAAATGCTAATGACTTTTCTGAGATGTCTGGTTAAAGCAAATGAAGTTGTCTAATATTTATGTATGTTGTAAATCCTGGGTAGACACTTTCACGACTGTGCCTAGCATGCACCTACTTCTACACACATCACATACTTTACACTGACATAACCAGATTATACACAGCATCCAAAGAAAGCATTTCCATTGCTAGGCTGGCCAATGTATTTACAGAACAGCACATGGATTCCATGGCCTGATGTTCATCCTACCTCAATCTAAGCACCACAACAAAACCTTCTCAGTTCACACAATAACTGCACAAATCTGGTCATCTCATTGCAGTTGAGGCCCATTTAGAATACTCTCACTGGAAGAACTGAAGAAAGTGACAGAAACTCAGGATATAACTATAGGCTGTACACCAACGCAGAAGCACTAGGTGATCAAGTACCATCAGTAACCTACATCAGGGCTAGACAAATCCCAGGCACCAGGTCGCCACAGCAGAAATTTTGCTGTGGCCCCTAGATTTTGTGAAGCAGTTATCATAAATTTCCTCTGTTTTTTAGTTTGAAAATCCTGCTTCAACATCTCTTGTTTGGCATAATTTTAACATATGTATTTATATCATGTTATAGCATGTTTATCAAGGGAAAGATGATGACCTGCTGTCAGCAACACTGTCATTTCTGTCATCAAACAAGGTTCAGTATTCTGTTTAAAACAACACAGTCTGATTTTGTGGATTTGAAAGAGAGTGTATAAATGCAACCAGCATGTAATTATTTTACAGCCACTGGCTGCTGGGTTTGTCAGGAGGACTGTCATTTGTGCCATTATATACATGGGTCATTTCATAAATAAAACACAGGTTGGCAACACTGCAGATTAGATGATGCAACAACAGTGAGCCTCACGTCAGTTACAGTTCAGGGCTTGAGAAAGAAGCGCGTTATTTTGTTTCATTTATAATGTACTCTGTTCTTAAATAACGTGAGTTAGAAATGGAGCTTGCACGGTTCTCGGGTATTGTGACTGTTGAAGATCAAGGGTTGTACATTAAGATCGAAACTTTACAATGGAAAAAACCTGACAGAAATCCACAGTGCTTTGAACCGGAGTTCAAATCACAGTCCAACGAGTGGAGAGGTCCATCTTCACCACGACCAAAAAAATTTTGACGATCTCAATCAAAGGTCAAACAAATGGTGTTCTTTGCTTATGATCTCCAAGGAAGCATCATGACAGACAGAGTTCCGTGCGGGAAAAGTGTCACAGCAGTTTATTATCGTGACTTTATGCAAAATGCACAAAACCGACCTCAGTTGCTCGAGGCTGAGCCGATCATTCTCCATGACAACGCTCGCCTGCACATCGGGAATGTCGTAACAGAAAAGCTGCGCCAATACGGTTGGGAGGTGTTGCCTCATGCTTCCTACAGCCCAGACATGAGTCCACCAGACTTTGACTTATTCCCAAAGTTGAAACAACTTATGCGAGGCTGTCGTTTTCCTTCTCTGGAAGAGCTTTCTGCTGCAGTACCTGAGCCATTTGACAGATAAACAAATATGGTGTCCTGGATGGAATAGTAAAGCTTCCCACACGTTGGGACTTGGTCACTGAGAAGCAGGGGGACTATATTGAAGGACTGTAAAGAGATATTAAAATAAAATAAACATGGACGTAAACAAAAAATTGTGTGCATTATTTCTGAAATGACCTACGTATTTTGTCTTACAGAGTCAGTATTGTGCTCAACATGGAGTATTCTGACTCTGAAGATTGTTTGTGTCAAACATACCCAAAAATTGAAAAGTGTGGGAAGAATAGAGAAACAAGAATATTTAAAGCAAGCAAGATTAACAATTGCATTTGCAAATTGAGTTGCAATCTGTCTTCCCACCAGAACAGACATACACACGTAAAACGGTCACCGGTCAAACAATAAATACTAAATAATAATGCACTAATGCCATGGGCTAAGGTAATACTGACCTTGATCATCTCATTGTTGATTCTAATAAAAAGATATTTGTATAATACACACAACAGGATGCATCCAATGAAAAAAAAAAAAAGAAGCTTTTTACAATATGATCAGCATTACAAAGACAAAATATTTTTTGTTGGTCAGTGAATGCAAATATGTACTTGTACATGAAACATCCACAAGTGAAACTTAGGTGCAACAAGCTAGTTTGTAGGCAGATGTTTCATCTTCAGCACATACACCTCCAGCAGCCAGGAGAAAAAATTTATTGAAGACTGGTGCAAGAAACTTACTTGGCTTCCATTCCTTCAGGACACAGGAACAGCAAGTTGTAAGGTATGCACCTCCTTTCCCAGCATCACAAACCAAAACTCAAAGACAGTGAAAGATTTTGTGGGGCCTTTCAAACTGGAGATATTCAACTGGCATGACAGATCATTCCAGCACCAAAATTGTGTGAAAGCCAATAATTCACTACAGGTCTCAAAAGCTATGAGTCTTGGCAACATGCATGGAAAAAATGGATGCAAAAATGTCCAGTAACTTACAAGCACTGTTATAGCCATGAATAATGTATGATTTTCTATATTCAGTGAGCTATTACAGTTAACCACAAAACTGGGAACAGAATTATGTGAGAACAATGAAAAAAAAATTAAAAGACTCTTCTCAAAAATGACTAGGGTGATAGGAAGTAAAATGTGAAATAAAGAATATCTAATCTAGGCGTTTAATGATACATGCATCAAATGCAAAGAAATGTGCTGAAGAGGTAATTTTGTATGTTAAATTCATGAAGGACAATAGAGCGACATTCTTCTGTAGCCACAACTCTGGAAAATGCTACTGCAGATGGCTACATGGAAACTACTGTAAAGAAACTTGAAGAACATATGCTAAATTTACATGTCCTGAGTTCAATCAAAAATTGGGAAATATAGTAATGATTTTGATTCTGCTCTAAAGAAGCTGTAGCATTTCTACCAGTCTACAGGTATCCCTTATAGGGATCTATGAATGTATGAATGGAGACTGCTTGCTTGCTTGCTTGCTTCTACTTTTACTTACATATTTTAAAACCTTTAACGATATACTCATTGACACTGTTTTGACAAAAGGTTCAAAATGTGATGCACAAGTATAATTAACTTGTATCTATGTAATTTATAATCTTATTACTTATTAGCAATGTACTCATTGACATTGTTTCTGTTAACAGGCTCAAATTGTGGTGCATAAGTACAATTAACCTATATTTATGTAATCTGCTGTGGGGCACTCTTGTCAACGTGTGTCTTTGTCATACTCCTATGACAACCCACTTCTTCGGAACAATTTGTTGGCCCTGAAAAGGACCATGGCTGCTGAGATGGTTGATCGGAGAGGTAGCGCGGCGCGCGCCGGTAAGGAGAAAGGCTGGTTGCGGTGAATGGCTAGTGAAAAGGCTAGTCGTTGAGCGCGGTCGTGGGAGCCATGAGGCAGTGGCTACGCCAGATGCCTAGTGAGTCAGACCGTAACACGACCACCGGCGAGTCCAGGCGCGGTGCCCCAGTGAGTCGGGTGTGAGAGCGCTGGACGGCCGAGGCAGTCGTGCCTGGCGCAGCCTGCCGATGTTTCCGAAGACCGAGCGCTGGCGACGAAGCCTGCTGGCTGAAGTTGCTTGCTGATGTGAACTGAATCGAACTGAATTAAACTGCATAACTCGACTCTGGGGTCGCTCCTTTTTATACGCTGGTCGGTGGGGCGGAGCCAAACTCGAAAGTGAGGAGCAAGAATTGATTGGCTAGCGCGCGTAATGGTGTAGACGCGGGCTATCGCCGAGCGTAGTATAAATGCGATCGTTTGAAGCAATCTGATTGGTTAGCGCGCGTGATGGTGAAAAGTGATGTGAAGAGCGAGCGTTGCAGAAATGCGTGATAATGTGGGATGTTCCCACACTGCAATCTTATTAATTTTTCAATTAGACTTATTGTACAGATGTCGTTGTATTCATATTGTGTTTGACTTGTTCCATATCCTATGGTGTCTACCTGTATCTGGATTTACGGAACATAAATAAATTGAACAAACTGAACAAATTTTCCATAGAGAATGTGGCAACTAATGCAAGTAGATGAATGCCCTCAATGCAGCATACAGAAATTGTAATATTTACATAATGTAAGATGGGGGTGACCAGCAAAGTAGGAGCTCTCACTGCTCTTGTGAAAGACTGGAAATGTGTCATTGCACATCTGCACATCTGCTGTTACTAAGGGTTTGCTTAGACAATTCACATTTCAAATTTATTCACATACCCCATATTCTGCTACACAACTTAGGAACAATCAAGAACCTTTCACTTATCTTTCAATGAGAGGAGCTTTTCCCAGCTACTGCTGAATGACATGTAAAGAATGCAACAACATTAACTGAATGACTTAAATTCAGTCCAGAAGAGAAAGATCAATTTGTAAAAACACATCACTTATGGAATCTATCACAATATGCAACTGCATGGATTAAATAACACTGCTAGGTCTTCCACTGAATCTGGGAAGCAAAATTTAATGTTACATGAAGTGAAAGGCCTGGAACAACAATTTCTGAGTCACTGAAAAAGCCACAGGAATTTCTGATAATTTTGCTGGCGAACAGGAAGCACCCTAGAATGTTATGGTGACAGGGAGGTGATATCATTGGCTTAGCATTATAAGAAACAATTTTCATCATTAAACAAGAATGAGACTGTCTGTCACTTCTTTGTATTGAGTGGCATGAATTTAAAATCCTTGGAAGAAAAAAGAAAGTGAATGACAGAAGTTGTTAACAGTTTGTGTGCTCCCTGCCTCCACTGTGTGTTGTGGACCTGGATTTAGCTTAATGAATCTCATTAAAATATAAATTAAAATCATTCTGTGCAAGAAGAAAGCTTATGTTACCTGAGAATGTATAACACAAATGGACCATCACTGATGGAACTGATCCTGCAAAGGCTGTAGATCAATGGGACTTCAGCTGCAGAACTACAAGGCATGTTCTAGGCCACAAAAGTGGAAGTAAAGATAGTCTATGTATGATTTGAGGCTTTCACGGCGGTGACTATGAAGAAAGCAGTCTTCTGGGATTTGGCACCACATATACATGGTGCCAAATCCCAGAAGACTGCTTTCTTCAAAGATAGTCTAGCTTACTTGTTGTTTTACACCAGAATATAATAAACTGTTCTGAACCAGTTATTATAAATATTACAACGCTGATTTGTTTTTCTTTTGTATAACAGATTATGTCATAGTGACGGCTGGGTCTAAGGAATGAGATGTCTTCGTTCACTCAAACACTGGGATCATGGGTTTCAATCCCACTTGAGGTATGGATGTCTATGTTTTTATTCTGTTTGTGTGCAGTCCCATGTGCAGGCAGTGGCCTTGCAATGAGCTGATCCCCTGGCCATGGACTCCTACCATGTAAAAGATTAAGAAACTGTAAAAGCAGCCAAGGTCCAACAAAGGGATGTAGAGCCACTGACAGACAGATAAATAACATACTATACACATGCACTGGTATCTTATGATGTCTTACACATACACAAAGCTAAATCATGACTGAAATAGTGAAAGGTATAAGGGTCATTTAGTCACTGCAACATAATTCTCTAAATGACACAAAATTAGTGTTGTGAGATGGTTTTTGCAAATCAAAAGTTGGTACCCTTGAAAGTGTGTTCGATATATTCTTCTGAAACAGATGTTGTAGAGATTGTCTTTTGTTTTTTTGTGTAACCTGAACACTTCTGAGTTGGATACTGGAAAGGCGAGACATATGTATTCCTACTATTGTATTTTTCAAGTCACAAATACAGTTTATATTCTAAACTGGTCGTTGGAATATTTGTTCCCGATTCCCGCACTCTGCCAACAGGTTATGGGCCCAGGACAGGTTAGTTCAGACGTTTTTGAGTAAAGTTGAAGTGAAAATCGTAAATAAGGGAAGTTTCGAGTATCCATCAAGATGGCGTCAGAAGTCACGGTAAACCCAGTAAACGCGTTGAAACTAAATGAATTCAACTGNCTGGTTCCTAAATTTCTGAGCTGGCTTCTACATCCCACGATGATCTGTCAAGCCCTGACCTACAGTATATCCAGATACCCACATCATGTTTTCTGTCTGAAAGAATGAGCAACTGGCAGTATGCCCATGATATTTTACAATACATCAAGCCGCTGGCAATAAAAGTATACTCTTTTTCAAGCCATCAACTTCAACATTCAAGGATAAACGACCGAGCAAATATGCTTCTCTTCGATTGAATACAATTAGGGATTCTTTTTCCGACTTACATCATAAAAATAAATGGCAGAATTTCTACCTACAACTAACCACCTGAAACCCAGCCTAAACTGACTTTGCAATTCCGCAACACTGCACAAAACATTATGTATCCATATACTGCTTAATGAACAAAATACGTAACCATACCTGTAACTTCAACGAGATGTACAGGGTATATTACTACACCACAATTTCAAACAAAATAAATCATGTCTTAATATACACACGTTTAAATGAAATTCTGAAGAAAAAAAAACACACATAACTATACTTTGAAAATTCACATTTGGTTTATGAAATAAAAACTCCAGACTAACCTAATCACATAAAAATGCTTCCAGAGACGAAACTATATAATTACTCTTTAATTTATCTGAAATAATACATGTGCTTGCATTCTAGAAACTACCTTTGTCACCAGAAATATTCGCCGCTGCAAATCAAACGATTTTCCAAATGAGCAAGATATACACACACTCCCTCTTCTACAAAACACTGCCAAACGTCCATACATCTCTCAACGACCGCTCAACGACTATAGCCACCATAGCCACCATAGCCACTATCGTCCACTATGGCACTATAGCAAACTACAGCTCATGCTTGAAAATTAATTTCCCACAGACGGTTAAAATATCGCTTCGTTTCTAACGAACTAACGAAAGTGTGCTGTCTATAAAGGATGGAAGTATTTCTTGATGTTTGTTTGGAATAATATTTTAGTAGGGTTTATTATGAACTTGAAGCCCAGGAAGAACAGTATCGTCTTAATTAATCATCTAATAGAAGTAAATGTTAAATCAAATAACGATGGCCGAAAGTTTGAGGAACGTATTTCATGTGGTTATTGGTAATATGCAACAAGCTTTGCAGCAATTGGAAGGTGGTGTATATTAATTTTCTTTTGTGTATTAGGTAACATATTTTCAAAATTTCAGTTTTGCTTAGATTGTTTCTATAACACTGACACCTGCTATGTAGTTTACTCAATTTTAATGATAACTTCACCACATACGAGTATATACATACATTTCGTTTCATTTCACAAGTCCAAACAAATGGACATGAAGGTCGTCATACAAAATTTAAACAAACACACAGATAACAGAATAATTAAAACTAATTGTTTATGTTATGCTCCACATATTCAGAAACTGTATAAAAGGAATTATTCATAAGATATAAAAACAGCCTATTTTTAAAACTAATTCTATCCTCTTTAAGGCTTTGAATGGTTATGGGCAATCTGTTGAATAGTTTAATAGCATGATACACTTTGTTTTCACTAATGACATTGTGGATTGTTATGAGTATAAACCATCATTTTTGTAAGAATGTCATTACCTCACTGAATAACCCAGCAATATCAGTACAAACCTATTCTGTGGTAACGAAATTTCAGTACCAAACTTATTTTTGAATAAGTTTAATGTGCAAAATTTGGACTTGATTTCTTTAGTGCTCTGAAATTTGTGAATATCTGCTGCTGTGGAACCCATGTAACCCTCTTAAACAATTACATATGACATTAATCATAATAAATATGTTGTTGAAGTTTAAGGAAACGCTATCCAAGATGACCCATTGGGATCTTCAAGGGAAAGAAAAGGTCGGGGGATTGTACGGAGTTATTCTTCTTTCAGCAGTTTCTGCATTATATGAGTTCATGGGCAGAAAGTCTTGATCTCATTTCTCCCACAGTTAATACTTTTTCAGTTCTTTTGCCAGCTGTTTCCTTTGTTCATGCTGTGTTCAAATACCTGTCTGAATCATCTTATTAAAAATCTTACAAAAACAGAAACATTAATTTAAATAACTGTGACTTGTCTTACCAATACTGTTTTATTATTACAAGTCGTCCTACTTATTCACAGGTGGAGAAGGAATGGATAAGTCAGACTGTGAATTTAACCTTGATGATTTCTGGCTCAAATTGCGTATGTATTGTAACACTAGCCTAGACACCAACATGTGCATTTTGTTACTTTATCTATGTGTGCTAATGATTTGACTACTTAATAAACAAAACAGACATCTGGCAACTGTGGTATATCTCAAAACTTGTATATCCATAGTTTATTGAATTGATATGAAAATATTTGAAAAGCAGTAATCATTCAATTTTCATTACCATTACCACCACATTAACATGAAACTTATCCACTTCTGTGAATTCCATATACCAAAAACAAGCCATGAAAAGCTGGGAAAATGTTATGTCAGAGAACTGTACCTAATATTCCTCGATAAGTAATAAAATTGTTTCTTCTTAAAAGTTTCCACATAAAGGATGATTATTTTGTATCTCAGATAATCTTATAGTTGGATAAATGTGGTATGTTTAGTGATCTCCAGGGCCACCAACTTTCATGATTCAGCTTGAAATTTGTGATTGGAACTGGAAACTGAACAGGTAATCTGAAGTAGTGGCAGGTGGGAGGAATGAAACTGTAGATCATTCTGAGTAGGTTTAGTTCAGCGGGAATGCACTTTACCTTCATGTGGGAAGTACCTGATCATTTCCAGCCATAGAACCAGCTATGTTGAATGATCACTAGTTAAAGTCTTTGGAGACATACTGGGATAGTGCCTTAAATAAACCACCATTTCCTCCCTTCTGTATTCCATTCAGTTAACACAGTAACAGAAAATAATGTTATAAATGATATATTAGATGTCTTTACTTTTTAAGGTGTTGCAGCTAAGTGCATATCAAATGAAGTGACAAAACTGTGCTTGACTTTCTCCAAGCCTCCATTACCTAGTGTGACAGAGTTACGTGAAATGTTGAAAGTATTAGAGACTGCATACCTAGAAATGTTGTCAACGTTTTATAGTCTGCCAAAATGTTGTGGCTTGATGTTGCGGAAAGAAGTAAACATGACAGTGTTACAAATCATGGAGTCGCTGACCACTGTAGTCTTGTCTTTGCAAGAAAAAGGAGATAAGGCGTGAGTATCTGGTAGTTTTGACATAGATTTAACTTTTCAACTAAGTAAAATAAAGTTGGATATCAATATTTGCTGAAGCCACTGGTAAGCAACAAAAATAGGACACTGTAAAGGTATGTGAAGTTCTTAAAAATTTTGAATTTTGTGTTGGAAGACAATGTCATGAATGTTGTGGACTGAATTTGATCATGTTTATTGAAGTTTTAAAATACATAAGAAAGACATTTTCTAGGAGCTGGCAAGAAGGCTTTCAAATTGAAGGGTGAAGTTCTGGCATTAGTTCTAGTAAGCTGAAATTAGTATGTTGCATAGTACTTCAGTTTGCTGTTACTGTTTACTGATTATAAAATAATATTTTCAAGAGCTAAGCACAATTAGGTTATCAGCTTTGCTGATACTTTTTTTATAATATTTTCATTTGTCTTCTCATTTTGTCCACCCAGTGTGAGAAATTGCATTTGTCTGTGGCCATCATTTTCAGTCATAACTTTGTTCACCCACTTTCATATAACTTACTCTCCATAGACAGAAAAACAGATTGATGCTAACAGGACGTGTGTGGGATGCATGTGAAGCCGTGGAAAGTTTACCTCAGAATAATTTCCAAGTAACTTGCAAGATCATGCAGAGAGAAGAAGGTCTTGTGCTAGATGCAGTGCAGGAAATAGAAGAGGTACTGTATTAATCATGCAAATCTGTGATTTTCCTCCTCTGGAAACATAACTTCACACAGCTACATACAGACGTTAGCACATCAGGGATTTCATTTTTGAGTCTTTAAGGAATGTATTTTATTGCATCGCCAGTATCACCTATGCTCATATAAAAAACACTAGTTTCTTCAGGTTAATTCAACTACCCATCTGCCACTAAATCAAGACTACCTGTTTACTTCTCAATCCCACCGAGACTTAGTATGGTAGACAAACATTAAATTCTGTGAAGAAATTTTGATTTAGGTTTAGTTTTCTCAATTTTAAAGGTAATTTGCTTAAGGCCCTAAATGGACATTTACGCACATTCAGTCCTTTGACAGAATGTGAGGAAACATAATATGACTACTCAACATCTCCTAACATTTATATTACTGTTTATTCATTTTTGTGTGGTTTATATATAGGCATGTTGTTTTCAACCTACTGAGTGCCAGGCCATGACACAAAAAACTTTTGCTAGAAATGCTAAGGTTATTTGGGGGTAAATGCAATTGCACAGGAAAACATTACCCCCTCTAATGACCTTCAAATGACCACAGGTATAAATTATGAGCATGTTCTTTCTTCTAAACATGAGCTGTCATACTTGATAAAATCTATTGTATGAAATGCTATACTAATTGACTGACTCTTTGGCTGTGTCAGTTCCAGGAAAAATACCATGAGCTGATCTAATTGGTTTGTGGAATGCAATACCTTAAGATCAACTACTTCATGTAATGTTACCTCCTTGTATAGGTGAAATAAGCTGGTGCCATCAGACTGGATTCTGGTGTATTAGACCAAGAACTGATCAGAACTCATCCATTTATTAAATGCTAGATGAAAGCTGGAGGTGCTTGATTCAAATCTCAACTGGGACACCAGCTTTCCTGACTGAGATTACTTGTGTTCTTCTCATTCCAGAAAAATACTGGAATAGTACCTGACAATGCCTGATTCAGTTTGTTATTCACCAGTCATCCTACCATTCAGCACTATATAGTCTGAGATACGGCATCATAAAATAAACCACAAACACAAAAGCTCTGGAGAAAATTACATAACGAGGATCTTCAATTAGATTAAATTTTAATTTCACTCAGTCATGGAGCCAAGCCCTTCTTGAGAAGCCGGCAATTGTGCAGCTACTGAAGAAATTCCCAGCATTTTATGGAATCCAGAGGTTCAGTACCATGTTCACAAGAGCCCTCCACTGGTCCCTATCCTGAGCCAGATCAATCCAGTCCATACCATTATCTCTCTAAGGTCCATTTTTATATTGTTCACCCATCTATGTCTTGGTCTTCTATTTATATTCATATTTAATGTGTCTTTCAGGGATCTATTTACATAGATATTTAATCATACGATATAAATCTGACTGGATATAACAAAGTATAAAATATACATGTCTATGATAGGCTACATCGGTATAGTTCACTTGCGGACTGAAACCATGGAGTTTATTTGTTTACATCTAGACCATCCTCCTTACTAGCTTAAGTTAAAGTTTGTGTGTTTTTCTTTATGGTATATGTATTATAACCCAGAGATTCACGACATCAGCATAGATCAACAGCTGATGCGTCCCTTTTAATTTCAGTCCCACCCAATTTTCCTTGACCTTCCTAATGGCAACCAGAGTTGAAAAACAGTGACGATAAAGCAGCTCCTTGTTTTAGACAATTCTGGGTAGGAAAATTATCGGACAAATATCAGCTCTATCAGAATATTGTACAATATTTCCCTGCCAGATGCATCATAGGCTTTCTTGAAGTCTACGAATAGCTGGTGTACTGTCTCATTATACTCCCATTTTTGCTTCAGTACCTGATGAATGCAAAAGATCTGATCAGTAGTTGATCTTTTATGTCAAAATCCATGCTGATGAACCCCAATAACTTAATCTATGTATGGACTTAACCTTGAGAGAAGAATATTAGATAAAATTTTGTATGACAATAGCAGTAATATTCCATGATAATTACTGGTCAGTTTAATCACCCTTAAATTTTAATTTGCTTTATTTAATGTTTATTCAGTGACACTATCAGAATGATTAATGAATTAGAAAAGATGTGTGGAAGTAACTGTGGCCAAGTAACATCAAGATAGTTAGTGTGCTGGCCAGTATTCAAACCAAGCTTCTTCTGAGTTATGTCAGAAGCACAGCTATTTGAGTCAGTTTCCTCAGTGATTAAATTATAACACGTGTTGCTTGAGCATAAATATATTTACTGAACCACATAAATGATTTTAATAGTAATTAAACTGAATACCTAGATCACTAAAAATTTATCTTAATTCAAGGAGGTTGCAGCAGACCAAAGTGACAACAATAAGACTTGGAATCACAAAGATCGGGAGTTGCTATTTCCTTGCATTGGGTTGGTAAAAGCTGCACGCTCATCCTTGAAGAGAACAGACACAGCTTTGCGAATGAAAGGAAAATCTGAAACAGAACAGCAAGTTTCACAATTGGACGATCTGGTGTCCGGAGTTAAAAAAATCAGTCCTGCAGTGGATGATCTGATCTCGTCTTTGTATCCTCCCATGAACAAAGATGCAGTCAGAAGTACTGTAAGTGTACATTTACGCCACTAGCGGATACCTTTATGTGTTTATGACATGCAAAGAGGTCATTCAAAGATGAAATTGGCAGGATATTAGTAGACATGGCAGAAATGTAAAATGTGTACATAATTCTTGTCTGATTTAAAGGGAAGGAAACCACCTAGGAGAGAACTGTTGGCATAGATGGGAGGATAATATTCAAATGCATCTTAAATATGATTTGAAAATGTGAACTGAATTCCTCAGGTTCTGAATAAGGTCCACTAACGGAACCTTTAGAACATCGTAATAAACCTTTGGCTTCCACACAGGGTGGAAAATTTTCTTAATTACCTGCATGACTGTTAGCTTCTCAAGGATTCTGCTCTGTATAGCTACAATAAAAGTGACTATTGACAACATAGTATTCATAGGATTCAATTATTTTGTGGTCATTCAAGGATATAATTTTGCTGTGCATTACCGTTCCTGCCATGCAGTAGTATTGAAAGTAATAAGAATGTGCCTACTATTTGTGTGTAAAACTCCTCAAGACATCCAGTAGAATTCTGGAAAGTGGTCTGATTGGGGTATCCCTGGTAGTGACCAGTAAAGAGAACAAGGGAAGGGATACTCATATGCTCTTAGTTTCAGTTCATTAAAAGAAATGCAAATAATTAAAATTTTAAACTATTCACATATCTGTAATTAAAATTCTTTGCATATCATACTTTTTAAGAGAGACAGATGTGTAGTCTGGCGTCTCTGTGGCATATAGCAAAACTGCCTATTTCTAAATATAATCTCTTGGGTTTGAGATGCCTTTGTTTTGACATCGTGGACAGATTTTGTGTTCCTTTTGCAAACTAAAATTCCTGTGGTACTATATGAGAAAAGCAATTATTCAGCTGGGGAAAGACTTGATTATTCTTAGAATTTTTATACAGCATAGTGGATTAGAGATTTAGTAATGGGAGATTCATTATCATATTGCATCCCTCTCCTTAACAAACCATTTTAAAGCAACACATGCTTTTTGTAAAATGAGATATATTGTGCATTACTGGCACATCATAGCTTCATATTATACTATTAGATAAGATTCTGAAATCCAGTGAACTCTTATAAGTTGTAATATTGGGGACAGAAACCATAGGTAAAATACTGCATATGATGAAAACATTATATAAAATGCTTCAACCTTACCTGTACCTTTGATTTAATTTATTCCATTTCTTATGTATTTCTGTAACTGATGTAAGTTATTTTGCCACTCATTGCTTTTCAAAGTTGCTACACATATTTAACTATTTGAATCTTTAATGTTACCTTTTTTTTTCAGGCTGCTGTGCTCAAGACTCAAATACAAGCCCTCTTGCATATGGTGAAACAGAGTCACTACACTAATGAAGAAGACAACAGTTGGATTGAATTCCTACTAAATGCTGTTGATCACAATAACAATAAACTACAACCATTACTAGTTTCTTAAAATGCAGGACATGGCCATTTAATCAGCATAAAGTGGAAAGTAAATTTTAATGTACATGCTGACTTTTGACTGCAACCTGATTCTGTGAACTTTGTGTTACATACTTTCAGCCTTTTATTGCTCTGAAATAAAGTGCAATAGAAACACTAACTAAGCACATTAATATTCTGTTATATTTCCCCTTCCTGTGGTTTTTCAGGATGCACTCTAAAAAATTTGCAATGCATGAAATTGGGTCAATATGCAGTAACTCACAAGTGTCTCTTTGATACTGTATAGCCTATGTAATTCAGGATATATTGTTAAACTAATAAAAAGCGGCCTCCGTA
Organism: Cryptotermes secundus; assembly: GCF_002891405.2. NCBI lineage: Eukaryota > Metazoa > Arthropoda > Insecta > Blattodea > Kalotermitidae > Cryptotermes > Cryptotermes secundus. The sequence continues at coordinate 1,366,680 of NW_019734317.1, forward strand.
ATCTAGAGGTAATGTTCCCACCCCATGACTCGTAGTACGCGGGTTCAAATACCCGGCGGAGGTCGTCGAATTTTTAAGGGCGGAAAAATTCAGGGAACAAGTCCTCCGGGAGGGACTTTAAGCCGTGGGTCCCGTGTCGTAGCTTTATGGCATGTAAAAGAACCTCATACCTCCAAAGGAGGTCACTGAGCAAAATTGCGGACGTTTGCCGCCCAACAGCAGTCACTAATACCTCCGGTAGATGGGGGAAGCATTATAGATACTTCTCAGCCAGTAGAGCCGGTCTCGCTGGCTGAGTGGGACTGATAGTAAGCACCAATACCAGTAGGATATAGAGGCTGGTAGAAATCATAGAGGGAAGCACAATGGACCACTACAGGTCTAAGTGCATGGGGAAACCCACCCTCTCCAATAACTAACTAACTAAACTAATAAAATAAGTGTTAGTCAATTCATGATGAAGCCTTAAATGCACTTCTAGATGGAACTGAAATCTCAACCAACACACACAAAGGGGTTAGTTCTCTGAAAAATGGCATGGGGGAAAATCCTGAACAAATCATTTGCTGACAGAATTACTGGCTTTTAGATTTCTTCCATCGTCCGGAATTATAGGAAATAGAAAACACGATGTTTCAGAAACTGGATCTGGCTCCATCTTCAGGTGAGGAACGAAGACACCTACTCAGTTGGGCTCCTTAGAAAGAGCTCTTTCTAAGGGGCCCAATACAATTTTACACAAAGTTTGTAATCTTTATATGCCTTGGTAATTCAGTTTTATAACCCTTCTTGTAAATATGTATAATAATAAATTCTTTCCACTGCTTAGGCAGTTCTTATTTATTATAGCTCTCTGAATGTTATGTTTCACCTCCTGCTTCAATTAGTTCTGCTGGAACCTTCAATGATTTATTTGTGCTTCCCCTTTGGATTAACCCTTTACTAATCCTACACTTTAAATGAAATGTAGGACTTTATTTATGGGAGCATCATAAAAGTCACTTGGATCCACGAAGAACAGACCCAGATGACGAAATCTTAAGTAAGCTATGGCCTCACAATCACATAGGATANTACTGAGATGCCACCATCTGGTTCAGGTCCTATGAACAGCTGTTCAGATCCTGTTCTTGCCAGTTGATCTGCGGTTTCATTCCCAGCAATGCTCTCATGGCCTAGCACCCATATCAGCTGAACTCTGATTGTCTGGCCAGTTGTGTGAGGGACTGGTGGCAATCCAAAACCAATTTTGAAGTCATTTGGTATGTACCAAGTGCTTTAATTGTAGCTTGACTATCTGATAGAATATATATGTTCCTATTTTTATAGTTTCTATCTAAATTCTCAACTGCGCATGCCTTAATGTCATACACTTCTGCCTGGAATATTGTTGTGTACTGACCAAGACTGAAACTATGTTTCCGCCCTGTTCCATCAATACACCCCAGCTCCAGTGCCTTTGTCTTGAAACCATCTGTATACCAGATTATTTCCCCCTTTCTTTCGGGTTGAAACTCCTCTTTCCATTCACTTCTATCAGGAAATCTGATTGTTGTGTACTGACCAAGACTGAAACTATGTTTCCGCCCTGTTCCATCAATACACCCCAGCTCCAGTGCCTTTGTCTTGAAACCATCTGTATACCAGATTATTTTCCCCTTTCTTTCGGGTTGAAACCCCTCTTTCCATTCACTTCTATCAGGAAATCTGATCACGAAGGGTTTATCATACACGTTTCTGCTGGTATTTACATACAAAGTGCAGTGACCCTGTCAAATTATTTTCTCAATATTAAAAAGAAAATCAAGGAAGTTATCTGACTGGATTTTTAATATTCTTTCACTTCTTAAGAAATGTCCAATATGTTTGTAACTACTTATGCTATGCACTTCTTTCAACACTGATGGGCCACCTATTTTCATCCAGATGCCATTCATCCTGTCAGAATATAATGACAGCACATTCTCAAAGTAGTCTGAAGGCAGAGACAAAGCCAAGAGATGGTATTAGCTTCAAGCTTACATCGATGGTCAGTATGATGCCTAAGAAATAAGGAGAAAATTTAGAACTCTGCATGCACCCTGCTCTATCCAGAGAACCTAGCAAAACACAAATATCTGCATCATGACCACAAAAAGGTTAAATACAGTGAGGTAAGGTTCTGCCCTGTTTATACATTACAGTTATAAGGATTCATATTATTACAAACCTTGTGATGGCATCCATAATTCTTTAACCCATTTCTACAAATATTTGCTTCAAGAAATCATCATCATCATGAAGGTTCTTGAGTAAATGAAGCATGACGTGTTACTAGTCTGTCACAGTTAAGTTAAATGCTGGGTTTGCCATTTCACTGCCTCTGTATCCCATCCACTGTAGACTTTCTGACAAGAAAAATTCTGCCACTTTCTATGCTACTACCAGCATAGCTTACCAATTCAACACATACACTTCCCTATCCTATGTAAAGGCATTTTAAGAAGTCAACTGTATAAAATACATAAAAAGTGAAATCAGACTTTTTATTAGTATTCAAATACATGGTATGGACTTAGAAGTGAACTACATAAAGATTAAAATTACGATGACTATTTTAAGTGCATCACGATGAATCACCTTAAGGCAATAGAAGGAATGAGAAATCCCTGCTGTCAGAGGAAAATATGAGGTTGTATGGTAATTTCAATTAACTTTCTCTTGTCCAAACCAGATAAAACACATAGAAATCATATAAAAATCTCCAAAATCTTTCAAAGATTTTAATGCTACACATTTTCTTTTTTTCCCACTTTCATAATATGTATGAATCCAATGGCATGACCTGTGTCATTCTTGTTCACTCTTTCATACAACATTTTGAACTCTTGGTTAGTATTTCTTTTTAAATGCTATACAAAAATGTTTCCTATGATATTAAATTTCTTAACTTCTATCACCTTCTCAATGCACAATGATAATATATTCACCATTAATTATGGTGAACATCATTCATATAAAAAGTTGACATAACATGGCACCTATTGTGTAACAAAAATCATCCAATTGTCACAGATAACAACTGAAGCTCTGAGAAGCAAAAGTACCTATTTTTTATGGAAATGTTCACTGTTGCAACTGAAAATACATGTTTGTTTGTTTATGCATAGTTGTTTAGATGCAAGAAAAAGAACTACAACTTAAATATATAGCACTGAATATGTTAGAACCGCATGTATGTGAAATACTTTACTACTGTTTACACTATGTACATGGGTAAACAAGACTAACTCAGTATTTCTTTACTGTTATAATGGACTACGGTTCATCATATGATACAGAGTCTTCCAGATGCTCATATAATAAAGAAAAACGAACTACACAAAAAGCATAGAGAAGTTTACTGAGTATCAGATGGGCTCAGCAGGGCTTCTGTTTCTTTATGACAACCTAAATATCAGAATATTCAAAACATAGGTAAACCTACCCATTTTCAAAGTAATGACAGGAAATATTAATACAAAAGTTGCATAAGCTGACAAATGAAGAATGAGCAGTCCTTAAATATGACCATCAAGAGGGGCTCACAGAAGTAGGAAATAAACAGAAAACAATAGCGTGTCAGTAGTGGTGGTCTCAGGGTAAGAAAATGGACTCTCATTTGGAAGGTTCTGAGTTCTCTCTTCAGTCAGATCTGTATGCAATTTGTCCTTTCACAGATTAAATGCCAAATTATTGAAGTGATGGACACATATTTATGTGGGAAGTGCAATAAATACAGAAAACAAAATTGATGGAAGAGATCAATAGAATATGAAGTAGTTCTCAATTTTATCACATTATGAAAGAATATTATGGAAAAGAGATCAAATAACAGCAATCTGTAAGATATATGTGAAACCAATATTAACACATATTTAAAAAGCTTGTACATTTACAAAAAGAAACACAAGCAAAATTCAAGTAATTAATGTAACTTCTTAAGAATTGAGGGCAAAACGAGGTTAGAATTAGAAATGGAATTCCTAGAGGAGTTTAAAATTTATTAACAGAATAAGAAGATAAAAGATAATGATGATCTGGCCATGTTAAAAGAACAGGCAAAATATACAAAGGGCATCAGAATTAAAATTTAATGGAAATCGATCTTTCTTTTCTCTCTCTCACTGTCTGAGATACTCAATGATGCAATCAGTATTTGAAAAGAGCAAAAAGAGAGGAAAGAGCTGGTAAAATATCCAGGAGGAAGGGTTGTGCCAAGATTAAAGAGAAGTGAATAAATATGACAAAGCTAGACAGGACTACCCAAGTAAATTCTGCTAAATATTTCACAAGTATTCTGCAGAAACATCTGACTTATAAGCCTGCCTATCTTTAGTACCAAAATGCCATATTATGTCATTAAGTATTAAAGCACAACAGTAATTATTTATGTTCATCACAGACTTATTTACAATCTAAGGCTTTTTTATCATGAACATCTGTATGTCTTCTTTTTATACCTGGCTGTTGAGTGTTGTATCCCTATATGTACAGCACCTGTAGGCACCAAAACTATTCAAGTAGCTTTCTCATTCCCACTGGACTCAGAATTTCAATCCAATAGCCATCAGGGTCTTTAATGAAGGCGATTCCTTTCATTTTACCTACAAAAAAATAAGCATACTGAAACAAAATACATAATCAAGTAAGATGTGTTTAACATGGAGTTTGTTTCTGCTACAATCTGTCCAACAAATTCCTTGCTAAAAAATAATTTTAAAATGTCCACAATATCAGTCGCTTCCCTGAGGTCCTCCTGTGAACATTTCCCTTCATCCAACAAGTTACCATGTGTCCACACACATATGCACACTCATCTCTACTAAACAGGCTGGCTGGTCTATAAGTAATGTTCTGGACTTTTATGTGGGAAGTGCTCAGTTAAAATCTCAGCCAGGACAGTGGCTATCCTGACAGAGGCTTCCTGTGGTTTTCCTTGGTCCCTCCAAGCTAATGCCAGAATAGTTCCATTGATCAGGCCACACCCACTTCCATTGTCTTTTATTCTATCATTCTGTACTATAATGTCTCAATACTGAAAGCATCATTACATAACCCACAAAAAAGACACCATCTAAGAATGATGGATATACGCCTCCTCCCTCATACAGCTTCATGGCGTCAGCCTTAATTAATTTAAACACAAGGATAATTTAACTTTATGAACACTAGTTCCATCGGCATCATCACAATTTTTATCACTAATAATTACATCCTTTTCTTTATTATCAGTACTATCATTAAAATCACCCACATTCATCTGAATCTGCAGTCTTCCTAGGCATTTATTAATGTATCCATTTCACTGTTCATCAAAAACCTGTCCTTTGACACTGACACCATAGTCAAACTACAAATAATGACTACGAGATTCCAAAAACCATCAAGAAAATTGTATAAATACACATGCCACTGAACTAAAAACGTTAAATTGACTGTGGATGTATGAGGGTTGGAACTTTAATAATAGCAACACTGCTGTAGAGACGCCATGCAACGGAACCAAATAAGGTCGCTTATACCACGCGATAGTTACATACCTAACTTACCTCAGAGCAAATGGACTCTACTTTCCCACATCATGTGCATGCGCATTGACAACAACAGAGCCTCGTGTTAGCTGGTGGTCTAATGTAGTGTTGTCACGATGTTTTCGAAACAGGAACAATGGAGTTGGATAAAGGCTGAATGTGCCAGAGGCCGTACAGCACGACAGTGTCATCAAGGTCTTCAAGAAGCTTGCAGGGAATCTGCATTGCCTTGCAGAACAGTGGCAAGGTGGGTAAAAGCCTTTAATGAGGGACGCCAAAATTTGGCAGACATGCGTCGGCCAGGTCATCCTAGTGTCAGTGAAGAAGAAGTGCACGCTCTTTCCGCGGTACTGGAGAGTGATCGACGCCATACGATTCATGAGCTGGACCAAGAGATATGATTAGCACATACTGTGCTTCACATTCTGAAGGAACGCTTGGGCATGAGAAAAATTGCATCATGATGGGTTCCGCATGATTTGATGGAAATACAGAAATGACTACGATATGACACTACTCATAACAACTTGAAGCAGTATGAGCACAAAGGAGAGGCTTTCTTACGCCATATATTATGCTGGATGAGACATGGGCCAAATCGTATGAGCCACAAATGAAACGCCAATTGAACGAATGGCATCATTACAGGTCACCACGAAAATCAAAAGTTCGTCAGAACCCCAGTAATGTGAAAGTTATGGTGATTCTCGTGTATGACTGTGATGGTGTTATCCTAACGCATACCATTCCCCGACAGCAGACCGTCAATGCGCAGTATTACTGTTCAATTTTGGAACACATCCTGTGGCCAGCTTTGAGAAAGAAGTGGCGACACTTTCTGCAGAACCAGCCCATCATTTTGCAGGACAATGCTCGGCCACATGCAACGCAAGCTGTGACTGATTTGTTCAATTGATGGGGCTGCGAATTGCTGTACCATCCACCATACTCCCCGGACTTAAGCCCTTGTGACTTCGATTTGATTCCTATGATGAAGGAACCACTTCATTGCATTTGCTTCAGAACTGTTCCAGAGATTATTCAGGCACTAGACCGCTCCATTTGAACTATCAACACAACAGGTGCTGCTAAAGGTATCCTACAACTTCCACATCACTGGCAACGGGTTGTACACAATGCTGGTGACTATATTGAAGGACAGTAAAACTTAGAAACATGCACCTATTTTGTATCAGTTGTAAATAAATAGTTGCCACTATTAAAGTTCCAACCCTCATATATTCTGAAGTAGAATAAAAAGTCACATGAGATGGAAGCATGAAGCAAGTGCTCTTTAAGTGAATCTCTCAGGCAATTCATGCTATACATTTGGTAGAAAGCCTGGTAAAATTTTTTACTGCCTTAAAGTGGGGGCATGCAGTAGCATACTGGTTGAGGAGCTATGCTACAAGCCGAAAGGTCGTGGTTTCAAGTCCCGATGAGGTCACTGGATTTTTTCAGTTGACCTAATCCTTCCAGTCGCACTAGGCCCTGGGGTTTACTCAGCCTCTAACAGAAATGAGTACCAGGACTTCATTAAATAATTTTCCTGGGGAGTAAAGCGTGGCTGGCATGTAAGAGCTGACAACCTTACCGCCATCTTTGAGTTGACTGTCTAGATCAGCCGTGTCAAACATGCGGCCCCCATAGCCACAAAGTGCGGCCCCTCAACTTTTAGAGCTAATTGATATTAAAATCAATATTAAAATTTTAGTAGAAATATTTTTTGTAAAGACAATTTTCCAACAGACCAGAAGACAAGAAGTCTCACGCAGACATAAATTAGCAGGCTGCAGGAAATTCAATGTTTTGCTATTTCTAACATAATTTCTTGTGTAATCTCTTTTTACATATTGAAAAGCTGTTTGATACTTGTCAAAAATGGCATTCTCTTGCTTTTTAAAACTGTAAGATATGTGATTTTAGGTAATTATATTGAAATTATTCCTAAATAATAAATAAAATTAAATGTCCTTGTATCAAAATGTAATGTATATTTCCATTTTGAAGTGCGGCCCTGGACTATTATTTATAGGGCTGAGCTCTGTACAAGTTGAGTTTGACATGCCTGGTCTAGATGATGTGGGACCCTTAATGTCTCACAACCCTATGGGCCTTGACGGCCTGGTACAGGGATAGCTTTACTTTTTTTACTTTACTGCCTTAAAGTAGAAGTTCTCTTCTCTTGGCCATGACTTGTGTCTGAAATATTTAGACTGATGACAGCACTACATTGATCTATCATAAGCACTGCCATACAGGGCTTCTCAGAACTGTTTGGAAAACAGCAAGAAGGGAAGTATAAACTAAAATAAGAGCATGTTTTGTATATCAAAAGAAAGGGTATTCAATCCTTTTTCAAACCACATAAAGTGTGATAAATTATTTTTTAAACCCGTGTGGAAATAAAGCTATGGATGAACTGCTTGCACACTGCAAGTATAATCATCTTGCGGCACTTGACATAGCTGGCTGCAAATATGCTCAGCCATCCTTGTTGAAGGATTAAAAAAGTGGAGGAAGAAGATAAAATAATAATCAGCTTTTATCTGGAGAATTAGTGACAATATCTAACATTAAAAATAACAAGAAACAAACATATTTATTGTTAATTTTTAAAGTTTTATATGAGGCATTCACAACTGTGACATGCATTCTGGGAAGACAAAGCATAAAATGTTCATGTCATCATACACTGCTGATATGCCCAGTCTGTTCCTCGTTCACTGGATGGTCATTAAAGATCAAAGGCACCTGATATTTGTGTTGTGTACAGAAATGCATACTATTTCCTCAATCTGCAGATGAATAAATATTTTAGAGTGGCAAACCTACACAGCTATTATAAACAGTTCAAGAAGAAAATCTTCAGT
>NW_019734317.1:1378126-1401037 GCF_002891405.2 Cryptotermes secundus
GGCGGCAGCGGGGAATCCCTACTCCCAGGAATCAAAGCTCAGCCATCAAGTACATACCCCATCACTTTACTGAGCTGTCTCAACTCACACATATTAAGGTGTAAACAATTACAAGTAATATTCATAATAATTATAAGCAACTAACATATGGGAAGATCATCATCAGCAAAACAACCCTTTTTGAACTACAGCTTTCCTTGGAAGTGTCTGCCAAATTTGATCTGTTTTTCACTTCTTTGGATTTTGCAGTAATAATCTTTTTACAGAGCAAGGTCATCAGCCTTGTGTACAACCCCCAACCTGGACTACCAGGTCTCTGCATTTAAGTCCTCCATTGAGAGGGTAGCCCAGTTAGAGCCCCAGACACCAGATTCACTTTTCATCACCTTCTACAACTCACAAGGCTACAGTGGAGGCATCTAACCCACCTCCATACATCATCGTCCTCTCTTCACACTTCATACAACCTAACTCAGTTACAAAAAAAAAATTGGCCATGGAAAATATCAAAGTCATACAATATTTGAACACATAACACACAAAGTCATAAATAAATATTATCATAATTAAAATATGTAAGGAGTACAGAATTACAATTGTAATTACAATTGTATTACAATACAAAGCATAAACATAATCTGTATGCCCAACATTGTAATACAAATCGTTGTAAGAGAAGTGTGATAAACATGGGCATAAAACTATACAATAATCTTCCTTTGGAGTTAAAGAATGTATCTGATTTTAAAGTGTTTAGGAGGAAATTGAAGTGTTATTTGTTGCATAGTGCCTTCTACTCTCTTCAGGAGTTTTTTTATATGTAAGATGTTGAATTAAATGACTGTAATTGTTAATGCATGTGCCGGTGGTTTTTTTATATAATTTATTTAAGTATTTATGTATTCTTTGATTATGTTAGGTGTGATTGTTATTTAATCTATATATTCTCTTTGACTTTATCCGATTGTATATTTTACAGTTATGGATGTAAATAAAATTTTGAATTATTATTATGAATTATGAAGATCTGTTTCATTTATTCCCCTTTTAGAGGAAAACACCATCAAGTCATTCACTGTTACCTTCTGAAGTTCATGTCAATTGAATTACAAGCTAACATACTATACACAAGTTCCTGGAATGTTTATCTTGTAAAAATTGGGAAATAACTTACCAAATCCTCGCGGTTCAGAGTTCCCATTGTGATATTTTGAATCAGGATCACTTTCAGTTCCCCAGTTACTACAAAAAGAACATACTTATTTAATTTAAAGCCATAACAGATCTGTTAACCTCAAAATGTTCCAGTAAAGATATGCCGCTTGCACCCAAATTGTAACCATGATGACTTAATGGAAGAGCATATTATGAAACAAGCTATTACTACTGCAGACAATGTTTTGTATTCATGAAGTATTGAATTTCATTCCTGTATTGCAGACAAGTTAACTTAACTATGGTTTTATACAGCATTCATCAGCACCCACAGCAAAATAATCGGACTAAGTAACTAAGCTGGCCATACCACAGCTCAAGTGGTTAGTTGCTGGCTTCCCACCACAGTGGCCCGGGTTCAATCCCAGGTCTGATCAAGTGGGATTTGTGGTGGACAGAGTGGCATTGGGGCAGATTTTCTCTGAGTACTTCGGTTTCCCCTGCCAATCTTCATTCCACCAACTGCTCCATAATCACCCCACCTATCATCTGGGGTTGGTACAATAGGCCAGAAGTGGCCGCAGTACAAGAGACTTGGTCCCACCCCACTAGCAATTAAAAAATAAAGTAACTAAGCTGACAATTACTCTACAAGGCAAGAAATTTTCCCTCTTATGGGCCCTGATAACTGATAACCTCACCCTCTAGCACAGACCATGCAGAAAACACTGTTTAGCATTGTACTCCAGTCGGTTATGTGAGAATGTGTTTGTTTGCAAACGTGTTACCCAGTAACAACTGCATATACTTGCTTATAAAGAATCTGTTGCCTAGCAGCACATGTTCTTCCTCTGTCTGTTTCAAAATAGTTATCCAGTAACAGGTCTACATCCTACAATATGTCCAAATCATGTACTTACTGCAGGTTAAAACAAACTGAATCAACAAAACCATGCCAGACACTCGAAGATTCCACCACCCTCCAACAGGAATATGTTTTCACGGATGCATGCTAACATGTATCAGAATGAGTACACAATGCATCTTCAGAACTGTACTTACTGTGTGAGTTCAAGAGTTGCCTTCCTTGAGAATGTCCACTCACTGTGTGCTGAAGGATCTGATGGAATGTCTTCAGCTTTCTCATATCCCATAAAATATAAAGAAAATTTCATCTCTGGGAAATCTAATTTCTGTAGAAGTCTCATGCCCAAAACCTTTGTGTAAAACTCTAATGATCGCCGTGGATCCTTGATGCGATACATAGTTTGCTGGAATATGAACTCCTGAAAAAAGATATGTTACTCTGTATCACAGATTCTGAGTATCAGATACTGTGTATAATGGCTGATACCGATGCTACACATTCAGGTCTTGGGTTCACATCTTAACAGTAAATCACCCCGCCATTCATTGTTATATAACCTATATATTGATTATATATATATGAAATACTGTTCAGTAATTTAACTAGCAAGCAACCAGAGGTACCATGCACTGATCATATCTTGTGTTATGGTTATTTATACTTCTTGGCCCTAATAACTGTCCAAAGCATTACTTTGTGAGGGAGTCATTTATGTAGCTGAATAAAACACTCACTTTTGTTTCTTGATCTGGTGGCTTACAAAGATCTCTTGCTTCAGTATTGGATAAACCTGTTGTATCCCCCATGTTGCTATCTGAAAGAAATTTGAAAAGAAAACACTGAAGGAAACTGAACACTGCAATTCTTAAAAGAAACTTGTAATTCACTGCACAATACCACTGCCCCTTAATACAATAATGAGTCTTAATACATATTACACTTTTGTGCAGTTTGAGGAATACAATAAATACTCAACAATTTCATGTTACCCAATTATCAGGTATTCAATTCAACAATAACCGAATCTTCTTTAAAACTGAGAAAATACTATATAAGTTGTCACAAACTGGATATGCAATTAAATGACAAACTCTATTACACTGGTAATGTCAGTATCAAAAGCATAAGGTGCAGTACATAATCACACTACAGAGTAAATCACTGTTCCCCTACCAAACCTCACCCCTAATAGGCATCAAAGAGCAACTGTACCCACTTATAATCAGTGTTCCTTGGATTACTAACCCCATCACTAACATTGAGCAAGGGGAATGGACTGAAGTGGGATGCAAACTACCAACCATACCTGTTGAATGTTACCAATACTCAATCACATTAAACCAACACATGGCTTTAAGGATGCTACATTAAAACTATAAAAATATAATACATTGTGACTGCACTCCTGGTAAAATTTTCCATCATCTGCAACACAGACAAGTTAGAACTCACAGGGTGCATTTCCACAGCTAATTTGCCCCAGATATCAAATCTACATGCGGTTTTCAGCTGTTTCCTACAACCTGTCTCACCTCTACAATGTCAAAGCCATGGTCAATGCCCTCTTGTGGGTCACCGACCTGTAACCTCTGTAACATCACCTCTACCGCCAATGACTTTGAATACCCAGCGTCATTTTAATTACGTGCCATGCTACAATTGAACAGTATTCATAAAAAAAATGAACCAACATTGTTACGAATGAAAGTGAGAGCACAACGTATCGGACCAAAAAATACTCTACCTATAATCTACAAAAAAAGAAAGTAACTACAAGTACCACTTACGACACTTCACACAATTTCACCGAGCTCACGCAAACAATCATGAACTCCGCCCGCTCCGCCCCATGCAAGTTCAGCGGCACGGATTACTAGGATTACTATGTACAGGACGAAGAGGGCAAAATGTTGTTTCTAATATCAGCTACTTAACTACAATAATATTCTCTGCATCTACTGTCCCTTGGGAGTGGGCTTCTTTCCATTTCTGTTCAAGATAGTCTTAAACTGGTTTTCCCTTAGTTCTATGAAGACTGCAATGAAACGAGAAGGTTTCTATGTATCCTATTAATTCCTTTGGTTCTTATGCTTAAAGTTTCAACACAGTCCCTTTAAGTTCGCTTTAGATCTTCCTTCTGTGTATGTTTTGCTTTGACTTTCTTAGCCGAACTTAGCATTGACCAGCATTGACCGCCTGCAAACATAGGAAACCTGTATATAATCTTTGGTTATAATTGAAAATTAGTCGTGTTCGTCGTGTTTGCCGTAGTGTGGTTTGTGAATGTTACAGTAGATGGGGGTTATTACCGTTATTACTTTGCATTTTCGAAGAAAAGTGTTAGAATAGTAGGTGTTTGTAAAGGTATCTGATTGTGAGTATCTCGAAATGTCGTTATTACCTCGTACAGATTTGACGCGGTTTACGTAGAATCAATAATTTTAGGTATACTGTAATATGCTCGTTTTTATGTTTGACAGGAAGCTTGAGGTTAAAACTTCTTGTGGTGTATCTGCCTATACAATTTGGTCTGCCTTTCACATTTTTTTTGTCAATAAATGTAAATTGTAGAATTTTTCTATAATGGATTGGCGGTGTTAATGATACGGAAGGCCAACGCACGAAGTTGAACTATTAAAAATAGCAGAGTACAGCCGTTGCAATGTGTTATGCGAAGTACTGTTTTCGTACGAAGCAAAGCATCAGAAGTAAATTTCTGAACACAGTCATCCACTATAAGTTTGTGTGATGAACGTGTTTTTTTTAAACTTAGGTAAGAAAGTATGCAAATATTTTAAAATCAGATTTTCTCGGGTACTACTTGCAGTATGTCAGAATTTTACTAGAAATGTCGTGGAACAGTCACCACATTAAATGAAGTATATAAAATTGCCACTTCAGAAATGTTACAGAACAGTTAAAATCGTTTCATGAATAAAAATGTAGGAACAGCACCATGTCACTTCACATTAAACATACCTATGAATGTGTAAGGGGTGGGCCTTCTCAGCCCTTGCAGCGTGACCTACAGATCTGTTGTGCTTAACATACCTATACTCCCCATGCCTCTTGATTCATTAGGAATGGTAACAGAAATCGCCCAAAACATACCTCATTTACAAGTTGTAAAGTTGCAGTTATCACTCATTTTTTTCTGTGTTTCATGGACATAGGACCAAAGGAAAAAATGCATGACATTAGAAATGGATGAATTTAAAGTAGTAGACAGTTCAGTTTAACCCAGTTTTCTATATAGGTAAAGGTCAAGTTGTCCATGTGCTTAACTAAATAAGCACTATGTCATGAAGGTGTATGGGGTGAGTGGATGTATAGATTCACATTGTATTGACCTCTGCACTAGTTGGAGGTGATTTGTCAGCTTCACACCCCTGCCACTTTACCCCCAGCACCCATTGGATAGGAGGATGGGTGCACCCCAGAGCTGGTCTGGGGACACAGAAAATTCTTGACCCTACTGGGACTCAAACTCCAACCCCTTGGTCATCCAGCCCATAGCCATTTGCTATACCGTCTACGCTATCCCGGCTCCTTTTCTACATAGGACAGCTCTTATTTGGAATAAGTTTATTAATGTTTACAGAGTTTTCAAACAAAAAGTGAACACAGTGACATAGTAGTTGAGAACATATTTTCCTTTGGTTGTTTATAGGTTGTGTACTAATGTGAGGTGCACAGGATATGTAGCATTAAGTGCAAAATGACGGTTATGAATATTAAGCTGGAAAGGAATCAGCCATTGCCTTCTGGTATTTATGAAAAGACACAAACTGTGGGATAATCAATATTCTGTAGCCAGGAAATATTTGAAGTAAAGGTTTCTTGACTAATTAGTGGTAACCAGCAAACTACAACATATCACTTTTGTGCTTACCATAATTCACATAGAAGTCATGTAACCCAATGTAGAATTCCTCCTTAATTGTGCCAGCTCATACCTGAAGCATCATTTTAGAACTCATCACAAACTTCCTCTTCCAGGCATGAAGTTAAAAGGGTACTTTCAACTGTCATTATGAAAGAAGTTTCAGAATGCACTTCTGACAGGCTCCATTAGACACTATCACATGTATGAGTGACTGTAAACAGGGTTTGGATTGGATTTATTGACCACTTTAACACACCACTCATGACTGTACTTAATTATAGTGCCATCACTAATCTCCACACTTTACAAATCACTACAGCACATGCTAAGTCTTTTCACTTTGCTGTGTTTTCGCCAGTTGTTCCCTGGTAACAGCTCATAACAATGGAGGTTCATCTTCTGCGCGCACTTCGTTGCTGTCCAGCGAATATCTCACAACTGAATTGTTCCAATTGACTCAACTCTCAGGCTGGCAGCCAACTCACACCAACTAATCTCTTCACAGACTTACTTACAACTGACTAACTTCTAAACTTGTCTGTTATAACATATTGGCACAGACCAGCATACAGAACACTGTTTCCAACTGTTCCACTATTGTTGCGTGTGAACTTATTGCCATGGGAACCTGTTTGCTTCATGGTCATTACCAAGTAATGGGTTTACACACTACATCATTCCCTCCTTAAGGCTATTTGAATAGTCTGCTGGCATACTGCCATTTCTTCTTTTCCAAGGGCTGTGCTTTTGACTTCTGTGATTGGTCTTGCCTTCCTTCTCCATGGCTTTGTTCTCACAGAGATTATACTCCAACCACTCCAGCTGCACCCTCCTTACAAGTTTTGATATGACAGTGAGAAGAGTAGGAGGTTGATGTGAGATGGCCATCAGCCTGGGAGCTAGTGAGAGCAATGAACTAGTTGTAAGACAGCACAGCCTGCAAGGATGAGAGCCTGGGAGAAAACTTCAACCATCCTCTAGTGAACTGCATTGTGTATGAATTAGCATTATCACTTTAGTTATTGGTAGTTACATTCTCTAAGAGTTCAGTAAATCCAGTTATTAACCCAAACCCCATCTAGAGTCAGTCACATGACAGTACAAATATAAATGGCCTTCAGTTACATGATCATATTAATTTTCATAAAAATAGTAATTTGGTTCAAAATTTGTTAGTGGGGAACAGACATTGTGATACCATTCCTATATGAAATATCAAAGGTATCCTAAACACGTGGAGTGGGTTTATTCTCAATTGAAGGTTATAAGGTGAGTTTTTTTTTCTTTTCCCCAGATTTATCCACAATGGTGGCTGTATCAGAACAAACAGATGTAGAAATGAAAAATGCCGACAGCCCTTCTGGTGATGGAGATTCTGGAGACACTAAAAAGGATTCAGATGCTCTTACAATTCAGGATATTAGAGAGCATGCCCGTCAGATTGAAAAGGCAGTTCAAAGCAAGGAGCCAAGATTCATTTTAAGGGTCCTAAGATCATTGCCAAATACACGGAGGAAACTAAATCCTACCATTCTACGGGGAATTATTACTGGATTTTATACTCACTCAGCAGTTGAAAGGGATGCACTGTTGGCATTTGTGGAGGAACCAATGGAAACTGAGAGCAGTAGTAGCCATCGAATGAGAAGCAGTAAGAGCTCAGTTACACCACTGCTTCCTGAGATAGATACTTACATTCATCTTCTGGTGCTTCTTAAGTTGATTGATGGTCAGAAATATAGTGATGCTGTCCAGTGTTCAGATCTGTTAATGCAAAAAGTAACAGCCCAAAATCGGCGCACCCTTGACCTGGTAGCAGCAAAATGTTACTTCTACCACTCTCGCAGCTATGAGCTAACAGAGCAGCTAGAAAAGATACGTGGCTTTTTACATTCACGACTGCGAACAGCCACACTTAGAAATGATTTTGAGGGACAAGGAGTGCTCATTAACTGTCTCTTACGCAACTACTTGCACTACAGTCTCTATGATCAAGCTGATAAATTAGTTTCTAAGTCAGTTTTTCCAGAAACAGGTAGTAACAATGAATGGGCTCGCTTTTTCTACTACCTTGGCCGCATCAAGGCAGCTCGTCTGGAGTACTCTGCAGCCCACAAGCATCTTGTTCAAGCTATGCGTAAAGCTCCACAGACTGCAGCTGTGGGATTCCGTCAGACAGTGCAGAAGCTGGCAGTAACTGTGGAACTACTGCTAGGAGACATACCAGAACGTCAGATATTTAGACAGGCTGCTCTTAGGCGGTCTCTGGCACCTTACTTCCAGCTTACCCAAGCAGTGCGAATGGGAAACCTTCATAGATTTGGGGAAGTGTTGGAAAATTTTGGGCCTCAGTTTCGTGCAGACCATACATTTACACTCATTCTGCGCCTTCGGCATAATGTAATCAAGACTGCTATTCGCTCTGTGGGGTTATCCTATTCCCGTATTGCTCCAGCTGATATTGCACGAAAGTTGGGATTGGATTCACCAGAAGACGCAGAGTTCATTGTTGCCAAGGCCATAAGGGATGGAGTTATTGAAGCCACGTTGGATCCAGAACGTGGCTATATGCGCAGCAAAGAAACCACTGATATATACTGTACAAGAGAACCACAACTGGCTTTCCATCAACGGATCTCATTTTGTCTGGATCTGCACAACCAGAGTGTGAAGGCTATGCGGTACCCACCAAAATCATATGGCAAAGATTTAGAATCAGCAGAAGAGCGACGAGAAAGAGAGCAGCAAGACATGGAATTGGCCAAAGAAATGGCAGAGGATGATGATGATGGATTTCCGTAATTTTTCTAGATATTTCTTTTCCTCTGATTCTGTGCTTTGTTTCCTGTAGACTTTATCTCTCATTTTTGGTGTAAGCATGCCCGTTCAGGTGCTGTAACTATCAGAAATAAATGAAAATTCTATCAAAACAGTGTAGAGCATTAATTCCATGCAGTCACCTTGTTATTATACTGGACATTATTATTTGCTAGTTTGTTCACCACTCAAAGTGAACAGAAGAAATTGTTGCATCAAGGATTGTTAAAATAGTTTATTGAACATAACTACATGCATATCAAGTAAAGAGTGCCTTGCAGTATACAATGTTACGTCAATATAAGGCACCTTATAAATATTACATATTTTGTTCTAGTAATGATTCTGATATTGCATCAGTCCTTAATCATGCAGATGTGTTGTTCATTAACTGCAAAAATTAAATATGAATCTAGTGTAATACACAAACAGAACATTAATGTTTTGAATAAAATTTTTCAACATTTTCATTCTGCACACTTGGGAGGGCAGTCACAAAATGTTATGTTATAAACTACGTGTGCATATGAAACAGAGCACCTTGCAGTATACAGCCTATGTTACTAGAAGCCACCTTATAAATATTTTATATTTTGTTTCAGAAATGAGATTCTGATATTAATATCAATTACTAATGCTGCAATTGTGTTATTAGCCGCAAAAATAAAATGTAGATATAATCTGAAGACAAATAGAATGTAACATACTCGTACTGTACAATATTTTTCATTTTGCACATCTGGCAGTACAATCACAAAATTTTATATTATGAACTACTTGCAATACAAAGCCACTTAATCTTATGAATATATTTTTAGTAATGAGATTCTGATATTGTATCAGTTCTTAATGCTGCAGTTATGTCATTAATAGGGCCCAGATCTTTATGCACTAAAAAATGGGAAAATATTCACCAAAAATAAAACAATATGCAGTTAAGAAACAGGTCACTGTATTCAGACTCGCCTATTTACATGTTCATTCACTGCAGAAAGTAGCATCACAATAGGCAACTAGAAGTCTTTCAATGTTTTCTGGAGACGAACTACGTCTATTGTCCGTCAAAACGAGTTTATAGGCTGAAAATGATCTTTCTACATCAACTGATGTGATTGCACAGTATTTATACACTGGCGCCGAAGGTTCAGAACATTCATCTGGCAAAGATATCCTAATTCCACTCAAGTACTGACTAATTGACTGAATCTTTTCTAGTCCTGGGTTCGATTTCAACACCTTTTCTAACTTGAATTTTATCTTCTCTCCAATTTCGCCTGGAGTAGAATTCAGTGAACAAGTTGCTTCTGAAGGAGTGCACCACAAGATTCTAAGCTCTCAATGGTTTTTGAAACTGTAGAAAAATGTGCATGGATAAAATTCACATCTTGATAAACAGTATCACTTCCAAACACCACTTCTGCTTCATGGACACATGCATATTCATCCTCAAGTTTTGTAACCACTTCTTTTACTTGATTGAAATTCTCCTGATAAAATGAAACTGCGGATATCCATGTCCCCCACCCAGTTAGGACAGGTTCAGGTGGCAGAGGAACCCGAGGTAGGCAATCTTTGTAGAACTGGAAACAAGCTGGTGCTTTCAGAAAGTTTTTTCCCACTTGCAATTAAATCGCCAACAGCTGGAAACTGCGTGTATTTTTTCTGCAATACGGTGTAATTTGTGCGCTAAACAGGTTACGTGTATAAGATTTGGATAAAATACTTGTAAGGCCTTTGCTGCTTTCAACATACAGGAAGCTGCATCTGTGAGTAATACAAGCACCTTACAACAATTATTCTCAATTTCAGATGGCCATAGTAGTTGCAAAGAATCATTTACAAATCTTGCTATTGTGCTATGGTTGGTTTTCTCTAGTACTTTGCAAGCAAGAAGATGAGGTTTGCCAGGTTCATCTGGATGTAGCTTACCAACTACGAAGTTTGCTATGTATCGGCCACATAAATCAGTTGTCTCATCCACTGACATCCAGACACAGTTCCCTCCGATGTGAGAACGGATTGACTCCAGAGTAGATTCATCTGGGATTTTTTAATTACACAATATTTCTCCAGAAATGATCGCAGAACTGGACTGCTTAACTTATTCCATGGAATGTTGCTGCATACTAAAGCCTTACAAAGATCGGCTGAAAATGTATTAACAGAGGATTTGGGTTTGAGCTGTGTAAGTAGTAGTAGTTTTGGTGTGCTGTTCTTCTTCCCCTTCTTTGCCATAATACATGCAGTTGTTCTCTAGTGTTGTTGAAGTTGAAATTTCTTTTCACATTTTACTTCCTTTGCTCACACTTGACAGTACACGACGACACCGTCTGTTGAATAGTCACTATTACCCGACACCCACCGAATTTTTAAATATCTACTGCTGCACTTTTCTTTAGGCATTTTCAGTACACGAACACTTTTTTGATGCAGATTATTAAAGTAAAGAGTAACACATTAACTAAAGAGACTTCTCTTGAGGCCAACCTTCTGATGCTACTGTCTGCTGTGGTGGTCAAAGGAATGCAGGAAAATCCCACCCCCTCCCTTTTGAAACAGCCAAGCTACCTGTTTGTATTGTAAGTGGTAAAAGTGCCGTTACTGAGAGACTTGAGAATAGCAACTGGCAAGGGATGTCCAAAACACAGGCAAAACCGATTTTATTAGTGAACATTAAAATTATCCTTAATTCCAAACATATATGCAGTAATATGCTCTTACATTTACAATATGCAATAACGACCAAAAACCCTCAAAATATGCATTTTCAAAAAATCTTGGCCTTAGTCATTAATTAGCTGAAAAAAAGGCAATATGACTCTAGCCTTAAGACACAGAACATAACATCTTGTACAAAATTTTGAGCATTTTATTTTGTACAAATAGAATCACAGAATATGAACAACTGCTATATAATAGCAAGAAGACGTGGCATCCCTAGACAGGACATGATACAACATACACAAAAACTTTACCACCGTCACTCAAAAGGAAAACAGAACATAACATCACTTACATATGGAAAACTGTCATATAATATGTGCACAAAGAATTAAAATACAACACAGACTCCCAGAAGAACCCCTTTACTCTACAGTGCAACACCACAGACTTGTGCTCCATCTTAAAATAAACAACAATTTTTCATTTTTACCTGAGTTATAATGTTTTACATCTTGTGACTAATATTAAAAAATTATATAACGAAAAACAGGAACTGTAATGAAATTATGTTATTAATGATCACTAATATTGATCCACATTAGAAAGATAATTTAATAACAAGTACTACACTTCATGAAAATTGACAGATAATGAACCAGCTGAATCAAAACATGCAGCAAGTATACATCATAAACAAATGTTAATACAGTACCATTGGTTTATTTATCACACATCTGTTGTGTTGACGGTCATATAACACTATACAGTGTGGGTATTACTGATGAGATCTATGATATATTCTACTGAGATGGCTTCAGTTGGAGTGATACACATACCAAGTTTCATGAAGATTGATACAGGTGTTTAAGTAATATTAAGGTTTTGCCTCAGAAATCTGAGAGGCTGTACTGTCTATATTACTCATGGGAGGGATTTATAAGTAAGCCATTCAGATGGGATCAGGTACCATGATATACATACCAAGTTTCAAGATGAGTGGTTCAGGCACTTACAGATTCTCTCTCTCTCTCTCGCCCTTGTGAGTGCACACAAACATGCACAGAGCAAGGTGATTTCTTTTTCAAAATAAGGAAAGCAGATTACAAACAGTATCAACTTCCCTAAAATAGGCATGACTGACATTAACACAAAACAGCAATTATTTTCATTCGTCATTTTGTTAATTATTAACCCATATATGATTATGGTTGTCCTCAGGTAACTTCCAGTAAGAGACAGTGATACTATAATCAGCATCAGCATGAGTTACTAGAAACTGGATATGCTTAATGTATCCCAGAAGTAGATGAAAGATTTTTACCCAAAACAAGTAATGACACATATACATACTATGTACAGAGTTCTGACTGAGCAGTTCCTAGTTATTCAGCCAAACTATAAATCCTAAAAATTTAATGTCACTATAAAATAGCACCACTGTTACCCTAAGAATATAGTAAACCTCCATGTAATAAATGCTGAAACAACATAATTAAATGGTGTTAAAAGAAATTGCGTGTAAACACTATAATACATACTTGTTCAGAAATGTATATTTTTGTCAAGTTTTAATTAAGAAAACTGACTTGATCTTGAAAAAAATCAAACTGTTATATGAGATAAATCCCATACAATCTATCAGACATGAATCATAAGGAGTTTTGTTTTGCAGTTACATGCTTTAATTGCAACAGGTGCTGAACCAGTGACATTTATAACAAAAAGATTGAAGAATGCCAAAGTTATGCTGTACATGTAATAACTTCCACAAAAACTGTATATTGTGAATGTTGAGCAGTGCAAGTGTTCCATGTTTTTGTTGTGGGTGCCTCTGATGATGGCTCTTTGTGAGCCGAAACATGTAAGGCAGATGTGAAAAAATAGTGACAAGAATATATATTGTTACACTCGATGGAGGTTCTATTGATAATTGGTTATGCTGGAAAGATTAACTTGTCTTCCAGTAGAACACTAAACAGTCTGAACCTTAATGCTGATGATCATGATGTTAAATATTGTTGCACAGTGCATTTATTAGTAAGGAATTTAAATGCTTTAGAGTTTAGACAGTATTCATTACATGGACGCAAAGAGCCTTTATAAATGTGTCTCATAACAACCTACAGTTTTCTTCATTATGCTGAGGTTACACTATAAAATTAATAACTCATACTCAGATCAAAAGACAAGCAAGACTGCTACTATTCTACTATCAAACAAATATAGCCATAAAAAATGCAGTTAGGATCAAATTTGTAATAAGATTGCCTTTTCCTTTAACTCCTATATTAATATACCCCATCAACTGTTGAACTTTCAGTCTAGCAATGTTATCATTAGGATTGCCTTTTTCTCCATCAAACCATATCCTCATGCATGGTTGATCATCTGGGGTATACTTCCAGGCATCATCCCACACCTATGGAAGATAACCAAACTGTATTACAATGTAAGGTCATTTTTGTAATTACTGCTTTCAACACTGTATTAACAACATTCATAGACCGAGGATTCTAGTTCATCATGAAAACTGTTATTTTTCTTTTTCCTCTTCGTGATGGTTTAAGGTCCTCTGGCATAGTCTCATTTAGAATTAATCTCAAACTATGAATCTAAGCGATAGCTGGTAGGATTCCTTGGATAGAGGATCGCAAGGCCACTGAGTACACAGGACAACACAAACAAGAATTGTGCACATCCATGTGCATTGAGCTTGTGACAGCATTTCATGCCTTTGAAAACCCTTTATAAACAATTTGAATTATAGCATATGACTGTGTTTTGACAACAGACATACGGCTTTGTACCTCTTGTCTTGATGTTATTTGTATTCTACAGGAAATCAAATTTATCCTTTGATTGGCCAGCTGTTCACCCATGCCTGTCAACTTTTGGGTACCAAACTGTCAATTAGTCATCATATGGTTGCTAACACTTGTTTAGGCTGTGCCATAGCTCCAGTGGTTAGTCACTGGCTTCCCACAGCAGCAGCCTGGGTTCAATCCCGGGTCTGGTCAAGTGGGATTGGTGATGGACAAAGTGGCGCTGGGGCAGGTTTTCTCCGAGTACTTCGGTTTCCCCTGCCCATCTTCATTCCACCACATTCTCCATCATCATAATCACCCGGGGCAAGTACAATAGGCCAATCAGTGGCTGCCATGCTGAGTGGACCCAGCTGGACTCCACCCCCCACTAAACAAAACACTTGTTTAGCATGGTTGGTTGTCCTTGAGACAGGTACAAATACAGTTCACAGTGTTCAAGAAATATAATGTTGAACAATAATTATTCATATACCTGTAATACAGCATTCTTCATGGAGGAAATGCCACAAAGTTTCACAAAAGTATTGTGGCAGTACAGTGTAGCATAAAGGAAAAATCCACAAATTGTAAGAAAATTACGTTTTATGGGGTCAGTCTTGGATGAATAGGTATCTAAAAAAGACACACTGACGAGAAAAACTTAATGACATTGGTACTTGCCTACAAGCAAGAACAAAGAAGTTATAACATCTTTCTGCTCTTCAGTGTGAGCTGGCAAAAAAGTACAGCTCATGTTGGTACAAAGTTGCTATATTTGTGACCTTACAGAACTATAAGGTTTATTTTGGACTCTATCTATCCTTTGGTATATATAAGACAAAAAAAAACACAATGTTTCAGAGACTGGATCTGTCTCAGTACTCAGGTGAATGGGGCAAGATAGACCTACAAATTGGGCCCGTTAGAAAAAACTAGTCTCAATCACTGGACAAATCCCAGTCAGTAGAGAACAGCCTATAAACACTTGACAACAGGTTCCATCATTGGGAGATGAGAATAAAATCACAATAAAAGACAAGCTAAAACTTTTGTGCCAAGCATGCACATGTCAAAAATGTGATAAAACAGTGGTATGGATTAAGTTCCAGGAATTAAGTTAAAAAAAAGTGGGTAAATAATATAGAGGACGTAAAGCTAATTATGCTGATAAAGAATCGTGCCACCAGGGCGACTTCTCGAAATAAGACTAAACTCCAGAGTAAAATTAGCACATGTAACGGAAGACACCGATTTTCATAAAAACTTTAATTTTGACTTGTTGACCTCTTCATTGATGAGGATTATCCATAAGGGAGAAATATCCAAACTGGGCTGGCTGATCGGATTAGTTGAACATGCCGTGTGAGGTGATTCATTATACTTTATGTACCCTACTGACCGGGGTTTGTCCAGTGATTGAGACTACTCTTTCTAACAGGCCCAGCTGAGTAGGTCTATCTTGCCCCATCCACCTGAGGATGGAGACAGATCCAATCTCCAAAACATTGTGGTTTTTTGTCTTATATATACCAGATGATGGATAGAGTCCAAAATAAACCTTACAGTTCTATACAGCATACACCATCGTCAGAATTCTTTTAAAGTGTATTAATCACACTTAGCCTACTGCCTCCAGACTGGGAAGCAATGCTCTTATACTGTAGCAAGTTTCAGGAATCAGTATTCAATGACTTTTTGACCCAGAACTTATGTTTCATTCCGATCAGACATATTTCACTTTATGCAGTTACATAAACGGCGAAGCGGCCTCCGTAGTCTAGAGGTAACGTTCCCACCTCATGACTCGTGGTATGCGGGTTCAAACCCGGCGGAGGTTGTGGAATTTTTAAGGGTGGAAAAATTCAGGGAATAAGTCCTCCGGGAGGGATTTTAAGCTGTGGGTCCCATGTCGTAGCTTTACGGCACTTAAAAGAACCTCATATCTTCAAAGGAGGTCACTGAGCCAAATTCAAGGACATTTCCCGCCCAACAGTAGTCTCTAACGCCTCTGACAGATGGGGGAAGCATTATAGATACCGCCAAGCCAGTAGAGGCTGAACTCGCTGGCTCAGTCAGGACTGATGGTACGCACCAATATCGGTAGGGTATACAGACTGGTAGAACATCATAGAGGGAAGCACCAGGGACCAATACTCGTCTAAGTGCATGGGGAAACCCACCCTCTCCAATAACTAACTAACTACATAAACAGCAATAATAAAAGACACTGTAACAAAGAAAAAACTCGTGCTGTTCTCAAAGTGCCACTGCATGATTTATGAGTTGAGATTTGATGTTCCATTAGTGTGGGTAGGATAACTGGGCCCATGTTTTTTCATGATACAGTAAATTCTGAATATTATGCATTGACCGACGCCCTCCTTCAATCAGCCGACTGATCAGTACCTAGCTCTCTTTTAACTGCTCATTATTTCATTCCATTATGAACAAAACAGCAAATCTCTTAAAGATAACACTCTCCTCTTCACAGGAAAATGTATAACCATTTGCCAGTGGAATATTATTCCCTTCCTAACTAACTATTCTCTGTTAAATTCCAAACAGTACCTGCTGGTGTAGTGACCACCTGTTTAAGATGAACTCAGTACAAATGCTGGCCAGATTAGCAAGGTGTTTATAATTTTCCCATCATTCTAGGTGAATACCAGGGCAATGCCATGAAATGGGTCATGATGTCCTTCAAAATCTTATCTCAAAACTCAAGCAAAATTTTGTTACCGCATTCAGTACTTTTTGATTTGTTTCATTCTGGTCCGTCACGCTAACAATTACAAAGACAAAAATAACACCGTCCAATGTGACTATTTAAGTTTTATCATTTGAAGACTCATCACCCTTACATGTTTTGATCCCTACGGATCATCCTCAGAGGGCATCAACACTTTTTCAGAAACTACTATTACAATAGATGTTAACACTTCGCGGATCAGTGATTTAAATCATCCTGGGGATCGGCATTTTTGAACATACTACCCTAACTTGTGCACTGTTCACTTTAAAAATTAATATAAAATCTAATTAATTTTTTGAACTAAAATTTTTGGAGAACACTTACCAATTTCCTAGAAGTGCTTGANGCTGCACACACAATACAACAAGAAATGCTCATCACTCAAACTTGTATAACTTCAACTACGACCACTGCAGTCATAAGAAGAACATGTCTATAGACTGTAGAAGACATTTCACACAAGATTTATGTTTTTATGAATGTTCACCAAACACTGGACCATGGACAGTAAAAGTAGGTAAAACAATTATATGCTGTATGTATCTGAAGTAACCCTTCATAAAGTAATTTATCTCCATATATAAGTTTTGTGTGTTTATTCATACTGTGTGTTTCAAGTTCTCGATTTTCATATATATATATCAGATATTACTCTTCTTTGTACCCATTACTTTAATTATTGTGCATGCAGGTTTCCATGAAAACTCGAAATGAACGTTTCTACCAAGTACCACTATGCCAAAGTGATTGCATTGCTTGGTTTGCTGCATGCATCGATGACTACACATGCACAGACAATTGGTTCAGGAATTGGGTATGGAGTAAACAGGGGAACCGCTGTGAAGAGGGTTTAGAATGCAGAACCTTCAAAGAGGTATTTGGAACAGCTGAGAACTTCTGTGAAAAGGTATTATGCCTGTTTTGTTTGAAGGTGACATTAAGCATGCCATAGTTTCATATCTCATAAAGAGTATAAACACACCCAGAGTGTTTTATTGGAGAACTTTATGCTGAAGTAATACAGTTTGGAACATGGAATTTCTTATCAGAATGCTAAATAAGCTAGTAGTGTATTAAAAGTAGCAGCTAGGTAGTATATTATATAGGTGTGGTTTAAATTGCTTAATCTTTGGGTTACTTAACCCCTTGAAACCTTCTTTTTTGAGCACATTATGGAGCCAAAGGACATATTAGATGGACACCGTGACTTTCAGAGCCAGCAGCTGGTGTGAGGGTATTGAAATTCTCATTTTTTATGGCAGTCGTTTACTTTGCTGTTTCTAAAATTGCCCGGGGTTTGACTGGTATTGCCATCTACAGTATGGAACCCATTATCTAGAATACTTGGGATCAAAGGCTATCTGGACTTTTGGTCCCTTTGCCAATAAAATTATAACATGTCAATTCAACAGTTAAAAACATTTATTAAATATGCCTTGCAAAGTTAAATATTTCATGCATTCAAGCTTTCGGATTTCAGGTCCTTCCACATTTTAGGATTCCAAATATGGGGTCCCATTCTGTATACAGTCAGTTTTGATATGAATGCAAATGAGTCTACCTTGGTGTAGTGTACATCCACACTCTGCTGCCAAGCTACACATGACATGTCTGGGTGTTAGTGATGCTTTTTGAGCTGAAGAGTTATATAGTACTGAATGCAAAGACAAAAATGACACCGTCCAATGTGACTATTTAGGTTTTATCATTTGAAGACTCATCACCCTTACATGTTCCGATCCCTACGGATCATCCTCAGAGGGCATCAATACTTTTTTCAGAAACTACTGTTACAATAGATGTTAATTATATACACACACATATAATGTTTGAAATGCACAATGTACACAGTGTTCAACCTTTCACATTCACAGCAGCCTTCCTGGTGTTAAAACTTTTTAAAGTTTTTTAAAAACCTTTTTTTTTCTAGTTCAAGCTTAAAATTTATAAACCATACAGGTTTGTGTCATTTCTCCTGTTTACACAGTGTAAACAACTCAGCATGCCATGAATAAACACGGAAACACTAAGAATCTCCTTTCGCAAGATAAACAGGCGGCACAGGATCAGCCACCTCCAAGAATAGCAATAGGAGAAATGACACGAACCTGTATGGTTTATAAATTTTAATCTTGAACTAGAAAAAAAAAAATTTAACACCAGGAAGGCTGCTGTGAATGTGAAAGGTTGAACACTGTGTACATTGTGCATTTCAAACATTATATGTGTGTGTATATAATTAACATCTATTGTAACAGTAGTTTCTGAAAAAAGTATTGATGCCCTCTGAGGATGATCCGTAGGGATCGGAACATGTAAGGGTGATGAGTCTTCAAATGATAAAACCTAAATAGTCACATTGGACGGTGTCATTTTTGTCTTTGCATTCAGTACTATATAACTCTTCAGCTCAAAAAGCATCACTAACACCCAGACATGTCATGTGTAGCTTGGCAGCAGAGTGTGGATGTACACTACACCAAGGTAGACTCATTTGCATTCATATCAAAACTGACTGTATACAGAATGGGACCCCATATTTGGAATCCTAAAATGTGGAAGGACCTGAAATCCGAAAGCTTGAATGCATGAAATATTTAACTTTGCAAGGCATATTTAATAAATGTTTTTAACTGTTGAATTGACATGTTATAATTTTATTGGCAAAGGGACCAAAAGTCCAGATAGCCTTTGATCCCAAGTATTCTAGATAATGGGTTCCATACTGTAGATGGCAATACCAGTCAAACCCCGGGCAATTTTAGAAACAGCAAAGTAAACGACTGCCATAAAAAATGAGAATTTCAATACCCTCACACCAGCTGCTGGCTCTGAAAGTCACGGTGTCCATCTAATATGTCCTTTGGCTCCATAATGTGCTCAAAAAAGAAGGTTTCAAGGGGTTAAGTAACCCAAAGATTAAGCAATTTAAACCACACCTATATAATATACTACCTAGCTGCTACTTTTAATACACTACTAGCTTATTTAGCATTCTGATAAGAAATTCCATGTTCCAAACTGTATTACTTCAGCATAAAGTTCTCCAATAAAACACTCTGGGTGTGTTTATACTCTTTATGAGATATGAAACTATGGCATGCTTAATGTCACCTTCAAACAAAACAGGCATAATACCTTTTCACAGAAGTTCTCAGCTGTTCCAAATACCTCTTTGAAGGTTCTGCATTCTAAACCCTCTTCACAGCGGTTCCCCTGTTTACTCCATACCCAATTCCTGAACCAATTGTCTGTGCATGTGTAGTCATCGATGCATGCAGCAAACCAAGCAATGCAATCACTTTGGCATAGTGGTACTTGGTAGAAACGTTCATTTCGAGTTTTCATGGAAACCTGCATGCACAATAATTAAAGTAATGGGTACAAAGAAGAGTAATATCTGATATATATATATGAAAATCGAGAACTTGAAACACACAGTATGAATAAACACACAAAACTTATATATGGAGATAAATTACTTTATGAAGGGTTACTTCAGATACATACAGCATATAATTGTTTTACCTACTTTTACTGTCCATGGTCCAGTGTTTGGTGAACATTCATAAAAACATAAATCTTGTGTGAAATGTCTTCTACAGTCTATAGACATGTTCTTCTTATGACTGCAGTGGTCGTAGTTGAAGTTATACAAGTTTGAGTGATGAGCATTTCTTGTTGTATTGTGTGTGCAGCAGGAGCGTTTTTTCCATGGTGTGCACTGGAATATGATGAAATGTGTTGCAGTTTAAAGCATAAAAATTGTTATTACACGTGAAATGAAACAAAATTACTCGTACATTGAAGTTTTCACTTACCAATTTCTGATGAAAATATTTACAGCAGTTTTCAGGTAAATGAGAACACTAATGAGCTACTGAGAAGCAAGAAGAAATTACATATTACTGACACTATTTTGAAATTTTTAAGATTACGCTCATCTTTGATTTGTGTTAAAATGCAACAACTGCTTGTAATATTTATATTTTCTTGGTTTAACAACCCTTTGGATTATCAGTGAGGCTAAAAAATTAAGCAACAACATGCGAATATGATCATCTGGGAACAAATTGAAAGCCATGTGGGATTTAATCAAAGAAGAATTAGGCAGTCGGCAAAAAGTTCCAAAGAACATTGAATTAGGAGTGAATGGAACAACTATACAAGATCCAAAAGTTACAGCCAATGTTTTTAATGAATACTATACTAACATTGCCCAGCACATCCGGAGTAACAATCCGACAGCACAAAACAATGAAGACAGGACCAAACAATAAAAAACAACAGCAATAGCATGTTCTTAACCCCAACCACTGAAAGGGAGGTGGTAAACATAATTAAAACATTGGGTAACAAAAAATCAATGGGCATTGACAATATTCCAGAATTCATTATTAAAAAATGTCATCCTCAACTAGTAAATGCTCTAACATACAGTATAAATCTGTTATTTTCATCTGGATATTTCCCCTACCAAATAAAATTAGCAAAAGTGAAACCCTTGTATAAGAAAGGTTGTACTGCAGATGTTGGGAACTACAGGCCAGTGTCATTAATTTCGGTTTTTTCTAAAATAATCGAAAAAAATTATGCAGAACAGACTTTTATCATTCATAAATAAGTACAGCATAATCAACAACAAACAGCATGGATTCTGCAAAGGAAAATCAACACATACAGCAATCACAGAATTTACAAAAAGGGTTTACAAAGCACTAAATGAAAAAGAAACGAGTATAGGGATATTTTTGGATTTATCAAAAGCGTTCGACCTAGCAGATCATGATATATTGCTAAGTAAGATGGAAAGAATGGGAATACGAGGAGTTACACTAAGGTGGTTCCAAACATACTTAGAAAACAGAGAACATGCGGTAGAAATTACATACAGATGCAAGAAAACTAATCGTAACATTAATTACTTATCCCAAAAGAGACCCATCAGCTATGGCGTCCCACAAGGTTCCGTTCTGGGACCAGTGTTGTTTCTGTTATACATAAACAACCTGGAGGCCAGCACAGAACATGGGAAACCTACATTCTTTGCCGATGATACTAGCATTTTATAGCAGGAAATAGCGCTAACGCAGTGGTTCTCAAACTTTTTACCTCTGAGCCCCTCCCCCCCTGACAAGAGAAAATACTCTCAGGCCCCCAGCCTGTTTTTTTTTTTTCCCCACCAAATAGAAGTCATGGTATGTTTGACGTTTCATTCAGTTTATTTTGTTTTCTCCTACATACTATTTAGCAGTTTTCTTACTCAAAATTAAAGTATCACAATATTGGGCCTACAATAAAAATTTGTTTTAACACTTGCAATTAACCAAAATATGTACTGAAATGAAACAATATTTAACAAACAAGTATTTAATTTTTTTTCTACAAAGAAAATCAAACATTTAAATGTCAAAGTTCAGTGTGATGGATGGGCCTGCTTTTGAGAGCAAAGTTTATCAAAACGTGGTGTAATATCAGAAATGGCCACTCTAACTTCTTTAGCAATATTTAGCCTTGAATGATACTTTGACTTTATAGCTGCCAAAGCAGAAAGCCTGTCTCTCATAAGTAAGCTGTTGCAAAAGGAATCAGGATTTTCAATGCTTTTTGGCTCAAAGTTTGGAATTCTGTGCCAATATGTATCCAGAACTTCAACAAAGACAATCCCTTAAATTTACTTTTTAATGAAGTATCACTAGTGAGATCGATGAGTTGTTCTTGCTCATTTACATTCAGAGATGATGGGCCAGGAGCATTTTCAAATGGATTTTTAATCCAATTAAATTTATCAAAATTATTGCAAAAGTATTTTTCGAAATGAACTTTCAACATTATGAGATGATCAAGTAGGCGGCTTTTTATGTCCATGGGAAGCACTGGATTATCAGTGTCTTGTACCATTGACACCAGAGTAGGGAACATGTCTAGCGTGTCACTTTCCATACTGTTTCTCCAGAGCTCTAAT
>NW_019734317.1:1401800-1402593 GCF_002891405.2 Cryptotermes secundus
GTTAGAAGAGTGACTGGACTAGAGACTGTCCGCACATTATATTATGCTCATTTCCAATCTTTATTACCATACGGACTGATATTTTGGGGCAACTCAGTAAATGCAAAACTGCTCTTTAAATTACAGAAGAGAGCTATAAGAGCTATGACCCATGTCCCAAAAACGACTAGTTGTAAACAAATTTTCAAATCATTACATATATTACCTCTACCATCTTTGTACATATACAAAACTCTAATATACATAAAATCCAATTCAAATGATTTCACAACCAACTCAGGATTACACTCATACAACACAAGGAAAAAAGATGACTTGCACATCATCCCATGTAATACAAGTCTATGCAAGAACAACTTTAACAATGTAGGACTTCGACTGCTAAATAATCTGCCACGATATATTAAAGAAATACCGGTACTATATAAGTTCAAAAACGCTTTGAAAACTTACCTACTCGATCATTGTTTTTATAAAGTGGATGAGTTTCTCTTGTGTGAGACAAACACTAATCAATTATAATCACATAATTCATGAATAATTGGTTTTGGGAATCCCTACTGCGCAGTTTACCTTTCTTTCTACCAGCAACCAAGATAACACAGTCGGAGATGTACCTGAATGGACTATTCTGGAGAGATTGCAGATGCCAAGAAGCCGCACCAGGAAGGGAGAATAGATGTAGTGAGACGTTGCAGTGTAGAGTCTATAGTGAAACGTTATACCAGTGCTATCACCAAATTCACCAATATTATCTCAAAGGCCGCGCCATAGCTTAAGCGGTTAGTCACTG
>NW_019734317.1:1402730-1433112 GCF_002891405.2 Cryptotermes secundus
CATGTAACAATGATCTATAGAAACGAAATAAATAAATATATATATATATATCGACAACAGTGCTATGCCACTACATGGCCAGAAGATTATGTACACTTTAACTGAAAGGAATCTGACACCAACCTGGTCATACAATTCATCCTCAGGTCCTGGTCTGCTCTTATGATGCTTTCCATCCAGACACCAACTTAACAGCTGTTCAGGACTGTTAGACAACTGACTCAATACCAATGTAAAGATAGAAAGAAAGCAAATAATGCTAATATGGCTCATTATCTGAAATAAACGAGATTCCTCAAGAAGGTACAAGAAAGAAACATGGAATTTCCACTCACTTATGAGTTCTTATTTTATAAATAAGAACAAGAAGTTCTAGATGCTTACTGCCCTTTCCAAGTAAAAGCTTCAATCTATAATGCAAAAATTGCAGGCATTATAAATTATTACAACATTTATTGGTCAATTTCTGTACATCCACCTTCTCCTAGTGCAGATTCCTACTACACTAAATTCACCCTTCAACTTTCACCCATTCTCCATGGCTGTAACAGTTAATAAATTTATATAATGCTTCATACATATATTTCACTTACCAAATACATACACTGTTTATTCTGAAAAATATATAATCAGGCCTCTCACAGATACCTCAAGTTATCAGGACACCACACACGGGTCCTGAAAAATCACCGTCAAATTCACGCCTTGTCATTCCACACACCCACACACACTGGCAAGCAGTATCATTAAAACAGTTACATTATAAAATATTAAAATTCATAACAAAAACAGACATCATACATACTACTACACTTACAAGCGCGTCTCAATAATATATAATTCTGGTGGATGTTTACATAACCTACTCTTGTTACTTTGGCCTAAGTATTCCGGACCTATGTTTATATAACCTATTTTCAATGTTACAGGCTACAAATGATTTAACCTACTGTTAAAAACACAACAACAAAACCCCACAAAAAATACACAACTACCTACGCGCCTGAACTGAATACCTCAACCTACCTGCGCCATGCGTGCAAAATCCCTGCACACCGCATAAACGCACACGTGCACGTCCCGCGATGCTCGGAACCACAGAATACCAACCTTCAGATATGTAACTAGGTATGCGCTATATATTTCTTTTTCTTTTTGTAAAAAAATCATGTATATAGAAAATGGTTTAGGCAATGCCCATTCGGCCCCCTGTAGCACATTCTTATAAATATCTTATTCTATCGTAGCGGTCATCCCACGATTTTTTAAAATTTCTCTTAACACAGCAATGTAATTTCCTAAATTTGCGCTGCTCCATTCCGTAGCATTGGTTCAACTCGGTTTGATAATTTTTGGAAATTGCGGTTGCGTTGCGGTTGCCAGTTTCCTTGGTGTGCCCTCGCCGCAACAGTATGCTATTCATATTTTGTACATATATATTTTTCTTTTCTTAACAAATTTAGGAATTTTGTTTATGAAATAACAGACGTCTTGCACAAATCTTTTATTATTTAGCCTTAAGAGCTCTGTAACTGATTGGGTATTCTGTTCTGCTGTTCTCATAGAGCAAAATGCTATATACAGTATGTCCCAGGAGGAATGTGCCAGGCTTCGGGAGGGTGTTCCTTATGTTAAAGTATGCCGATATAACACAAAACACCTATGTCCAAAGTTGAACGGTTACGGAGATAATGGGCAGAGAAATGTAAAACTTTGACAGGTGTTACACACTTGTTGATTGATTGATTGATTGATTTCGTCACTGTAGATCATTGTACATGATATATGACAAGTCAAGTTAATTCTGAAACTAACTTGTGAGTGACACGAAGCCATTAAATTGAACTACAAGAAAACTCGAACGCCATGTCATAGTTGTCGTTAGGGTTCCAAGCACTATATATGACACATGAATGGCAAGCACTGACGTAACATGGCTGACTGCACATTCTGGTATGCGAGTGTATGCGGCTAGTGTGAGCCGTCATCACCACACTCAAGGACAAACAACGATAAGACTTGTCAGCTGATGGGTAAAGTTCGTGCACCCGCCAGAAGACCACACTTTTCTTGGGCCATTATCTCCGTAACCGTTCAAATTTAGACATAGGTGTTTTGGGTTATATTGGCATACTTTAACATAAGGAACACCCTCCCGAAGTCTGACACATTCCTCCTGGGACACTCTGTATATATTTTAATAAATGTGTATACAAAAATGGTCAATGCAATGCCCATTAACCTTCTGTAGCACACTGTTATAAACACCTTGTTATAGCTTCTTAGGCTTCTACAATTCCTTTGAACAATCTTAATTAGTTGATTCCTGTCATATCTTGTTGTAATGTTGTTCATGAAGCTTGAAGGTTTTCTACAGGTATCTCACTTTTGCTTTAGTGTCCCTGGAGTTTATCACTAAGCTGTTTATTGCCACCAATATGTTCTTGACATTTCACATTTTGAAAAAAATCATGTTTACACAAAAATGGCCTAGGCCAGTGTTCCACAATCTTTTTCTACTCGCAGCACACCATGAACTATCCATGACTCAACACGGCACACCAAAATGTCATTCCCCTCAAAAACACATGATATCAGACAATTAATATAAATACATAACATGATCAACTTATTACTATAATATTATTACATTGTTATTTTATTGTCATTTAACAGAAATTGACTCGTGCATTTATTAACAATTAATGAACTTTAATTCACTGTAGAGTGTAGAAAATATACTTCTATTACAATTAAAATAAATACAGTAATTCTACTCATACCTTCAATGTGATACTTGTGTCTGCGTAGCTGCACAGAGGCGACTGATCCGTGGTGGAATCATTGACAACGCAAGTCTCATTTCTTCATCGATGGATTTGAGCCATTCCCTCTGTGATGTCTTAATTTCAGTTAACGTCGAGAAGCCCAATTCACACAAATATGTAGTTGAAAATGGCAATAACACATTAACTGCCATCTCGGAGATAGCCGGGTATCCACTCCTTATTGCTGACCAAAACGTATCCAAAGGCACTTCGAGAAGTTTTAGTTTCAATGTTCTGTCTGCTTTTAAATCTGCGAGTTCCTCTTGTATATTAATCAGAAGATGTTCTGAATTCACAACAAATGGATCACGAACCCAGTCGAAATCTTGTACACTCTCTCCAAAATACTTATTGAATTTCTGCTGCAGCATCTCTAAATGTTCTTTAATTGTGTCCATCACCACTTTATTGCCGTCAGCAAGTGGCCATACAGTCGGGGACATCTCAAACGACCCATCTGTAATTCTCTAACTAGCAACCAAAATTTGCGAACAGCACAGCTGTGATAGAACTGAAACAATTGTAAAACGCGGGATCTCTACTCTTCAAACGGAAGAAGTGACACTATACTGATTTATTTTTGAAATATTTATAATTTTAAATGAAGTCCAACAATCGGTGGGTGCATCCTTACAGGAAGAGTCATAAAGTTAAAGAAGCTCTAACTTCTAACAAACAGGGGCAAATACCAAAACAGCGTTATAAAAGACAGGAAATGCCATGCTAATTCCTGCAGTTTTAGGGTAAAGCACATATACAGAACATGCAGCAAGCATATCAAAGAAGCTGCATAGGTACGAGAAAAATAAAAATAAATCAATAATGAAAACTATGATATAACAACAACTGTGAGTAAACAATTTACATTTAATTTGTTAGACTACAACATTACTGTACATAAAAAATCACAGCATGTAATAAAGAATAAACAAGCATCATCTTATTTCATCAGTGCAGTGGCTGAGAATAAAATACAAGCATATGAAACACGGTAACTTGGATAAAATAAAACGAATAAAATTCAACAATTTCTTACAATAGGTAAAAGTTTGCATCACATCTTTCACCTTGTGATGGCACACTGGTTGTGGAACACTGCCCTAGGCAATGTCCACCTGGACATCTGTAGCATATTCTTGTGAACATCTTATTCTATCATAGTGGTCATCCAGCGATTTTTGAACAGCTTACTGAACTATAAGACTATACCATTAATATTTTGTATATATACTCTGTCTTTTTGAAAATAAATTTTGGAATCTTGTTTATTATGTAACAGACACCTGACCAAAGCTTTTTTCTTCTAGCCTTAAGAGCTCTGTGGATTATTGACTAGAACTGATAATTCTTCCTGCAACTGGAACGTTTCGTGATTGCTTGTTGTGTCCCTTCCAAGTTGTTTGAACCTACTAAAGACCGGGATTTCTTTGGCTTCTTCTGGCATTACATTGGTTGGGGTGCTACTCTGGTGTCCCAGTGGTCTGAGTATTGCCCTATATTGCATCTTCTTTAATTTATATAATTGTTTCTTCTTTATTAAGTTTATTAAATAAAAATGCTCCATATTCCATCCTTGACCTTATAAGTGCCTTATAGGGTCTCATTAAAATTACAGGGCCCACTCCCCACCCAATGTGCAGTAACATAATCAATAAAAAGATTAACTAATATTAAACCTCCATTATTTTGTCCTTATCTTACCATTGAAAAAGCTAAAATGAGAAAACTAAATATACATTAAGGGCCATTAAAGTCTTGTTTATTTATACACTTTTTACATGAATTATTTAAAGGCACTCTCAGTATTTAGCTTATACAGCCGCATATGAAAATGACTGACAAATTAAAAGATTTGGAAGTGACTGTGGCTTAATCAAGGCACTATCTTCACATTTGTCTGAAGGGTCTGATAAAAACTATGAAAACCTGTCATGATAGCCTATATCCTACCCAAGACTTGAACAAAGTACCTGTCAAATACAAGTCTCAAATATTACTGCTATGCCAACTACTCAGATTGCAATATAAAATCATAATACACAGATAGCTAGTAACCCCATTCAAAATTGGGCACAGTCTAAATACTGAAGAATTAGAGTAATCATAATTATATTTATGACAAAATTATGAGCAGATTAAATTTGATGAATACTTAGGCCATGCCATAGCTGAAGCGGTTAGTGACTGGCTTCCCACTGGGGCGGCCCAGGTTCGATCCCAAGTCTGGTCAAGTGGGATTTGTGGTGGACAAAGTGGCGCTGGGGCAGGTTTTCTTCCGAGTACTTCGGTTCCCCTGACAATCTTCATTCCACCAATTGCTCCACAATCAGCCTCACATATCACCTGTGGCTGGTACAATAGGCTAGAAGTGGCCACAGTACAAGGGACTGAGTCCAACCCCACTAGAAATATAAAAAAAATACTATCATTCAGATTTGTCTGTGTTCCCTAAGACATGAATATTAAAAAATTTAAAACCGTAATTCATATGGGTGTGAACGTCCATCTACCACACAAAGAGAACATAAGTTATGGGTGTGTGTAAACAGGATAGTGAAGAGCACAGCCGAACCCGATGTAAAGAAAGTGCCAGGACACTTGAGAAAAGTACATTATGAGGAGCTTCAAAATTTGTACTCTTTCCAAAACAATGTTTGGATTATATTCTAAAGGGTTCTGACAATGGTGGATGACACACAGAATTATTGGGTTTTTTGGACTTTTTCCATCGTCTGGAATTCTAGGTAATAGAGGACACGACATTTCAGAAACTGGATCTGTTTCCATTTTCAGGTGAGAACAGAAGGGATTATCAAATAAGAGAGATCAGATGGATGAGGCATGTAACATGCATGGGAGAGATAAAAAGGAGTGTGGAACTGGGTTCATCCCACTCAGGATAGGATCTGTGGTGAGTTCTTGTGAACACAGCAATGTACTTTCAGGCTATGTAAAAGGTGGTAAATCTCTAGAGTAGATAAGCAAGTATTAGCCTTTCAGAAATATTTCACTGAATAGAACGAGTTTATTCAGTTCTTGCATCCTATTGTGTGCCCATGCACCATTACAATACTGCAATAATTTGAAAAAAATTAGAAGAAAGCTGTAGATTATGCTGAACTCTCTAACTTGTTTAATGTACAACTTCATATTTTGAGTCATTTTTGTGAAGCATTAAAGATTATTATTTGAATGAAAAACGTTTATCATATTGGACTGATGTGAGTTTAAGTATATGATAACCTTGAAAAGAAAGTTATGAAAACATAGAAATAAACACAGGATACCAAAAAAACAGTAAGCGAGATGGAACAAAAGGATAAATGCATCACAGATGTAGAGCATAAATTAATTTAAAAACGAATTCCAACCTAAGACATATAAGAGTATCAGATAAGGCAAAAAATGCACACAGAATTTTGGTGGGGAAGTCTGAGGAGATTGGAGAATGACCTTAAGATATATCAAGGAAGTGGGTTGCGAGGATGGGAGGTGATTTCAATAGCTCATCATGTTCAATAACACAAATGAAAAATGGTCATTTGAAACACAGAAACATACCTTCAGTCCAGGTTACCAATAAGTAGAGCTGTGTATTTAGTACATTCTTTTATTATTATATAAACAAATATTAAAATATAAAATATCAAAAAACCAAAATTTGAATAATTGGACACAATGGAAAAATTGCAGAGGAAGGATGTTTGCCAAAAACACTTTTATACATGTTGGCATGTCTCAGAAACAGACTGGGAAAAAAGGGGTTCCTGCAATGACTCATTTTACAGGTTCATGTTCAGACTTTCAAATCTGAACATAAAAATGCAGAACATTTTAATAAAGTGTTAGACTTAAGCAGCTCTATATCTTCATGTAAGTTCATCATTTGACATCAATGCTTTTTTTGTTTTTTTACATTCTTTGGGTCACCATTATATCACATACTTCAGTGAAGCAGTAGGAATGCAAGAGTATGTTTCCAAACTCAGTGTGCATAGTATTATTTATGATCATCTTTATACCATCACTTCTGTCAAATGTCTTGTTTTTTGGGGTCTCATGGAATTTTTCCTTGAGAAGAAGATACTTATTTTCTGTTATATGTTGGTCATGCTTCAACTGCTTGTAGTAACTTATCACTTACATTCACTCATGGAGCTGAGCCCTTCTTGAAAAACCGCTAATTGTGCAGCCACTCAAGAATTTTCCACCATTTTGTGGAACCCGAAAGTTCATTACCATGTTCACAAGAGTCCTCCACTGGTCCCTATCCTCAGCCAGATCAATCCAGTCAATACCATCCCCTCCTATCACTCCAACATCCATTTTAATATTGTCCACCCAACTACATCTTGGTCTTCCTAGTGGTTTCTTTTATTCTGGCTTTCCCACCAATATCATATATGCTTTCCTATTTTACCACATTCATGCTACATGCCCTGCCCATCGCATCCTCCTTGACTTGATCATTCTGATTATACTTGGAGAGGAGTACAAGTTATGAAGCTCCTCATTATGCAGTTTTCTCCAACCTCCCGTCACTTCATCTCTCTTTGGTCCAAATATTCTCTCAGCACCCTGTTCTCAAACACCCTCAGTCTATGTTCCTCCCTTAATGTCAGAGACCAAGTTTCACACCCATACAGAACAACAGGCAAAATTATAGTTCTGTATATTCTAATTTTTATATTTTTAGACAGCAGATGAGAAGACAAAAGGTTCTGGACTGGATGGTAGCAAACATTATTCAAATTCAGTCCTCTCCTAATTTCTTCCTCAATCAGGTTTCAATTTGTTATAGTAGTTCCAAAGTATCTGTTACCTATCTTTATGTCACGATTTTGCTCTGCATTCTGGTGATGAGACAGCAACATATACTTAGTTTTCTCTGCTGTAGTAACTTATCTCCTTTTAAAAATATTAAGTAACTTAGTGATATTTTTACAGACAGTAGCTATGAATTAGTCTGGTTCTCAGAATAGAGAGTAATTATTTTCTTAAACAGCTGAACTTTGTAAGAGCTAGGATGTTTTCTTAGAGGCAGGAACTGGAATTTTATTCAGATGGATCTTCATTCATTATAGCAGTCAGTCTGTAGAAATATTTCACACTTAAATACCTGACAATACTGATTACCAAATATTTGAAGACAATTTGTTTTTTGCCTTGTCATGAACTATTATTTCATTTCTCTTTACTTGGACAGAACAGGAAATATATTAATTCCAGTCAACAACAAAAACACAGAAGGCACAAAATGAATCTGCACTCACGAAAATAATATAAAATGAATCATTATGTATTTTAATATATATATATACAAATATGTAACTTGTGGAATGCTGAAACACATACATTGTTTACCTGAAAACAGAGATTCTTGAGTGTATAATGACACAAAATACCTATTTAATCCTCAGAGTGCCCCTCTGTTTGTTCATGTTGGTAAGCATGAGTGAAATGTAAGAGGTAAGGAGGTCA
This sequence comes from Cryptotermes secundus, assembly GCF_002891405.2. NCBI lineage: Eukaryota > Metazoa > Arthropoda > Insecta > Blattodea > Kalotermitidae > Cryptotermes > Cryptotermes secundus. The sequence goes on from NW_019734317.1 coordinate 1,411,040, forward strand.
TCCATCTTGTAACCCAACGATGTCTCACAGAGAAGTTTGGAGCCACGTACCAAATTACCTATCGTCATGTGGAAGTATGTGTTGCCTGATGACCAGTTTGATATTCGTGTGAATGGATGTGTCACTAGAATGTCCTGCACAAAAATTTAAATCCATTAATTTTCCAACATACAATCAAACCTGTAAAGGCTTCACAGAACAGGCATAGTCTACCATTGAGCATTATCTCACCTGACTGCATTCTTTATATTCATTAATATATACTGGTTTATTTAAGAACTAGCATAAGGCCCTGTGAAATTTCAAACAAACATTGTCAAAAATACACATCTCAATGAGTTTTGGACAACAACTACACTTATACTAGATACTAAATTTACAGAATGTGTGTGTGTGATGTGTTAATGGTGTTTAGGATTGAATGAGAATCCATAAGATAGGTATGAATAGTACTACATTTAATAAAAATGACTGAGGGGGAGGAGTAAAATGAACAAGAATAAGAACTACAAATACTGAATTGGAATGTGCAAGAAATCAGCAGCAAATCATGCAGAGATACTCATCAGTTTATGTGACAGCTGTGTTCAAAACAGAAAGTCAAAGAGTATGAAATCACATAAATTGAACATAACTAAAACTCTACTCCCCCTTCTCCCTACCTCACTTGATTCACCAGCAAGCAATATGCATTAGAGTGATATTCACTGAAATTGGTCTAAATTATGTGAGAATATTAAAATTAATTTGCATTCTTCAAACTTGTACATAATGAGGAGTACATATACTAGATTGCTTGAAAGAACCTAGTTATGTAACAGTCAGTATATTCAGTCTTATGGTTGGAAACTTGTGACATGGCATATGATTCCCAATTGTTTTTAATATTATGTCACAGTTGAAAGAGAACTTCCGCAACAAAAATTTGAGAGGGAACAGGTGAGGTAACATACACTATGATCTGTCCGTCGATCACAACAATTCTACAACTCCAATAAATAACTGATAGGCTCAAATCAGTTACTTTTGATAAGATGTTATTTTTGCTATATGTTTTGGTCATTTATGACCCTAATCAGGCATTTATAAACAGTAAAATGCATCTATGTTCGTTACTGGACTGCATGTCACAATGAATCCATTGCTACTAGTCTTATCATGTACAAGTTTTTACTCAGGATTAGAATATTTAAATACGTTGAAATAATAATCTAAATTTAAAAGCTTATTCTTGCGTTTTCAAATTTTGTCCTTTATGGCGGCATGAGTGGGCATTGTTGGTGCTAATGGTTGCATGTGTGTTGTTGTGGGTGAAAATAGGGTATTAGAATTCTTTATCCTTTGGTATAATGTGGGATATTATGTGAGCATGTGCTGCTGGTAATGATGGCCTGGTTTCTTGTTGCTCTGTGCTTTTAGACATTATGTGGTGGACTCATCAGTTTCGTTCTTATTTGTTGTTCTATATTGGTATGCTTTTATGTATTGGAATTGGCTTTATCATGCTGCTTCCTGGTTTTTGTTGAGGTGTAGTTTCATTGCTTCTACTGATGTGGTGTACCCCGTTGTGTTATTGGGAGAAATTCTTGTTTATGTAATGTTGGGAGTATTAAAATATAAGGAGTGGAGTAGGCTTTTCCTAGGTGGTGGTGAGGGAAGTTGAGGTGGTGAGTGATTTATTATGTGGGATACAAATATGTCTGGAATTTAGTTCTTCAATCATGTACTTTGCTGCATTGTACTGTAGCTGTAGGCATGAAACATTCAATTCTTATTAGAGCAGTAACTACTACAATTAGTTTTTCACCTTCCAAATAGTATTATACAAAGACTCACTTTAGACTGTGGATGGATGAGGCTCACTCCATGTTTGTTGATTGCAATCAACAACATTTCTGGATAATTTGGTTCTGTTGTCTGCTTTACCTCAAAAAAAGCTGAACCAAATGTTGGCCATCGATAGATTATTTTCAGGAAGGTTACCTTCGCTTCTTCTGGACTCATACCTTAAACAATAATAATTAGCAATACAATCACAGACTTCATCACATGAACACTTAGCAAACCTTACTACTCAATGATTATTGGCCATAATTATTATTACAAAAGTAAAATTCAGAGAGACTCTCTGTTTTGATAAAATCTGGTCAGATCTTTAAATTAATTTGATTTCTCATGGGACATAATTTAGTAACATGGCTACATAAATTTTTTTGCCTCCTGACACTAATCTAAATGCCCTGTGTATTGTATACATTTTAGTGTATTAAGCATGGGATGGCAAAGGGCTTTTAAAGTATGTAAAGATTTTGGATTAAACATCTGCTTAAATATATGATTATGAAAATAAGCAGATGACAGGAAAGATAAATAAATATATGATTATGGAAGTAAGCTGATGAACAGGAAAATCATAGAGATAAAATGCAATAATCGTGAAAAATAGAAAACAGAAAGTTTTAAATACTCAGGATCTAAAACAGTGATAAAGAGAAAAATATGTTCGTTTAAAAGTTGATACATGTTCATACTGAACCTGTGATAGCCAGTTGGTATAAGTGACTACGCTACAAACTGGATGACCAAGGAATTCCTGAGACACAAGAAATGCTTCATTTTCAGTGCAGAGCGGCATGACAAGCCTGAATGTAATCACAAATGACACAATCTCAGGTAAAGTAACTTACCTGCATCTTGGTTGTATGCAGCAACAATAGAACGTTTCCAATCATTTGCATTCTGTATTTTCAGAAGATCTGCAGGTACTAATTCCCGTAACATCTGTCTGGATAAGCAATGAAATGAATATAAACTTAACATCTTGTATCGCTACAGTACTACACATCTGCACAAAACATAAAACAAATGTTAATTACCCTATCGCAAGATACTATACCACATTACTGTGACCGCTCTGCAATACTGTAATATAACTAGGGAACCTGTGCAGAAAAATTTGTACTGCAATTCAGAAATTATTTCTGATGCCTGTCGAAGTCAAAGTTACTTTACAATTGGCAGTTTACTGTCAATCAGTTTGTCTTGGTGTCAAGCACCTTGAGACCCATGACCATAGATTTTTCTCCCCCAGATTCAACCCTTGCGGTAATAGTCCTTACCTTATGTCCTCCCTGATGAGAAGATGGGTTTGCCTCTTATGAATACATGAATATGTATGTTTGGCCTTTCATCAAGTGTACATTTTGCACATATAGCATGTTACGAAAAATTCTTCCTTTTTCACAAATTCTCTGTCAGTACAGGCTTTGCAGAGCAGATCCTGTCTAACTTACTTATCTTATACTAGTCCTCTCTGATGTTTGTGGTGGTTATATACTGCATTTAATGTGTCTTGGTTCTTGGCTCATATATGACACTACTGCCAACTTCTGTTGGAGGCCAGCATGTGGAAAGAAACTTATATTCCCACACTAAAATGCCTAACTGTTGTTGGAATATTGCATACACAGAAAGCAGTGCACTACTTAAGATCATCTGAATACATAACTATATTCATTCATTCATCAGTAATCTGTCAAGACGACAGGTCCACAGTCTCTTCCAAAACAGTTCCTCCACTTGATGCGATCTAGAGCTTTCTCCTTCAAATGAAATATCTCGCATACATGGTATCTCTGGTTTTGGAAAGAGACTATCCAGGAAAAGTGATAATGTGGTAGTTTTTCCATTTGCTTTCCACATCGCAGTACAACAGCCGTTCAAACCACTCTGGTCACGCCTGTTGCTATACGAACTTGAACCATCTCGAGCATTATTTACTCTGTGCTTCAAGTCGCTGCTGATGACGCTGCTTCCGGCATCAGTTTTTGGTGTCTCTCTTCGTCTGATGCCTACCCTTTGACCTGTCCAGCAAGGGAGGCCCTGCCAGTAGCTACGCTACCGCTGGTATAGCTCTCAGGGTCATTGGCATACTCAAACCCCCTCACCACGATTAGGTGAGTAGCCCCCTCTGCTATCTATACACTTGTTCCAGCAGTCCTGCCAACTTCTGAAGTAATTCTGGAAATCACCTTTCACTAATGTTAACCTTAAACGTCCGAATGTCACATATATAGGTCGCAAGCAGGAACCGGAGTTGGCCGAATGACCTGTATATAGTTCGCAGGACACATGCTCTCTTTGGGAGTGCTGGCAGTTTGACCTTGGGTTGGAAACCAAAACAAACCTACGTGAGGTCATGTCAGTGGTTCATTCCTTAGCTCTGAACAAAGAAATTATTTATCACGGTAATGGTTTCGATATTATTTATGTTTAGATATGACTGTTTATGACCTGGTCAGCCAAATATAGCCCAGCTTTGTTTCGAGAACTGATGAGGAAATATTTATCGGTGCTTGCATAAGAGCACTTGCAAAGCCTTCAAGGAAGTGTGACGCATTCAAGGATTGGTTTTCAGTGGCGAATTATCAGTCAGGAAGTCAGTGTCGGATTGTCTAATATTTCTTTATCAGTCAGAAAGTCAGTGTCAGACTGTCATATATTTCTTTATATATCATTTTTATTTTGTGTCTTGGAAGAGGTATAAACCCACTGAGCCAGTATTACTTTGTGAGTAAAGGCATCTTCGCCACTGCGACTTTCAGTATGTGTCGGACTGGCACTCTTTTGACTAGTATTATAATTACTTTGCATCACTATTTTGCGAACATTACCAACAGGTGAGAGTGTCGCTTTGTCAATCAACATAATTTATTTGATTTTGCTAGAAACCCCCTTACCCCGAGATGATTCTTCAATTGCACAAGCCGAATATCACGGTCAGTGGCGCTTCTTGGGGGAAGGCCAAATTTATCAGGGGGCCCAACTGAGTTGACTGGAGTTGAAAAAGTCATAACACTGGCCAACCAAAGGGAAACAAAGACGTTGTCATGTGTTTCACTAAATAAGAAAAGCAGGAGCACCATCTTCTATTGTAAAAAGTGTGATTTTGTTCTGTGTGAAGTGGACTGTTTTGAGAAGTGCCACGCATGTCAGTGTGACTATCATAGTGAAGTGACTGTGAACTGAAACTGTGAAGTGACACAGTTCAAACTCGCTTACAGTAATATTATTGTATATAGAGTGATTATATTTACAATATCACCAAGTCTCAAAGCTGAATATCACAAGGCGAATATCACGGTCAGTGGCGTTTCTCAGGGGAGGCCAAGGTTACCTGGGGCCCAACTGAGTCGACTGGAGGTGAAACATTCACAACACTGGCCAACCAAAGGGAAACTAATATATATTTGTTCTCAGAATAAGAAGTGCAGAAGCATGCTCTACTACTGTAAAAAGTGTGACGTTGCGCTGTGTGTGTTCGGCTGCTTTGAGACGTGGGTTGCGCTATGCATGTTGGACTGCTTCAAGAAGTAGTACACGCGCACTGAGTGTGAGTTATCATAAACTGTGAAGTTACGCAGTTCATACTCGCGTACAGTCTGAACAAAATATTACTGTACGAGTATATAGTGTGATTATATTTACAATATCACCATGATTCAAGGCTGAAGAAAAAACAACGGGTAAGTCCTTTGGAATTTCATAACATATATAATAAAGATTATATTTTGCAATTCATGACAAAATAATCACAGTTAATTTTCATTTGTAAAAATTGCTCTTCTGTGTACATGTAGAAAAATTTATTGTCTTTCAGGTTGTTTTTAGTTTTTATTTCTATGTTGCATAGAATGGAAAATATGGATTTTTTTCTGACAGTTTGCAAATTTAATTAATCAGGGTGATTTAAATACCGGCCGCAGGGGGTTCCCGGCAATTTAAAAGGCCATACGTTAAAGGTTAAACACTCTTTCATTGCAAATTCAATCTCTGGAAACATGCCAAAATGGTTTCCTTTCATCAATTTAATTTTTGGGAATAGCCAGAGATCATAGGCTGCCAAGTCTGGTGAGTATGGTGGATGAGGAAACATAGTAATTTTTTTATGTGCCAAAAACTAGCAGATGACAAGAGACAGGTGACATGTAGTGTTGTCATGATGCCCATTTTTCAACTTTTCTGGCTGTTTTCATCACAAGTTATTTTGCAAGCATTCCAACAGACCTTTGTAGTATTCTGAGTTCACAGTGGTGCCTCGAGGCACAAATTCAGACCGAATAATTTCTTCAATATAGGAGAAAACGATCCACACAATTTTCACATTCCATTTCAATTGATGTGTTTTCTTTGCTTGTGGTGTGTTCAGTGTCTTCCAGTGACAACTCTGCATTTTTATTTCAGGATTGTAACTGTATACCCAAAATTTGTCTCCAGTGATCAGACGTCATTAAAAAAAACTGAATCTGAATTCACACAATCACACGTCTCCAATGATATCAACAGGCACAGTTTTCTGTTCTTGTAACAAAAGGCATGAAACAAATTTTCCACTCATTTGTCTCATGTTCAAATTTTTCATCAAAATGGGTTGCATTGAGCCAAATGAAATGTTAAGCAATAGATATTTCTTGAATCATTAATCTTCTGTGTGCTTGAATCATTTCATTCATTTTCAACATGCTTTCATCTGTTGTAGAAGATGACAGATGATCTGAGTGTTGTTGATCTTCAGCCAATCCAGTACCACACCACAAAAACATTCAATCAACTTGAATTCCACCTTCTGACCCATAGCAACATCTCCACAAACTTTGACAAGCATTTCATTGGTTTCTGTAGCCATCTTGCCCAGTTTAAAACAAAATTTCACATTTATACTTTGTTCAATTTCACAGCTCCCTATGTCTTATGACACAGATGAGAAACATATGTTCACTCCACTGTCAATAACTGCTGACTCGGTGAGCAGAGCAAGTTGAAACTTGTCAGATGAACCTACAGGAGTGGGGTGGAACATGCTGCACACACTGGCTTCATCTACTGTGTGCTACTTGCAGCCAGGCATGCTCAATCACCGTATTTTTTTTTATCACACCTCATACATTATTAAAAAGGAAATAAAGTGAAAATACATCACACCATAATGTAGTGTACTCTTTAGTTCATTTTTCACCACATTATTCCCACAAGTTTTTTTTTTCAAAAGCTGAATGTGTGTTTTATGTTGACTGGACCTTTTCTAAATGGCACTAACACAGCATTATTTATGATAATAAGATATATGTAAAAATGTATGGAGTGCAATATTAATTTTTTGGGCATTCTGTGTCTCTTTGTTGAATCAGAAATAGTCACTTATTTTTCCAAAGATACCTCACCCGGAGGAATGTTTCTTGCAATCACCATTTCTTCCTACAATGCATCATTTGGAAGATAAGGCATAATTTCTTGGACACCCCAGCACCTAGTTCTTTAAATAAAAAAAAATCAATAATTTTTCAGAGGCTGTACCTCTGAGTTCTATATACAGAATGTCCCAGGAGGAATGTGCCAAACTTCGGGAGGGTGTTCCTTATGTTAAAGTATGCCGATATAACCCAAAACACCTATGTCCAAAGTTGAACGGTTACGGAGATAATGGCCAGAGAAGTGTCAAACTTTGACCGGGGTTACACACTTGTTGATTACAAAATAGATATTAAAACTGGCAGGAATATGTGGATTCTGTAATGTTAATAATGTACGTAACATCAAACTAACTTGTGAGTGACATGAAGCCATAAAATTGAAGTACAAAAAACTCGCATGCCATCTCAAAGTTGTCGTTAAGAGTTCCAAGCACTGTACATGACACATGAATGGTAAGCGATGACGTAACGTGCTGACTGCGCGTTCTGATAAAGCCAACTCCATAAGCACGGATAGGATGAATCACGGCAGTCAAGGACAAACAGAGATAATTCCTCTCAGCTGATAGGTATAATCCGTGGACCCGCTAGAAGACCACACTTTTCTCGGGCCATTATCTCCGTAACCGTTCAACTTTGGACATAGGTGTTTTGGGTTATATCGGCATACTTTAACATAAGGAACACCCTCCCGAAGTTTGGCACATTCCTCCTGGGACACCCTGTATATTTTTTGTATTTACCATTTTTATATGCCATTAAGGGGAAAGAGGGTAAGCCAGATTGATGGACAATGGTGTGTCAGTACACAATATGAGGAACAATTTTGATTTTTTGTGGTGGTTAATTATATTTCTAGGGTCCTGGACATCCATGTTACTATGTTTTTGTATTTACCATTTCTTCACACATCATTTGGATGAAATGGAGAGCAATCACCAAGAATTTGTCAAAAGTGAATGCCCAAAGCTTATGAATGGTGTAATGGAATTATGTATACACATTATGTTGATTTAAGGAGTGAGATCTGCAGTTCTTATAGCAACAATCATTAAGACTGCAGTCTTCTGGAGTATGTGCTGTGTAGTTTGGTAGATGGTTACTAATGTTTTGGAGGAGCTTGTTCTTCCATTTTCTGAGTAGAAATCCTGAAGATGAAGACAAAAGGTTTCTCTGAAATGTGACCTAAATTTGAGGAATGATAACTGCCATATGGTTCAAGATCTTTATATATTACTGACTCTCATCTAAATACTTACAGATTAAATCACACGGAACTACAGAACAAAAATTATCTAGTGGTTGTGCCAATGCACAGCCTTTCTGTTATGTAAGATCATTGCATCAATAATTGCCTGTCCTATTCAGTCTACTGCAATGACAATGAGGAATGCAGGAATATGAAATTTACTTACATGCATTACAGGAAATGCTGAAAATGTGCCATATGGGCTCAGATGCAACTCTACAGCACTTAATATAACCTACATCACTATATTTTAACATGATACATGTACAACACTAAGGGCAGTTATACCTCAGATATTTTAAGATTTTAAGGTTTTACACACATGGACTGCAGTTTTTCTTTAATAAAGTATATCCAATGATGGTCTTGTAAGACTGAAACATACTAGGGTCTCTGTATCACAGTCTACTCAGGCAACAAAAACAATATACCTGGATGGTAACTTGCATTTGATTTTATATGTAGCACATGTTGTATACTTTTAAACTCAACATTTTGCCTACAGACAGACAGCATTTATGGTTTTCAAATGATTCTTAAATAAACTATTATTTTCCTAATGAGCATTAACTCAATGGTCTTTACAATGGAGGCATAACGTATTTTCTCTGAGGCAGAAACTGATTTTTAAATATTATTCAGATAAAATTCAGGATACTGCCTATCAGAATAGTGCTGTCAGCAAGGTGGTAAAGCAGGGAAATGCTATATGCCGATAGAGAAAAAGAATGGGAGACTGTGTCCACTGACATTTCTATTCCAACAGACAGCAAAAGGGTTAATCAATGATGTACATAAACTTCAAAGCAATGGGCTCAACATGTTGCATGAGAAGCCACTAATCTTTTGAAGGCAACTATAGTGCAAATATTTCACACAGAACAGTAATTTATTGGAACTGTCACTAAAGTGTATGCTCATGTAACTTAATAAAATTATGAGAATTACAAACATTACATAACTTACGGAATAGCTTGCAGTTCCTGTTTACTTTCTCCAAATCTGACTCGGTAAACCAGTGCAGCTAAACGGGAAGCTTCATCTTTGCTACATTTGTGATACCCTGAAATACAAGCAGATTATTTGAAGACTTAATTAGTTAGTTAGTTATTTTGAGAGGGTGGATTTCCCCATGCACCGTGACCAGTTTGATCTATTGTGCTTCCCTCTATGATATTCTACCAGTCTCTTTACCCTACCGATAAATGGTGTGTACCATCAGTCCCGCCGAGCAAGCGAGTTCAGCCACTTCCTTAGCGGTGTCTATAATGCTTCCCCCATCTATCAGAGGCCTTAGAGACTACTGTTGGGTGGGAAACGTCCTGGAATTTGGCTCAGCGATCCCCTTTGGGGATATGAGGTTCTTTTACGTGCCGTAAAGTTACGACATGGGACACACAGCTTAAAGTCCCTCCCGGAGGACTTGTTCCCTGAATTTTTCCGCCCTTAAAAATTCGACGACCTCCGCTGGGTATTTGAACCCGCGTACCACGAGTCATGAGGTGGGAACATTACCTCTAGACTACGGAGGCCGCTTTTTGAAGACTTACCTACTATGATAACAAAATCAGAATCAGGGACATATGTCATAGTAACAAGACAGCAGTGAACTGCCTTCCTTAATGTTGAACCTTTTCAATGCCACATTTAGCAGGCACTGGAAAGTCTTGAGTCAGATTTACTTACATTTCAGACATTACACGGTACTCTGACAAGATTACCTTGTTATTAACCAACTAACTCAATGCAGCATCATTTTCTTCAGCAGCTGATATTTACTATTATCCAAAATATTCCCCATTATTTTTGTAACTAAAAGTTCATTACCATGTTCTCAAGAGGCAACCATTGGATCCTATTCTGAGCCAGACAAATTCGGTCCAACATACTATGCTCACATCTATGCCTAAGTCTTCATGTGGTCTCTTTCCATCAGGTTTTCTGAATAAAATTGTTTACATATTTCTCATACCTCCAATGCATGCTACATGCCATACCCATCTCACTCTCCTTGATTTGATCATCCTAAGACCAATAAACAGTACAAATTATGAAACTCCTCTCTGTGCAGTTTTCTCCAACCACCTTTTACTTCCTCACTCTCAAGTATAAATACTCTCCTTAGCACACTCTTCTGAAAACATCCTCAAAATGTGTTCTCTAATTACCAGTTGGACAACTGACTAAGTTCTTCAAATTATTTTCCATGAATCTGTATTTTATTTCTTTGTTTATAGTTTATTTTCTTTTAATGACTCAGGTGTCTCACACAGTAATAAACAAACAAATGAACCAACCAACCAACCAACCAACCAACTCAGTTATGAAAAATTGAATGATACAATGATTGGTGAAAAATGAATAGGAAAGGATATTGCAGGAAGCAGTCCTGGCCTAACCATATGTACTCTACCAGCATTTGCCTGGAGAGCCGAAGGAAAACCACGTAGAATATGTTGGGAAAGGTGGCATGAGATCTGAACCTGGGACCTCCTAAATATAAAGAGGGATTACTGCTCACTCAACCACAATATTCAGCCCCTTAATATGATGCTACATTATGCCAATGTTGGGAGAAGCAGACATCCAACATAGGCAGTGAAAAATGCAAAGGAATAAATTTATTACTGTTGACTATTTAATCATGATCAAAAAACAAAACAAACTCCGTGGTTTTAGTCTGCAGGCGAACTATATCGACCAAGTGACTGCCACTTGTCGGCAAAGTTAGTACCAACATAAATACGAATATACCAGATCGATGTTTCACATTTGAACTTCTACTTAGTTGCTTTTTTTAATGTAGCAAGTACTCAATCAAGTCATTTTATTTTAAAGCTTTCTCTTACTGCATGTTTATAGCCCATTTACAGCATGACCTTCCATTTTACAGTGGTTCTTTAAGGAATTTTTTACACTGGATACCACTGAAATAAATAAACTCATTATACATAGTTAATGTGAACAAGACTTTGAGAGTTGTGTTGTGATGGATAAACAACAATTAGTATAAGTTAACACAAAAGGATGCATCCCTTGAAGATTACCTCGGAGAAGTTTTGGAAGTTCTTGATGGAAGTGAAAGATGAGGTCTGAGTTTCTGTCCTTGCCTGGAACTGTATTTGTCCATAGCTTCTTCATGAAGAATACCTGATATGTAAACTGTGGTGATGTACCTGTAAACAAATTCAGTTTCATCAGACGGGCATAGTGGATGACTCTAAAGTCACCTAATGGTGTGGAATCAACTGCAGAGATGAATGAAATGAGAGGACAGTAATGAACAATGAAACAGGACTGTCAAAAAGAAGTAACTACAATTATCACGAAGGACTATTCTAGTATGAAATAGTATATCACTTACTTGCAATTTTCAGCTTTCAATTATAAGAAACTTATACTGAAAAATGAATAAAAAAGTTAAGAATTAGTATATATGAGTAACAGAAACATATTTCAACTTTAGAACATGTAGCAGTTTCTTGTTTGCTGCATAAACATAGTGTAATAATCATTCTATTAAAAAGGGAAAAAAGAGAAAGAAAGAAAAAAAATAGGAAAATGTGATATAGTGCTGATGGAATAACTACTACTACATTAGGAATTGAGCAGTCTGCATTAACAGCAGTTTCATGTGTGTCCCTTAAGTTACACGCAATGCCATCAGAAAATTCATACTCCAATAAAGCTGTGAAAATTGCACTTTTCTAATGTACAACTTATTTTCAAGTACTGTACAATGTAAGTATGGTAAAGACCTAATTGTAATTTGTGTTTCTCATCCACTTATGTTTTAAGCCTTCAGATTTCAACTTTCCTGTTCCCTTTACCCTAATAATACATGGATGCAACAGTGCTGCTGCATAGAAAAATATGCTATGATATCACGCATGGGACTGTTCCACAACATACATACTGTGCTATAATGATTTTCTGTTATCATAATTTCTGCAACAACTGAACAACGTAGTTAGTTAGTTAGTTATTGGAGAGGGTGGATTTCCCCATGCACTGAGACCTGTATTGGTCCATTGTGCTTCCCTCTATGATTTCTACCAGTCTCTATATCCTACCGGTACTGGTGCTTACCATCAGTCCCGCCCAGCCAGCGAGACCGGCTCTACTAGCTGACAGGTATCTATAATGCTTCCCCCATCTACCAGAGGTATTAGAGACTGCTGTTGGGCGGGAAATGTCCGTTAATTTGGCTCAGTGACCTCCTTTGGAGATATGAGGTTCTTTTACGTGCCGTAAAGCTACGACACGGGACCCACGGCTTAAAGGCCCTCCCGGAGGACTTGTTCCCTGAATTTTTCTGCCCTTAAAAATTCGACGACCTCCGTCGGGTATTTGAACCCGCGTACTATGAGTCATGAGGTGGGAACGTTACCTCTAGACTACGGAGGCCGCTAACTGAACAATGTAACAAATTAATATCATGGAGAAAAATGAAAGAACGATTTCTTTCTTTCTTTCTTTACAGAGATTAAGCAATCCAATGTCTGTAGTGGCCTCAAAACTCTTCTTCCAGAATTTCACTTACAACTCCACATAATCCTCTGCCAACTATCTTCACCCAAATCATCTATATGGTATTTCCAATCTTCCTATATGTAAATTCTCTCTTTAACTATATTAGCAGCCCTAAGATTCTTTACTATCCTAATATTTCTTGTTTTGCCTAACCACACATGTCCAGTTAATAGTCTGCGGCTCTAATTTCTGGTACTCTGATTTTTCTGTTTCTATGACTCCATGTCTAAATCTTACTACTGCTTTTTACCACTGATTTAACAAAAGATATTATGCAATATTGCATGTATGTTTAAGTTTTAACACTTGCATGAGTAATGGCTAACCAAGAGATACTCATATTTTTTTTAATCTAAATGTCAGAGGATTAAAAAGGTTTTGTTCTAAAGACATAAAGTGGCACAGTGATACATTACCTTCTGTTTCCGTTTTCTACCATGACGATCCTCAAATTCTATGTTACTTCCAGCTATATCAAATTACTCACCATCCCGTGATGGACGTGCTTTTCTTATCCAGTCTGTCAGGTGTCGAACAAAATCAAAGAAAAAGTCTCCCTCTGGCACTGAGATCACTTTGTCTGCAATCTTGACAAACAAGCTGAAGCCTTCACTAGACCTCAGGTTCAGGCGCTGAGATATATTTTGACAGAAGTCTTTTGCCCTTGTTGAGGAATCAACTTCAAATGCCTGTCATAAGCATCTAAGCATTAATATTATAAGAACCACAAAATGTATACAATAAAAAATTTTACATTACTAGTATTACAAACTGTATATTTATTTTTTAACCCTGTAAGTGTTGGCCGCACCATAGCTCAAGTGGTTAGTCACTGGCTTCCCACCACGGTGGCCCAGGTTCGATCCCGGGTCTGGTTAAGTGGGATTTGTGGTAGACGAAGTGGTACTGGGGCAGGTTTTCTCTGAGTACTTCGGTTTCCCTTGCCAATCTTCATTCCACCAACTGCTCCACAATCACCCTCACCTATCATCTGGGGCTGGTACAATAGGCCAGAAGTGGCCACAGTACAAGGGACTTAGTCCCACCCTACTATCAAAAAAAAAACCTGTAAGTAAATAACTTTCATTTCAGTTCTCATATTCAAATATTTCTCTGATCTCTGCAGTTCATTCAAGAAGAAAGTGGCAGAATAAAAATTCTGCAATTGGTTGTGGTTGTTTTCAATACTTCAATACTGAGAAACCTTCAAATTGCTCTGTTAATTAAGTGAGTGGATGGAACATTTGTATTTGTGCAGGGTTTCTAAAACTGGGTTGGTTGTGTCTCAGTAGGTGTCAATAATAATTTGCATTTTCAACTGGCTACTTTTGTATATATGGTATCTTTCTATCTTTCTATGGTATTCATATGTGGTCCCCTTCTTACAGTTCTTAAAGATGCCCAAGGTTTCTTCCACAGCCTCTATGTATGACATGTTCTAATATGTGCTGGGCATACTCATAATTGTGTGCATGTACTCAGTTAACAGTTAGACTCCCCCCCACCCTTATGCACCTCACCATATCCAGAACCACCTAGCCTATTCGTGACACACCAGTACAGATGGCAGCTTCCTAGTACACACAGGTGCTATGCAATCCAGCATCAGCAGACGTATAAATACAGAGAATATCTTATAAGTGTACATATAAAACAAGAAACAATTTTTCTTTAAACACAGGAAATTTTCATATGTGTTACAGAAAACTGAACTGCCCCCAATAATAACAACACTCATCAAACAAACAAACAAAACCAGCCCCTACTTTGTATGAACAGTAATTGTCTACCACAAATTCAAGGCCAACCTTCCCCAGTGAGAACAGTGCAATGAAGGATATTTGTGAACTAGACAAGACAGACAGTGTTCACTGCTATACGTTCACATGCAATATCCAAAATTTGCAACTACAACTAACACCACAAATGTTAAACTACAGTAATATATGAGACAGCTCATTATAGTATACAGTATATAATATGCCAGTGGATCCACTTGGCTTACCTGTAAATTTATGCTAAGTGTATGATATGTTAAATGTAACTATAAACAGAGGCTGAAGATGGCACATGTGTGCTGAAATACGTCATCTTAGACAACAACCCCATCTACTGGAAACAGTGGTGTGTTGACAAAGAATACAATAAATATTATCTCTAATACAGTATTGATGCAACAAACACCACAATCATTGGCAAATCAAGTTTTGGATGATCTGTGATTCAGAGTGACATTACTGCTCAGCATTTTCTGCGTGCAATGAAGCAATGAGCACTGAAGGTAAGACTTAAACTCAGACGTATGGTTTCACTAAGTTGGTTATAACAAATTTTTTCTCAATAGATTCCACCTTTTCAAGGAACATTTTTTTAACAGCAGTCCTATTGGATTTAACTTACATAAAATTGGTACATTCATATCAGAAACCTTCCTTAAAAATAAAGATTTTACTAATAACCGTTAAAAACTAGTATGAAGTTGCTGAACATAAGTACTGTAGAAAAGTACCAATTCTTGCACTGAGAAAAAATGTCAAATATTTTCCCATTTCTCTACTCTCAACTCACAGCAAAACAGAGGATTCTCATGAACCAGTACCTATCATGGCCAGCAGCAGACTGCGACAAAGATCACTGTAATTAAAAGCCTAGGTGGGAAAAATAAAAATATTATGGAAAAAATTATGATGAATACGATTTTAATGATAGTAATCCATACCTCATCTGTATCATCAGGGAAATAGACCTTGTGGAAGATCTGTGTTGTTTTGTGCTGAATGGCTTCCACCTCCACCTGATGGGGTGGATATTTCCTCTGTCCATTCCTAAGGGTCTTTTGAAGTCGTTGCAGAGAATCCTGTGATATGGGATGCCTTCGTGTTCGCAGGAACAGAGTCAATTCCTTAAAAATATGAATTTATAATCAATAAATCTATACACTGTTATGATACAGATGCATCTTGGTCATCACTATTATTTTACATACTCCAAGGATTATTAGTGTAAGAGTTCAAACTTACTAAACATATTTGATATTACCAATATACAGAGTTTGTCCGGAAAGTAACGCAATTTGTTTTTTCCTGCCGCTCCTCCTGGTCGCAGCGCGTTCGGACCGGTTGGGAAGGGGGGGGGACTCTTAGCTTCACAACGCTCCCAAGCTCAGTCTGCTCTGAGCTCTGGGAGCGTCAGGATCACTGTTTCCGTGAACCTCTTTTAGTGCCTGTGTCACGGCGCGCAATGGGGAAAACTACTGAACAACGTTACGCGATAAAGTTCTGTGCTAAACTGAACAAAAGCCTCGCCAACACCCACCAAATGATTCAAGAAGCCTACGGGGACTCTGCTCTCTCCTATTCTCAAGTCTCCAGGTGGTTGAAGTTGTTTAAAAATGGCCGGGAATAGGTGGAGGATGACCCCCGCTCTGGATGGCCGTCAACCAGCAAAAGTGACAAAAATGTGTCTCGTGTTCGTGATCTTTTAAATACTGATCGTCGAATGAGTGTTTGGATGATAGCAGAGACTCTCAGTATTCCGAAAACCACTGTGCACGACATTGTTACTGACAATTTGCACATGCAGAAAGTGTGCCAAGTTGGTCCCCAAATTGTTTACTGATGACCACAAAAATAATCAAGTGACAACTACAAGTGAACTTTTGGAATGTGTGCAAAACTAACCTGACTTTTTGGACAATGTCATTACCGGCAACAAAACATGGGCCTTCGAGTACAACCCAGAGACAAAGCGCCAAAGCTCCGAATGGCACACCTCGGAGCCCCCTCGTCCAAAGAAAGCAAGAATGAGCAAATCAAAAGTGAAAACCATGTTCATTGTCTTCTTCGATGCCAAGGGTGTGGTCCAAAAAGAATTTGTACCCCAAGGGCAGACAGTCAACGCTACCTACTATGTGGAAGTGCTCGACAGATTAAGAAACAGGGTCGACTGCACTCGAAAGGAGATCGCCGCTACCTGGCAGCTGCACCGCGACAACACTCCCAGCCACACTGCTCTGTACGTCCGGGAGTTTCTGGCAAAGCACAGCTTGGCAACATCTCCCCAGCCCTCCTACAGTCCTGACCTGACTCCAGCAGACTTCTTTTTGTTCCCGAGGATCAAGACCACCCTGAAAGGAACCCATTTTGGAACCACTGAAACGATCCAATCCGCTGTGACAAAGGCTCTAAACGAGGTCCCCGTCGACGCCTTCCAGGACGCGTACCGTGCATGGGAATGTCATTGGAAAAAGTGTGTGGATGCCCAAGGAGAGTACTTTGAAGAATTTAAACGTTTGTAACGATATCTCGAATAATTTTTTTTATGAACTTAATTGCATTACTTTCCAGACAAATCCTGTATAACAGAAAATTTTCAGGATAATTTTCGATGTTATTTTTTATATATTTTACAATAATTTCATGGTCTAAATTCATATACTTAAAATGTTCCCATTTTCTGCTTAAAGTGTTCAGCACTGGCTTCCTGGATATTGTCTCCTTATCTTACTCACCTCCACTTTTGAAGAATATTCTAAAAAATCACAACTCTTCAATCAATCAACATATCTGAATGTTCTAAAACACTGGAGTATGGAGGGATATAAAGGAGGCATTTGGTACTAATTACTAGGCCTGTGTGAGTCTTGAATTTTTTTAGATCACATCAAGAATAAGAAGTTCTGGGAAGAACTAACCATCTATTTTTCTTTGATATGTCACGCACCACATAGAAAACAATGCCTCCAACAATTCATTGCTGCAGGAATGTGTTTACTGTGCCATTGCCTAGCAACGATAGGGTGATATATAACATGGACTGTACAGAAAACAATTCATCCAACAATTCTTATATTGTTGCTTGTCTTCGTTTCCATGGGATCATGTCCACTGAGCCACTGCCCAGCAACAGTATGTGAGGATACACATACAGACAGAGACTAATAAGAGGGATTTATGAAGTATGTGGCTCAGATGGGCTCAGGTGCCATATATACACATCAGATTTCATAAAGGCTGGCTCAGGGGGAGTTCACAGATGCACAGACACACAGAAAGACTAAGAAGTCTTCATTTCTACTCAAATATTCATTTGTCAATCTTGACCTTCAATAATTTTCTGATAATTGCTTTCGCTTTGCCCATTTGAGTCACATCAAAAGGGATCAGTAACATATTTTTCCAAACAGATGCAGAGTGTTTGCCTTTTCATTTCTAGAGTTGCAAAACTATGGGACAGACTATCTTCATGAATCTGAATATGTACATATATACCATATACCGTGGCATGTAGACCCATTGCTGGCCAATGACTGCAAGATATGCAAATATACAACAGCCATTACTAAGTAACAGCTTCGCAAACAAGCATGTTTCCATGGCAACAACTGGATACAGGAACAGAGGAATGGTTTCTTCTGTAAAGTCCACACTGAGATGTTATATGCAGGATAGTTAATAAAGTGAAGTCACTTGAGTAAAGTAAAGTGAAGAGTAGCTGGTTGTTGAGTGAGTGAGTTTGTTAGAGAAATGCTGAGGTTCAGCTGTTGTGAGCTGTTGCTGTGAGAAGCTGGTACCTGAGGCCAGGGACAATTCAGGAACCAAGAGAAAGAGGAGTGTCTGCCGTTGAAAGCTGCTACTGAGAAACAGCTAATGAAGCTGCGACTGTGGACGAGAAGGAGAGGGAGGGAGGGGGGGGGAGAGTGAGTGAGTGAGTGAGTGTGTGTGTGTGCGCGCGCGTGCGTAATAGTGAATTGTAAAGTGTAGTCACACATTGTATCAAAGAACCCAATAAATCTAATTACCAATCCAAAACCCATCTATAGCCACACACTCTAGCATGTGACGATATATGATATTCTTAAAACATTTCATGTTATGGACAGAAATATTTTCAAGTTCAGAAGCCACAAGCTGCCATGAGTTTACCCAAGTATATTCATAGTTACAAAACAAAGGTAGTAATTCACCAATTTATGATATCACAAGATTCTGTGCTAATGCAAATATAAAAAATGCCATAAAAATGTCAGATTATATCAAGAAAATAAGTTCTAATATGAAACAAAACCATCATGTGTCACAGTTATGATTCACACTTAAGATTGTAGTGACAGAACATGCAGAATAAATAAACGGTGGTAAAGCATTAAGAAAATACTGTGTCTTCTGTGGCAAACATCCAGGAGACACAACAAAAATGGAACTTTTGCACCAATTCCATGTGAAAATTGATGTCTGTATGGATTAAAGGACAGAATTTCACTAAGCGACCTTCAAACTTTTAGGCAATGCTGATCAAATGCTAGTGTATTTCAGTATTTCACCTAATTACACCATTGCTAATATAGGTGCAAAATATGCTGTCATAAAACATCAGACAATGAAAAGATGCAAGTGTCTGCAATGCTGACAGAATTGGCAGACAGCACCACACTACCACTGTACATATTTATCTGAAAAACTGTAAGAAAGACAAAGTTGTCTATGGGACTAACAAGCATGTATCAAACTAAGGAATGGATGACTGAATAAATTTACGAGTGACTGGTCACATTGAGAAAATGGGGAATACTTGTGCTGGTTGCATTTAAAGGTTATTTAACACCGGAAGCAAGATCTGTGATTCATGCAGTGAATACTGACTTTATAATACCTGGAGGGATGACCTCATAACTATGTGTTCTAGAAAATACACCTTTTAAGGATAATTTGAAACAATTATATTCCAAATAGCAATTAGTGGAGTACCATGTTCTGACACCAATTGGGACAATAAAGAAATCCAGCGCAGAACTGCCATCGCAGTGGATTAAGATCATGACACTGGATCTCTCCATAAGTGACAGCCAATTGATTTAAAAAGTGCTACATGTATGATGAAACTGATGGGAGAATGAGGAAGAAAGTATGAATTTTGGTGGGAAATGAAATGTGGGAAATGAGGCTGGCATTGTAAATTATTACAGTGGAAAGTGGTCAACTAGAGAAAATCCTTCTTTCTCATCTCAATTCTTAAATTTTTCCAAACTGTACTTTATCTCATCTTGAACTTAAGAAGTCATTCTCACACATGCCTACTATTTACATAGTCACCATGCATGCTGTTACTATTAATAAGACTTAACTGTACCGTCGTGTGCAACATAAGTTTTAAGCAATGTTTTGCTACCCTGTAAGATTCGAGGTTTTCACAGCAGTGATTATGAAGAAAGCAGTCTTCTGGAATATGGCGCCATATATATATTGTGTTAACCGACGTTTCGGAGGAACGTATCGCCTCCATCTTCAGGGTAGAAGAAAAAAGAAGAAAATATGCAAGCGAGGAACCAGCGTGAGCAGGTGCTAACAGACATTAGTGTTGGTTAACACAATATCTACATGGCGCCACATCCCAGAAGACTGCTTTTTTTGCTACCCCCACTGGAGTTATTTGCTTTCTGGCAAGAACCACTGTCTGGAAGATCTTCAGTAACTGTATTACATGATAAACAGCACTTGTTATACCCAACCATCTAGAACATAACACATTCTAGCTCCAGTTTTATTATTCCATTTTTAGGTATACTGAGACCTATTACAGATATTACAAAACAGTAACATTCTACTGATTCAGAGATCTTCCCAAGCTCCTTTTTTATTTTCATCTTACATATCTGTTCTCATAGGCTTCCAGATGTGAAATACTGGACCTGCTACCAGTCAATGGGATCTACAGTAAGTTAATTATTAAATAATAAAACAAAGGGTATTCATAGTAGATGATGCTCATCAGGACACATTACAACTCTGTGATGATGGGTGTATGAAAGGCACTTTAAAGATCATACAGCTAATATGGCAATAGTTCTCAGTATGTTAACATGATCATCCATAAATGCACTGTCAATTAGTGTCCCTTTTGAAGCTTTCAAATTTTTCCTTACTTCACAGATAAGCATGGGAAAATTTTCAATTTATCTATTAAACATCTGCCATATGAAGTGGTTACAAATGCTAAAACACAGAGAAATAACAATCATTTTTGTGAAAGACTTATCACATGTATATCAAGTACTAACATATCGGAAAGAGTAAAAAAGATTTAGACTGATTAGTAATTTGACAGTCACGAGAAATGTGTATGTCCACATTCTGTGCTAAAATATTGTAACCATTGGTAGCTACAACCTTCTCACTGTATTGTGTTTAGCAACATTTTGGGAACTACTTTTGACAGCAAACCTTGAGCAAGTTCTGGCTACAAGCAAAGAGCCCAGTTGCAAGCCACATCAGTTCCCAGCCACGTTCCTCACTGATCCTGTTTCTGTTGTCTGTCAGCTGCTTCATGATCTGACAGTAGATCTCATCACGCAGGATTTCCTGCAACATTAGTCATCAAGTTTGATTAGCATGGTTAAAAAAATACAGTTGTTAATAAACCACACAATGAAAGTAGCAACAGTAGCAGCAGCATCACATAAAAACATTGCAATGCTGACAAACCAATAAACCAACAGTGAGCACTAAAAATTTCAAACAGGAAATGTCCCACATTGCAAATATTTATTACCATCCATCTTGGGGAACGAATATGAAGTTCTTTATTGAAATAGAGAAATAATCACAGATAAGAAAATAAATCATAATAAGCATAAAATAACCAAAACAAAGCAAAGTATAAATACGTTGGTAAGGCAATAAGTAAGTTACAAATGGATATAGAACTTAAACAAATAAGGGTACTGATTTGAAAAATGCTTTTAATTCTCAACGTAATCTCCCTGTACATTGAGGCACTTGTCCCATCGTTTCACAAGCCCCTGAAAACCAGCAGTACAAAATTCTTTGGGCTGCTGTTGGAACCAGGCGGTGACTTCCCTTTCTACAGCTTCATCATCGGGAAAATGTCCAGCTGAAAGATGATGTTTAAGAGGGCTGAACAAATGGAAGTCACTTGGAGCATGGTCGGGGCTATACAGAGGATGCTCAAGGACTTCCCACTTCAAATTTCTCAGCATTTAATTTCACTTGTTGGCAGTATGGGGACGCACGTTGTCATGCAAG
>NW_019734317.1:1433331-1433936 GCF_002891405.2 Cryptotermes secundus
AACTGGCCCCAGTGCCACTTGACCACCACAAATCCCATATGACCTGATGTGGGTACAAACCTGGGCTACTGTGGTGAGAAGCTGGTGACTAACTGCCCGAGTATATATATATATATCCCTAGCAAAAGAAACAGAATAAATGTGATATTCTAATCAAGTACAGTTAGCTTCAACACTTTTGTATTCCACTGGAATCAACCAAAACAATTTCAAACGCAGTAAGATATGTATAGAACTACAAAAAAATGCCTATATTTGGCTTATACAAATCAGTGATAACAGATTAGCTCCACAGCCTGGAAGTTTATAAATGAAAATATGTCACTGTATTTAAACTTCCTGTCCTGTACACACAGTCAATTCAATATATTTTACACAGTTATTGTGTGTGTACACATTCACACATATAAATTTCTATCAACTGTAAGGCTCTTATATATCTCAAGTATGTCAATCAGACACATTTGTAATGGTGGATGAATGGTGATTATTAGGGCTTGGATTTCTATGACATGTCATATTTTTATCCTGGCATCTTTTCACATGTATAATTAAATATAAACGCATTTCTGACTCTTGTGAACATGACAATACAGTTTTTATTT
>NW_019734317.1:1433958-1434231 GCF_002891405.2 Cryptotermes secundus
AACCATATTTTAGCTTTAGGTCATATTTGGGCCCGAAGTGATATAAAATCATATTTTTGGTCATATTTTAGGTGAGTTTCACTTATTGCTCAGAAATATATTTGCAAGTATTGGCAACGATGTTATTTGGAACTTCATTTTTCAGAAATATTTGGCCTTGTGTAATGGGATTTGAAGGAATACTGTACTGTGTGAAGGGTAACGGTTCTTGACCTGGCGTAGAATCAACCACTTTGAAAAGAGAAATTGCCACCTCTGCCTCTGTCTGTCTGT
>NW_019734317.1:1435767-1448323 GCF_002891405.2 Cryptotermes secundus
AAGTTCGAGAATTTGAAAATGCATGTTGTCATTCAGTGCAACTCTACTGAAAAGGAAGATTAAGGTACCGTACAAATTATTTACCTGCAACTATTGGCACACTTTACTTTACTTTTCACGCTAAAATAAACAATATTTTCATTCATGTTTTCTCTTTACAGGGTCAGCAATGTGTTGTGATCGATGCTTCAGAGCTTAAAGATATTTATTCAGGACAAAATAACTTTGTAAACTTCTTAATAAATTGCCATTCTTAGGAATTTTTGTTAAATATTTACTTATTTTTTGTGGGCCATTCTGTCATATTTTAGGTCATATTTTGCCATTTTTAGGGCATAAATGCATGCATATTTTCAAAGTTTTTAGGTCATAGAAATCCGAGCCCTAATGATTATAATAATGACAATGTCAGCCAAACAGATTCATTCTTGTAAACCACTGTATACAACACCTATAATTGTAAGATGACATCTACCCTGCATTCAGATCATGAACTAGATTTCCAAATACTGTATATTTTCAACAGTGAAATGTTTCACACACACACACACACACACAAAATTTGACTTCACATACATGTTTAAGCGGCCCATCAAAAATTTGGTCGGTATATTCATTGCCTATACGAGGTCGTTTTGATGGAAGGTCTCCCATATATTTGAGCATAGCTGAGAATGCAAAGCAAGCTTCTTCTGCCAGTTCTTCTTTTGTCAGTAGCTTCTTCAGAAGGGGCTGTTTCAATGGCTCTCTAGAATGACGCCATAGCTCCTCTGGGTTACCACGCCGAGCTGATGTTAGTGTCAAGGCCTTGGACATCGTGCGTTTTGGTGGAGGTCTGTAATGATGGAGAAATATTCTTCAGTTAAGGATTAACTGTGATGTATCACATTTGATTCTCATTTGAATTGGTGTGAAACACCATGCAGCACCAAAGCTTTTTCTTCCCATTCATTTTGGACTTTCCATAATTTGTGGCTAGAACTACAGAAATTTAAATCCACAAGAAACTTTATTCCCGATGAGGTTACTGGATTTCTCAATTGACTTGATCCTTCCAGCCGCATTATGGTCCTGGGGTTGACTCAGCCTCTAACGGAAATGAGTACCAGGATTTTTTCTGGGAGCAAAGGGCAGCCAGTGCATAAGGCTGACAACCTCACCGCCATCTGTTAGCAGACTTTCTGGAAAACGTGGGAGCCTCGACATCTCACAATCCTATGGGCCTCCACGGCCTGTTACAGGGATAGCTTTACCTTCACCTTTTACATGTTTCTGTTACAATCACAGGTGCAGACAAATTAATACAAACAATTTATTTAATGGCGGCAGTATTTACCAAGGAATTCTACTCACCTGAAGTGATCCACTGCATATTCAGCCAACGTGTGTGGTTTTTCTCGAGCCTCTGTACCATTCACTTGTTGGGGATGGAGTTTACGTCCATGTTCAGCACTCTCCAGACTGAACAATGCCTATAAAGTTAATATATTATTCTAGAGTCAGTATAAAAAATATGTGTGAATGTGAGTCTTTGTGTGGCCTGAAGGTACAAAACTCCACAGAAAACTTTATTTTAAGAACAATATCCTTTTGCAGGTGAACACTGTTAGATCAGTAATATAAAGACAAGTAATAAATCCTTTAAAAGTGTGGTAAAGCTTAAATATTTTAAAATGATAGAAACAAACAGAAATTACATCACAAAGAAATTAAGAGCAGATTAAATTCAAGTAATTCAGTTGAGAATATTTTATCTTTCTGTCCTCTATCTAAAAATCTAAAGCATTAAATATAAAACTATAATTTTACCTATAAAGCAGGTATACAATTTAAAATGGTGGAAAACACTGATCTAATTCTGTTCTTCTCAATCCAGATTTAAGAGCTTCATTTACCAGGATATCCTGTGGAGGTTTACTGCATGCTGGCAGCACATAGACAGTCTCAGCAGGGAAGTCCCCTTTTTCACCTGTGCGCTCACAACGACCCACACACCAGCCTGAATTCATCACAGTCTCCCCTGTACTGTCATCTTCCAGCACAATCAGGTCCCCCTTCAGAAAGGTCAGAAATGATGAACCTTCACCTGTGAATCAAAGCCATATAATTTGTCTCCTGATGTTTTCATTCCCAGATGATCCTAAAGGGACCCCTTCCTTGTAGTTACAATTTATAAGTGTTCAATGAATCCAATTCACAATCCTAACCCTGCATCTAGTCACCAACACATGACAATATATGACTTGTGAAGGGTTTGTAACAAAGCAGTTATGCCAATTTCAAGGTACTCTCCAAGTACTCATATTCACCTGGAAAGTCTCAGGAAAATAATGAATAACCTCAGACAGGACAAACTGGATATTTCCCAAATTCCAAGCATAAGCATTATTATTCCACCAACTTATTTACTTGTAAATATATAGGCTGAACAATCAGCTATATAATTTATTTAATAATTACGCCCTCACACTTTGGACAATAAATTTGGGAAAAAAGTAGTGTATTACACCAATAAAAATGACAGCCTCGGTGTTTTTGTTAGTATGTTACGCACATACAAACAGCAGAAGATAACTTCAGAAATTTTTATCCCATATCCATTTTAGATATAACATTACCTTCTAAATATATATATTTTAACAATACTTTTTTATATACAACATTTACAAATGACAAGCGCTTTTAAACTCTTGTCCAGCAGCTATTTCTCTTAGGGTCACAATAGAGCCAGGAATGGAATTCTTAACATTTTGTGTCTGGCAGTTGTACCAATAATAGTACCCGATTAAGCAGGGTCACCAGAGACCTTACCAGGAAAATCAGGACTTAAAAATTGTTACAAAAACTAATTAATATATAATAATATAAGCTAAATGCTTCTAATATTTCTTCTCTAACTTACGTCACTGTGATGCTTTGCTTGCAACTTTGGATGCAATCCCTTCTGGCATGGACATCATGTTTTGAAATCACTGAGTTATTTTACATGTATCATCAAGATACTGGGCAAAGGAATCATGAACATCCCATCTAAATACAAGCTTTTACCATGTGGGTTAGCAAATCATTCACACTGAATAACTGGTTCATCACTTAGCACTGTCCTCACAAGATGGATATGCCAAGTAGAACTATAAGCAAAGTTTAACATTTTAAACAAAATAAAACTAGGAATATTACTGTTGACAGAATGATACCTGAATTAGTGAATGGTTGATATTCAAATTAATGTGAAGATGAGGAAGTGCTGAAATTGTTAAGATTCTGAATATTCATTCTATAGTAACACCAGTGAAGAAGTCGTAGTTCCAGTTTGACCACAACAGCATAGAGGGCAACAGATAGCATGTGGTGTTGCAAAGCAAATCCACCATCAGAGAAAATGACTGGAAAGAAGATATTGTTAAAGTAAACAAGCCAAACCTTCAGGTTTGCCAAGAACAAATTCAAACTTAAATGTCTGTCAAAAATAGTTTTTTTGCTTCATATGTTCTTCAACAATCATATATTTGTTCTCTGAGACCTAAATCTGTTTATGCACAATGGAAGTGAGCCACTGTACAAGTGATAAAGTTTGTTTTTTCCCCGTGATCATACAAGTTTCTTGTGTGAACACTACTGCTACTAGATCACTAGAGAGAATAACCAATTATGAGAACAATTTATGCAAAATCAGTTTTATCTAGGGACTTATTTTTGGTTACTGTTATGTTACACAAAAAATAACAACGCCCATGTACTTAGGCATCTATCTAGGTCACGAACCAAGTCATGCACAAAATAAAACCAATTTTACATCTGTATAAGATCATGAGTATCACACTACACTTAAATCCTTAAGGTGTCACATGATTTTCCATTTCTGCCATGTGCTACTTAATCATATCCTTATTGGCAGAAAACTTTCAGCATCTGGCATCATCATCATTAGGATATCTTATTCTACAAGCTGGTCAAATGTGTAGTCTTCAGTCATCCCAAGCACATACAAAACGAGTCACCGAAAAAATAAGAATCATATGCATAGCTCAACTGCTTACAAAAACACACAACCAGTAACTCATCCTGGACATTTATTTACAACATACTGCAAAATGACTGTGTGCAAACCTGGTGCTTTGTAATCTTGCAATGCAATGACAAACTTGGACCGCTTCTTCAGTCCCTCCAAGAAGTAGACAACCAAATCACGAATGTCTTCTGCATTGGGACTTTGAAAAGTGAACTCCTCACCACGTACTGTAGAGAGCGTGAAGGTCTGTGAGAACACTTTGTTGGTCCTGTAAACATGAAACCAATCATGCTGTTATGAAAATGTGACAAAGTTAACAATATTTGAGAATTACTGTAACAAATAAAAATAACTTACGGATGTGGACTGTATCCATCTCATGTTAGGGGTCAGAAATAGGTAATGTGGTAATGAATATAGGATTTGAGGGTCTCACAGTGGAGTTTATTATCATTTCTACAATCTGGAATACGCCTGGTCCAGATCTATATACACTGGTAAAGGCACCACACTGGATCAGTGTCAATTTCTCTTTTGTCAAAAATATTTCTCTCTGGTGAACGCTTTGCTGGGGAAAGAATATTATCAGACAAATGACAGTTAATACTCAACTGCAGACACTCTCATTTGAAATAAAACATATGTACAGTATTGTGCAGCTAAATAGGAAAGAAGTTTCGAAGATCTTCGAAAGAAAAACTGAACAAGAGGAAGACTGCAGCTTTTCAGTAAGGGAAAGTGTTTACAATGCACTGAAAAAGATGTGTCACCTCTGTAGACAGAATACTATTCAGAAACTGTGAAGTCCAAGGATTCAGGGAAGAAAAAGTAAAACCGTGATCTGGTGTGGAGTACAATGGCACAATGGGAGGTGCAGGCAGAGTTTATTCTAATATAAGAGACTATCTAGTGACCAAGAATTCCCACCGCGGTTGCCTGGGTTCGATCCCGGGTCTGGTTAAGTGAGATTTGTGGTGGACAAAGTGGCACTGGGGCAGGTTTTCTTCGAGTACTTTGGTTTCCCCTGCCAATTTTCATTCCACCAATTGCTCCACAATCATCCTCACCTATCATCTTGGGCTTGTACAATAGGCTAGAAGTGGCCGCAATAAGGGACTCAGTCCCACCCCACAAGCAATAAAAAAATAGTGACCAAGAAGAGGAGGAAAATATGTTGCCAAAAATACTTTTCCACCTCTTTGTTCAAATAATTTGGAATTCCAATGTCCTCTAGTCTAAGAATGATGGACTGAAAAAAAAAAAACCTGTAATTCAGGATAGTACTGGCAGAACCCCTGATTCAGGAACACTACTCCAGTCATGGGAATTCAAAGCTGGGAGGTCCCGAGACTGAACCCAACCCTCTCAGGTTGAGAGAATTCAAAGAAAGATCAACACTCTAGTGTGCAGTATGCTACTCCCAAGATGCCACAGGAAAATGTAAACAGAAGATGGAGCACTACTGCAACAACTGTTGATGGAGGATTCTGTGTGATGCCATGCTTCAAAGTGTACCAGGCATGATGAAACTTATAAAAAGTAAACTGTGAAGGGGTTAAGTAATTCAGTGTCCCAAGTAATGTGGAAATGAACTCATGTACTTACTTCTGACTGGCCACTGTGGTAATTTCAGGGAAAGACAACTCTAAGAGAACCTGCTCCTGATCATCAACCACATACACCCCAGTCCAGTTAACTGCAATAATTACATCATTTTTTGGCAAGTCTGGACCTGGAACAAGCATGTAATATTACACCACATAAAACCTATAAATTATAATGTTCATCACAATCATTATACTCATGACAAAAATGTTAAATTCCTCCACTTTAATTTTTTAAGGCTTACTATAATGATCGGGGGTATGCAGTAGTGTAGTTGGTTGAGGCAATATGCTACAAGCCAGATGGTCACAGGTTCCATTCCCAATTAGGTTACTGAATTTTTTTAATTTATCTTATCCTTCCAGCCGCACTATGGCCCTGAGGTCGACTCAGCCTCTAACAGAAATGGGTACCAGGAAACATCCTGGGGGGTAATGGACAGCCAGTGCATACAGCTGGCAACATAACCACCACCTGTGAGCCAACTGTCTAGAAAATGTAGAAGCCTCAACATCTAACAACCCTATGGGACTTCACAGCCTGTTACAGGGAGAGCTTTATCTTTACCTTACTACAGTGATTACATCTTGATTTCAGAAGACATTTGGAATGTAAGTGATATTATTATGCTACACCACTTTGATATCTTACATAGAACTACTAATATATGATCAGTTTTGTGCAGCTAACAAGCAAATGTAAATTACACCTCCACATTGCTACCAGTGTTAGCAGAGCTCTTACCAGAATTCCTGTAAGCTTCATAGAACCTGGAGAAGAGAAGAGGCCACTTGAATTTGGCATAACCAACGACATCTTCTTTCACTCTCAGAGCTGGAACTTTCTCTTTCAAATAATAACTCTGTCAAAAACATTTTTGAACAGAAAATAAGCAAACACAAAATATAACAAATATATGAACTGAACATAAGAACTTAACTTCCTCAAATAACAAATACAATATGAAACAATACTTATTTTTAAGACAGTGTTATTTCACTTGAGAACCAAAAATAAATAAAACAAACACTGTCCTTCCATAGAAATTACTAGTGCATGAAAATTAAAAGTGAAGTGTTCATTAAGCAAGATAAGCTTATTTTATATTTAAGGTCCAGCATTTACATCTCATGCATGGAAAACTTTATCCTGAATGGCAGGGAAATGTTAATAAAGGAAATGGTGAATTATATCTCCCTTCTATTTAACAGATATTAAAGTTACATTAGTCTTATAAGAGAATAAGCACATGTGCTTATTCTCTTATAAATGGTCTCATATGCCACTTTCAGCATACATGCTAATGAATGCCTAAGGTCACTGCAATGTATTCGTGTTACTGAGTTTATCCTTAGGACATATATATGAAGGCAAATAAAAAATTTAAGGTAATTTCACTATTAGATGTGATGAACTACTCATAGAATAGTTGGGTATAGCTTGAAAATTACTGTCATCTGTGACATTCCAAAGGAATGTGCTGCCTCCATCTTTTGTACACTCATCTACCCGAATCTGGGAGCAGAAAGTTTCTCTGAAACATCAAGGCAGTAATTTTTAATGTGAAATTTCAAATCTCACCTAGGCATATCTTGTTTGCCTGAGTAAATTTTCAATGTATTTTTTCGAAAAGACCCATAGTTTTCGGATTCCATCAGAATAAAATGTTTTTGGACGGATCTTGATCTATTCCATGACTAACGCTATTTCATGTACAATTTCATCAATGGTGATTCTTCAGTATTCCCACTACATCTACTTTTTAACCTCAACACATCAGAGAATCAATGGTTCTCCAGAAAGTGCATCAACATTGTCGGTCTTCTTTTGAATTCTTCCCTCCGTATGTAAACTTTCCTTTGACTTATATAGTTACTGTGATA
Source organism: Cryptotermes secundus (assembly GCF_002891405.2). Classification (NCBI taxonomy): domain Eukaryota; kingdom Metazoa; phylum Arthropoda; class Insecta; order Blattodea; family Kalotermitidae; genus Cryptotermes; species Cryptotermes secundus. The sequence continues at coordinate 1,443,268 of NW_019734317.1, forward strand.
CTCAACTGTCATTCTTCTGTACATTTCGCTACTTTTCACACTTTCTAACCATACAAAATATATAAGAAGAAATCATCACTCCTCTTTAATGCATTCTAAGGAAAAGCCATGCTAAATGTGTTAGTGTTATCATTGTTCAAAGGACAATGAAAAGAATATGGGTGGAAATGAGGAAACCTTCATGTTATTTACATCTATCACCTCTTTATGTGCTGCCAACAACACTTTTGAGGGAAAGTAAATGCCTTTAATTCTTCACTTTTCCTCATATTTAAATAACAGTAGTAGTAGTGGTGGTGGTGGTGGTGGTGGTGGTGGCGGTGGTAGTAGTAGTAGTAGTAGTAGTAGTCATAGTAGTAGTGGTAGTAGCAGCAGAAGTAATAATAGTAATAGCAGTAGTAGTGTACATCATATACTTTACTTATCTCAAGAGGGCCTGCCTACAGTTCACAAGTTACTTCAATGCAGATGAAGAATAAGAACTTCATTTCAAATGCCACATGCAAAAATAAATCAGATCATAAATAGACCACCTTCTGTTGCACAGATATACTACCTTCTTATACGCCTGCACAACTAACTGGCCCCAGCGATCTATAGCCTTATCAGCACTAGTGAGGCAGTAGTCAGGGATATAACTAGGCAGTAGATTGTATAGACGATCCACGTTCAGGTCTGAGCAATATTCTATATAGTACTGCTGAGCAGCAATCATGGCCAGATCCTCCTCCTGCAAACAGAATTCATGTGAGTACTGACATAACTATTGGTATGTGACTATATTACAAAAGAGAACTAGGAATAAACAAAACTGGTTAAAAAAAGAAGAATGGTACAAGTGACTATAATTGTTCTGCGCAGAATAAGAAAGTTCATTTGGATTTGCTCGTTTATCAGTTATGTTCCATATATCTGCTCCATAGATCAGGGAAATAATAATGGACCTTTTCATGGTTACAAATCTGGAATTAGGAATACGGTAAATAAGTGGTGATCACTATCTAATTTCTAAACTAATCAACCAAGGATCAGAAGAGTTGAGAAGCTGATGATGGTATATGATAAGATGCTAACCCAACCAATTGCTTAACTAATGATCCCAGTAAAAGTTCTTCCTTGTGTAATTAATACTAATTAGCCTCTTTCATTCTTATTAGTTCTTCCATTGATCTGAACTATTGCAAAATCATACAGCTGTTTTGAAAGTCCTTTATTTTAATAGTCTTATATAAGTTTTCTCTTCATTTTCAATAAACGAAACATTTACAACTGACAATATTTTTTAATAACTTCCCAAATTGCAATTATGATGCAATGGGAAAAGGTAAAGTTGTCCCTGTGCTTAACTAATTAAGCACTATGCCATGAAGGTATATGGGGGAGTAGATGTATGTGGATATCCATATTTTCTTGACCTCAGCACTAGTTGGAGGTGAGTGGTCAACTTCACACCTCATATGATGTAATGGTAAGGTTCAATTAACTCCAGTGATCCAGATGATTGCACTACGAAGCAACGTTTCTTGGACAATCAGAAGAGGAGTATGAAGCAAAGTACAATTTAGTTGGAGAGGCAAACAATGGACTTTCTCTACAAGGCAAATTATTCTGATATAAAAATCCCTAGTCCTCCCAGTTAGGGGTTATGCACAGGGTTTATGAGACAACACTTATAAAATATCATATGTGGTTTTCAGAATACACTTTGCACCATCAATCTGAAGAATGGAAATACAACACCCAATGAACCAACCCTAAGAAAATGTGAAGGATCTGATTAATGGTTACATGGGAATTACTTTACTAATTTGGTATATAAATCCTATGCAAAGATAGCTATTAGACATTTAGGCAATGTGACAGGAAAAGCTTTATACAAGAATGGCATGGCTTCCTAAATGTCCTGGTTATTTACTCTTCAAAATTCAATCCAAAACAGGACAGTTCAATTTGACAACTATAATTTATTTAGAGATTATGTTAAAGCATCTGAAGGGGAACTCTAAAGCAAATTATAGAATATAATGAGTACAAAAGTTTTCCTCAACATCCAACTGAAGTGATAAAAAGCCTTTTATGAGGACATGGCTATCCCTATTGATAAAAGAGTAATATGAACCTTTAAAATAGAAAAACAGAGACCCTGGTGTATATCATTAAGTCTTTTTTTTAATATTCTACATTAATATAATTTTAATGTAAGTTAAAAACCAATGTTAAAGTAAGCTCAGCGATCATCTTTGAGATGAGAAAGTTCTATTGACACAAGCAGAAGAATAGTTATTCAGTAATTAAATCACTTAACAATTACACATGACTTTGAATGCACCAAGAAACCCAGAAGTAATGGCCTTCATGGCAAATATGAAGTAAGATCACGAACAATAGTAAATAAAATTAGCAAAGGACAGGCAGCATACTTAAAGTGTCTGGAGTATGACGTACCGTATGCCTATAATAAAGATACTGTTAATATACTGTATAAATTTGAACATTTGTGTGACTCTATGAAGTGACTAAAATATTCCATGCATTAGAGTTCTTCATCTGAAGAAAATTGTTGACTAAAGCAGCTCCATCATTCAGTGGCAAACCCTACATCATACAATTACATGAAATGTTTCCCTCAAATTTTAAGATAAAACACCCATGTTTTTTGTATTACATGTGATCCATAAGAGAAAAAGACTGTAAGATACAATGTGTTAAACCAAGTAAAAGTAAGTAAGTAAAGGTTTCCTTGTAACAGGCTGTGGAGGCCCATGGGGTTGTGAGATGTTGAGGCTCCCACATTTTCTAGACAGTAGGCTCACAGATGGCGGTGAGGTTGTCAGCCTTATGCATCAGCCGCCCTTTACCCTCAGGAATATTCCTGGTACTAATTTCTGTCAGAGGCTAAGTCGACCCCAGGGCCATAGTGAGACTGGAAGGATTAGGTAAACTGAAAATATCCACCTCATCAGGATTCGATCCCATGACCTTCTGGCTTGTAGCATAATGCCTCAACCAACTACACTACCACGTGTTAAATCAAACACAGATGACTAGTGAACAGTTTAAAATCACCCAAAGACAGCATGTGGCAAAAAAAGAAAACTGATTATTGAATATTATTTCATTACATAAGTCAGGCTGAAAGCGTGTAACAGTTCTAAGTTTTCAGAAGAATGAGTTATAAACCGAGAAATTAAAACTTATGGAAAAGCTTAATCTCTTAACATGTACTGCACAAACATAGAAGTTTCTATTTCATGAACTGTTCCAGTCTGTACATTATTCATTCTGCCCAGTTATGATAAAATGTGTTCATGGTACCTTGTCACAACGGTACTCCCCAAACTTCACACCTCTCACCACCTGCTGATAGATTAGGTTAGTTGCAACAGGGTCCTCTGTGGGTTCATGCCATGGTGCAAAGATCTCCTTACGGAAGAACAGTCTCCATGGAGCATTCCGTTCTTGAGCACCTTGTTCCTTTGCATATTGTTCACATTGTGAAATGGCATCCATTACATGGTCGCCACCACTGCCCAGAGATGATACCTATGTTACAGAAAAATAAAATGATTATCTGAATACAAGCTATTAAAACCTAGGTAAAGAATGAGTGCTCTAGCTATCATACCATACAGGATAGTCTTTGAAAGAAAACACTTCTTCAGGTTAAGCAAGTATAACAAAAATTACAAATTCCTTGCAAGTAAACTGTCATCATAAGCCATAACTTCAACATAACAGTAACATTTTAATTTTAAAATACCTTGTCAAAAAGAGCAATGTACAAAGAGAAACCAAATTGGTCCTTAAGTCCAATTTTGTCTGACAACTGATTGCATAATTCCCTAGCTGTTGTTGCTGAATCTGCAAGTAAAGTCTTGGTATTTCCATCCATAAATGTGATGGGTAACATGATGGGCTTCTTTGATTTTGTAGCCTGAAATTAAAATAATTGAACATTTTATTTTAAGTTTCTCTCAATTTAACATATATATACCATAAACAACACTCCAGAATTATTCTGCAATATTCAAATATGCTTATTTTCTATTTAGAACAAGAACTATACTGCACTTTAAACCAAACTATAGTTTAGTATTCAGTAACTTAGTTTAGGATTATACAGAGTGGGGCACAGAAACTTCCTTTTTGTGAAGACGCATTGTGAAGGGAGGGGAGGTCACAGAAAAGTGGGGATAGGCTCAGCAAACGCAGCAGTCACGGAAGTTTCTGTCTAATACACCTCAGTAGGAAACATGAGGTGGACGAGTGAACAGCGAGCGTTTGCTGTCGAAGCCTATTTTGTGAACAACCATTCCTACATGGCAGTGCAGCGTGCGTTCTGTACTCACTTTGGAATTAGGCCCAGAGGTCCAGTTCCCGACCAGAAATCCAATGGTTTATGGGTCGAGAACTTTGGGACAACCGGGAGTGTGATGAAAAAATCATCAGGATGACAACGGACTGTTATGACACCAGAAAATATGGAGGTAGTTTGACAGTCGATTTTGAGATCTCCAAGACGCTCTGCTTGCAAACATGCAGTCGCCCTAGACATATCCAATCGTTCAATGCGCTGAATTCTTCACGAACATCTTCATTTCCATCCCTATAAGATGCTGTTGTGCAAGAATTGTCACCACGTAATTTCCAGAACTGAATAACGGTGCGCGAAACGTTATTGGAAACTTTACCCACTGACAAACTTGTTTTCTTTAGTAATGAGACACATTTTCACCTATCCGGATATGTCAACAAGCAGAATATGTACTATTGGAGTGGTAACAATCCCAGAGAGCTCCATGAGAGGCCACTTCACAGTGATAAGTGACAGTATGGTGTGCATTGTCGATAGTTGGAGTTATTGGCCCTTATTTTTTCGAAGAAGACAATCATGCAGTTACTTTCATTTCACAGCAGTATGTGGATATGATTAAAAACTTTTTCGAACCAGCTCTTGAAGAACTGCATCTAGGAAATGTCTGGTTCCAACAGGATGGTGCCACGGCCCACAGAGCCCAAGCTTCGATGACAGTTTTGAGGGCAAAGTTCCCCGGAC
>NW_019734317.1:1448375-1467374 GCF_002891405.2 Cryptotermes secundus
CTTTCATTAGCTAAATATAAATTTTGTCTATCGGCAATAATTTTTCTTTTATTCGCCTTCAAAAAAGGAAGTTTCTGCGCCCCACCCTGTATGATATATATGCTACCATTCAGTTCAGAATCTGTCATCTTCCTGCCTTTGATCTAAAAACCTAAAGATTAAAATACATGACTGTCATTGAAGGGTAGCATCCTCTGGGATGTGACACTGCACTCCAGTAGAAGTTCACTGACATTTCAGCCGGAAAGTACTGCCTCCTTCTACTAGGTTGAAGAATAACCAAACAAGCGCAAGCAAAGCAACCAGCAACAGGAAATCAGCAAATTGAGCGATCTCATCCAAATTGGGAGAGAGAAAACATCTACTAGACTACATATCATCACATACCAGGAGACAGTCAATGCTGTGGTAAATCCAATATAATTTATTTATTGTTTATTATGGATGTGAAACTTGGTCCCCTCCCACCCCCAAAGAAAGTACTGAGAAGATACATGAGGTTTCAGAATAAGAATAACATATTTATATACTTGTAGCTCAAGCCAACTAGGAGGCTGGTTGCGAGTGCCATTATTGAATGTCCTCTTCAACCTGTCCTCACAGTATGGTGCATATCCTGGTGGGCCTTCACGAATGAAAGCTCTCAAGTGGTTGACAAACTTCTCCGATGGGGCAAAACAGCCAACACATAAAGACAGCAAGATCCAACCACGAGCATGTGATGATTTGGATGGGTTATTTGTCAGTTGTTTACAGATCTGACAGTAGATCTCATCCCTGTAAAACATAACACACAAATCTAACCTTGTATAATACCCAAGATAAATTCCTCAAGCATACCAATTTCTTTTGTACAGGAAATTTATCTGAGCCATGTCAGTCCACATGGCTAAAATGAAGGAACATATTGCACTCCTAAGGTGGAGTGGGGATTCTCTTATATACTACATCATCAAAAGCCATACTAAAACTCTGCACATAAATATAAGAGGGAGAGTCAAATGAAAACGTAAATATTTTTTCCATAATATTGTCACGTGTTGGGTGTATAATGCGACAAATAACTTCACGCCTTATTTGATATAGCGAATTTATTGCACATTTGCTCTTACAATCACACAATTTACAATCTGACAATTACTGCCATTGGCAGTATCACAAATACTGTACTGCAATTAGCTGGAGACTGACTGGTAAATAGAGAACTCGAGAACTAACTGCTAGCTAACTCGGAGCTAACTTGAGAACTAGCTGTGAATAGCTTTTGCTGCTCGTTATTTAGCCCTGTTCCGGACAACACAGAAAACAGCCACATAGTAGGCATCACTGTTGCCTGGTGCCGTGTTGCTAGCAACGTTGTTGGGAGTTGTTTACTGCTACTTAGCAACTGCGGCGTCCCGTGTTACATCACCGCTGTTGACTCGCGTTGCATAGCGACCAGTATGCTGGGACTCGGCTAACTTCGGCTCTGCTCGGCGCGTCACGGCTGAGCAGGGGGGAGGGGCGTCATCCATAGCGCAACACGTCACAATATTTTGATCAAAAGCAGCATACAACTGTATCATTTTTCTACATAGTCTCCACTGCATTAGATACTGGCCCTCCAGCACTTACAAACTGCAAGAAAAATCTTTTGGTCATGTGTGCAGTCACTCATGCACCACTTGTTGCACCTCTTCATCAGACCTGAAAGTCTTTCCTCCCCTCACCTTTTTGAGTGGTCTAAAGGTGTGGTAATCACTGGGGGCAAGGTCTTGAGAGTACGTGGAAGACACTTGAAGTGAAGGTCACCAATGATTGCAACCACTGCACGGGGAGTATGGGGCCGAGCATTGTCGTGTTGCAACAAGTACTCAGAAATACACATGGTTTGGATTTGATTGCAGGCCAAAGATAATTCCCAAGATGTGTATATGGCACTGATGATAGTGTTCTCCCTGGGCATTGTAACGCCGTGTCTGCGTTACATCAGAGGGAGTCCCCCCTTTACTACCTTCCCCCTTCCACTGTTCCACTTCCTGGTTCCGGATGCCTGAGGTCCAACGCGAGTGATCCATTCTGTTGTGGGAGCTTGAACTGTTCAGTCGATTCACTCTTTTCCTGGTCTGTACGATTTTGATTGGTTTATTGCCAGAGGCCTATTATCTCCAGGGACTTACATTGTATTTGCATTTAGTATTTAATATATATTGTCATTTGATATATTTGTTATAGTGTCTTTGATTTGGTATGTCCTACCCAAAAAACAAATTTCGGTCTTCAAGACCTTTTCACGTTTCAGCATGTAATGCTACAAAATGATGCCTTGTTCAACCCAAAAGAGAGTCATCATAACCCTCCTTGCAGATCGCTGTGTGCGGACTTCTTCAGTTTGGTGAGGAGAGATGGTGCCATTCCTTGCCTGCTTTCTTGGTTCCCAGTTGGTGGTAGTAAACCCAGGTTTCATCTCCAGTAACAATTCTCACTAGGAAACCATCACCTTCTGCTTCAAAGCACCACAAAAGTTCTTGACATACATCAACATATTACTGTGTCAATTCTGGAGTCAGATGCCATGGCACCTACTTTGCAGACGCCTTGTAGAACCGGAGAACATCATGGGTGATGTCATGTGCTGAACCATGACTCATGTTCAGAAGAGTGGCTATGTCATTCACCATCACTCAGCGATTTTCTGTCATGATGCGTTCAACTGCTGCAATCAACTCTGATGTCACTACCTGATGTGCCTGACCTGGTCAAGGAGAGTCTATCACAAAACTCACACCATTTCAAAACTTCCTACTCCACTCATACACTTGCTGGAGTGACAGACATGCAACAACATACTGAACCTTCATTTGCCTGATAATTTAGATAGGTTTTATTTCTTCACTGCTCACAAAATCATATAACAGAAAGACGCTCCATTTTAGTGCATGTCTCTGGTGAGGTGGGCATTTTCATACTGCTACCATGATGTCATGGGGCTCATCTACACCATACTGCCACCTGCAGGACACTCTTTAAGTCATTGATAATGATACTGTCAAATTACAGAACAATGGCATGGCAGTTAGAATTTCTATCACTGCTTCAAGGTTTTCATTTCCCCTTTAACATGTTCACAACCAATCATTCTATTTATAAGTTACACATTACTGTTAAAAATAATACTTCAATACCTCCAAACAATTTAATCTCTAACAACAATATACATATTCTCAGAATCTGTAGTTCACTGAAATTCAAATCAGGCATTAACATAAATCACTGTTTTGCTCAAATACTACGAAATACTACAATTAACCACAACTTGATGAGATGAAATTAAGCAAGATTCCAGACAAATTACCTGAGTTCTGCACGAAGAATTCCATGTCCAATAATAAAGTGCAGTTTCTCAAGATTTGAGGTTGGCCGAGATTCAAGCCATGTCTGATAGCTGTCTGCAGTGTACTCATCATCTTGAAGTCTCCGCCTTACATCTTCTCCCAGCTTGTTCTTACGTTTAAGAGTCAGAGACACTAGTTTGTGCCTGATTGAGCGAGGCTTCTGCTTCAAGAATGATTCCTATAAGAAATTAATGTTGTGTTACTTCCTCTTCCTATTTCAAGTCCCCTTGCAAGGGTTAAGTACATGTATTGCTACACGAGACAATGATTCTACATGCACAGCTTGAGTGTCTGGAGCACATAATAACCTAATCACATTGAAGAAGATCAGTCAGCAGCCTAGTAACTTCAAGTGATCTACCAGTACCAGTTCTGAGTGAAGAAAATTATTACTCAAGAAATTAGAAAATAAATAGTATAAACAGATGCAAAAGTATAGCATTTAATTTGGAATACAAAATATTGTTCATGTAAATCCACTAAAATATGCTAAATATATTATCCCCAAATTAAATTCAGCATTCTTTGCCATGAAGAGAGTGTAACAAAACATTCATTGCTTCATTAATTACATGCAAGTACCATATAGAACTCGCCTCATCAAACTGGCAGAGTGCCCCTGAGATGAGGTGGCTGGCTAGGAATGTGCTTTCTGGACCAGCCACAACTTCAAAACCTTAACAGTACTGTGTGGTGAGATAATTAGCCAAAAGGGAACTAAAGAAAGCTGCAGGGATTCCTAAATCCTGGGGACATGTTGAGAAGATGTGGCATGGAGATATTCAGTTCTGTTGTTTAAGTATTTTTAAAGTGGGTTAACTTCTCAGAAAGTTTGTTCAATTTAAAAACATGTTGTTGTCTTAAGAATGTTAACCAGATTCTACATGATAAATGAGTAATATCTGTTAAAATCTGTTAGATGGCAGAGTGTAATTTATTTAGATGGAAAGGGAGAGTTACCTTTCCCTTATAGCCTCAGTTTTCAACCTTCAATCATACAACCCTACCTTCCTGATGTCTCACTCTACATATTCCTTTCCATCTTTAATACAACTCTGTTCACAGTCTCTCCTTAATTTAAAATAACATTAAAATAACAATCAACTGCTACATGTTTTGGCCTTACTTGGCTATCATCATGCAAACGTTCACTTTTTGAAACAGCCACATGGCACTAGTTCTTAAGTCAAAATATTTCAATGCTATTGCATTTACGTCATTCACACTAAAATTCATCAGTGTTTTTGTGTTGTTTTATGTAGCCCTATGAGCAACGGCATGGTGTTACTGATACAAAAGTGCCATACACTGAAGTAGTGAGAATATACATATTAACAGGGCACATAAAAATAGCAACAATAAGAAATGTACCAATTTAAATAACACTAAACAGAAGAATCAGCCATAACTATATCAGAACATTTAAAAAACTTCATGTAAAAGTAATATTTGAAGGCCTAACTCACTGGATCCAGCCCCATCATTTGTGCTTCTTGAAATTCTTTACTACGAATAAAATTCCTTCCTAATGTTGCTGTTACTTTGGACATGACAGACGTATTATCTCGGTCCATGGTGTGGTATCGAGGTTCGGGGAAATCACCTGTGAACCTCAAGATGGTAATCCACAATGCCTGTGCAGCCTGCAATGCCAAATCATAATTTATAAAGATATTTATACTTTTAATTAATCTCAAAGTTTATGAAGTCTTGTAATATTCTCATACATTTTTCCACACAAAAGAATATTTTGTTAAAATACTTCAGCATTTCACAATTTAAATGCAAGAAACAGAATAGATATTTATTAGAGATACAATAATAATAGTACATAGAAGGCTTTTTGGCCATATCTTAATATAGAAGAGTCTACACCCTCAAGACCAATACTAAGAACACCATATTTTGGACAAACATCAGAGAGAGTATGAAAATAACAACAACAAAAAAATATATATAAATAAATTAAATTCAGCCTGGTTGTTTGTCACATTCTTGAATCAATGTACATCAAATGGGAGTGTCAGTCTGATACTGAGCAAATCACTTTCCAAATCAATGTCAAACTCACTTCAGCAATATTAAAACCCAGTGAAAATAAAGTGGGCATGGTTTAAGGACAGAAAATATTTACCAATTGATCTCCCTGTGTGTGAAGGGGCAGCAATGGGTGTTTCAGTGGTTTTCTAGAATACTGATGTGTAATGTTTCCTTGGAAATATGTTGCTGCAAACTTCTGAAACTTGAATTCAGATAAATCCTCTTCATCTTCAGGGACTGTCTGCATGGGACTGATGATTTCCTGCTGGTCAGGTCTTGGTGCAGGTAGATCCTGTGAACACACAAAATACTATGACATTAACCCAACAGTCACAATTTGTCAGTGTTGACCTGCTACTGCTCTCCAGATATCAGCGTAAAGGATCAATACAGATTGTAGTCTTCTGGAATGTGATGTGTGTGTGTACCTTGCAGACAGAAGCCACAATCTTCAGGATAGAAGAGTGACCTAACCTAAAGATGAAGGCAGCCAGTTCCTGCAAATATGCTGGTGTTTATCTACCAAACTATATGGTTTCACATCACAGAAGACTGCAGCCTTAATAATCACTAGCATCAGAACTTGAAATCTCTCACACAATGCATGGTCACATGTATGTACTTGCCTGAATACTGAGTACATATCATGAACCAAGTAAGTTTTCTGTCGCTGTCTTAACCCAGTGCCATGCTCTAAATACTGCATGACATACACTTATCTGGATGACACTGTATAATTTATTGGCTCTGAATTATTAAAGGATCAAAATCAAAATAATGTACTTACTGGGCAAGAAATGCAGAATAGCTATACAGTGATTAATTGTAATTATCAAGTATCAGATTTTAAATCTTTGAACCAATTTTCTGTATGTATTTTAAATAGGCAAAATCAAATAATATGCTAATGTGTTATTCCAAGATGACAGGTTAACAAAGAAAGGCTGTAGATGTAAGTGGCTTAGAACGGAATCCAACAGAAAGATTATGTGAACACAATGATGAAGGCTCAGGTTCCATAAAAGAACTAAATTTCATGATCAGCTGACTACCAACTGCTCAAGAAGATATTATTTTACTTCTAAAGTAAAAAAATTAATTTTCATAATCCACATATTTCTTGTTCTCCTTTACATTACTGACATCATGTACACTTTGTGATACCTTCATTACTGAGTATTTATTGATGTGGTCTTAAACTGTATCAATTAAAATATTGTCCTAGCCTTCTAACATACCATTCTCTTCTTTTTTATTCATTTCCCAAATCACAATATCAGCATCAATCAATGTCTTTAATTTTGGTCCTCTTTCCCATTAACTTCAGCTTAACCATACTGACATTAAACACTGAATTACACATATAGAGGTTCAATGTACCAGGCTACAGTGGTTTTACTGTTACTATTATTATTAGATGGAAAACTGATTTCGTGCAGTAGCCAAAATGTTATTTCATATTCGTTACTCATGGAGCTGAGCCAATTTTGCAGCTACTCATGAATTTCCTAGCAGTTTATGGAACCCGAAGGTTTATTACTGTGTTCACAAGAGCCCTCCAATGGTCCCTATCCTGAGCCAGATCAATCCAATTCATACCATCCCATCCTATCTCTCTAAGATCTATTTTAATATTGTCCACCCACATACGCCTTGGTCTTCCCAGTGGTCTCTTTCGTTCTGGCTTTCCCACCAATATCCTATATGCATTCCTCGTCTCTCCCATTCATGCTATATGCCCTACCCACCTCATCCTCCTAGACTTGATCAATCTAATTATACTTGGAGAAGAGTATAAGTTATGAAGTTCCTCATTATGCAGTTTTCTCCAACCTCCTGTCACTTCATCCCTCTTCGGTCAAAATATTCTCCTCAACACCGTTCTCAAACATCCTCAGTCTATGTTCCTCCCTTAGTGTCAGAGACCAGGTTTCACACCCATACAGAACCACAGGCAAAATTATAGTTTTTTATATTCTAATTTTTATGTTTCTGGACAGCAGATGAGAAGACAAAAGGTTCTGGACTGAATGGTAGCAAGCATTACCCGAGTTCAAACGCCTCTTAATTTCCTCCTGAATTAGGTTTTGATTTGTTATTGTTGTTCCCAAATATCTGAATTGTGCCACATTTTCAAAATACCTGTTTCCTATCTTTATGTCATGATTTTGCCCTGCATTTTGTGACAAGACAGCAACATATACAGTATGCGCCAAAATACACAGTATTGAAATGAAAAGATGTCTTGTTGATACCACTCTCTATTCATGTGAAGACCCCTTGCATGACAGAACCTTCTCATATCCTGAAGAAATGGTTCGATCACCATGTCCCTGTAAGAGCATTGTCTTCCTCATTTTCAATGAAATAGGGGCCTAATATACCGTGTGCTGAGACAGCACACCATATCATCACACGTGTACTATGTAGCAGTTTCTGGATGATATCATCTGGCCACTCAAAACCAAGAAAGAGAGTTGTCTGGCAACCACTTCCATATAAGTGGAAATAATACTCAACTATGACTACTTTTTCCTCCATCATGAGACCCATTACCAACAACAACTGCACAATACAACTTCTTTTTTACTACTGGGAATACATGTGGCTGCATCTATGCCTCGTCGACAAACGCACATGCATGTTCAAGATGCCCAAGTTTCAATATTGCATTTTTTGGGGCACAGTGTACTTAGTTTTCTCTGTGTTTACTTCTAGACCAACCTCCTTAACTGCATCAATTAAAGTTCGTGTTTTTTCCTTTATGGTAGCTGTTATTTCATATTAAACATAAAAAATATATTTAGCATTCAGGATTGTACAGACTGCATGACCAGTACATACCATGAAGACAGATGTCTCTCTGGTTGGAGCAGGAGCCTCACTGGTAGAATCAGGTAAAAAGTCAAACATGGCTTCCACCAATTTACTGTCATCCACTGGTTCATCCTGCTTCTTAGCTGCATCATTAATCAGATTCTTCTTTATCTCCATGCGGCGGCGTTCCTCCATCTCAAGTTCTATCTCCTTGCGCTCTAATTCCATCATTCGCTCCTGCAGAGAACGAATGTACAAAACTTAGAAGGGAAGAATATTGTTAGATATGCAGCACTAGTTAATGCATGAAAATATCAAAACTGGAAGAGGCCAGTGAAATTGTGATACAATGAATGAGCGGTGAATATTTCATTTCAGAGTTCCCAGATTGCAAGAATTACGACAATAAGAAAAACTTCATATGAATGTTCAATCTATGTAGGATTAAAACCTAAGACCAAGTAAGCCCAAAATTAACAGCCATACCATTAACATCTATAATGTGAATATTGAGTAGATCAATGAAAAATATATTGCATTAAGTGCCATACTAATTATATTGCTTCTCAGAATACAACATATTTGTCAGTTTGGATTGCTACACATAAATCTCACCATCCTGTATGCTACTATCTACATGTGGTGGCAAGGTTTGCATACTCAGATCGCCTGAACAGCTATGCTAGCAGGAGTATAAGCACCTGGTAAGGTCATTAATGCCAGACAAGTTAAAAAGAATGGGCTAGAAAACAGGTTACCCCTAGTCCTACTGATTTGGCAGCTGAGCATGAGGCTATAAGACAATATACATAAGGAAACCTAATACCAGATGCCAGAGAGAAAAATGGCCATCTGTCATACAGGAGATCAAGGTGCTTTGAGGACCACAGAACCAACGAGCAAGTAAATGTAACAGTCTAACTGTGGTAGAGACAAGAAACTGTCATGAGCTATAATGTTCATAGCTGAAGATTAAATAGCAGACATAATTATTACTTTTATCATAATAGATAAAATTAAAAAAAAAACAATAATTTTTGACAAAGAAACTGGAGCTAAAAGGGTTACTAATCAAGAACACAGTGTTTGGTTACAAAATTCACCAACTTAATACATAATCTATCATGGCATAAAATATTGCAACAGGAGGGCTGGAAACTATCCACTGCTAGGCAGAGGCAACCTAAACATGGTTCTACAACAACCACAACATGTTTTCATGGCAACAAATCAACACAAAACAGAAAAATGTTGAATGCTATGTCTTCTACACAGTCCATGCCATAGCTATACACATATAACCAGCACAGACAAGACCAAACCATAATAGTGTACATGAATCAGGAAACTGAAATCATACACCCAGAAGTATCAGACTCCTCCTTTCATCAAAGAGGAGGTTCCATTTCAAAATATGCAGAAGTCTGGAGGGAACGAAACAATGGTTATGGTTCCCAAACAGGACCTGAAACCAAGAGTGACTGTGCTGCAAGGGCTAGAAGAAATTTTATGGAGCCAGCCAGCGAGTCAGCCACCATCCAGCGAGGATGTGGGCAGGGAAGCCACTACCTAGCAATGCCTAGTCAACACACAGAAGCCTTCATGTTTGCAGGAGCAATTTGTAAAGTGCATAGGTTAACAACAGTCTTATAATTACCTGTAGTTACAAGTTGTAGATATTCAATAAATCCAATTACCAATCCAAACCCTGTATCTAGTCACTAACATGTGACAATATTATACTGAGTTTAAATATAGTCTTACCCTGTAATTTTGCTCAGCAATCTCTTTGGCTCTCTTGTTGCCAGCTTCTTTCAGTTCCCTTTCTTCTTTTTTCCTTAACCTCAGTGCTTCTAGATGATGCCTGTAATCATACTGAAAAAGAAATAACATTATATTTCTAGACAAATTTACAAATGGAGGAAAACACAAATAGCTGCAGAAGATTGATGAAATAATTACCTTCAGCTTCTTATACCTTCTCTGGGCTATCATGCAACGTACATGGGCTTGAATCTTTATAATAGCCCACATCTTTTGCTGATACATCCTGCGTACAAGATAACCACGAGCACGAGCCTAGAACACACAGAAGTGTCAACAGAAACAAGTTCCACCTGGACAGAATGCAATGAAACCCATTTGTTTCATAGCCATAATCTTATATACTGTCATGACGTTAAGCATAATAATATGACAGTAAACTACTTGCAAGAAATTTACACCCACTTCCATTAAACTCTGCTTGGAATGTTTCAGACTGCTTCTACTTACAAAGAAAAAAAAAACTGATTTTTGTTATTTAACGATGCTGTCAGTATCATGATTATACGACATTGGAATAAAATAAATTAGGGCTTATGGTCCTCCACAGAATATTAAACAGAAAAGTTACGGTAATGAAAAACTTGTCATGCCTGTTGCATGCAGTAAAATCACATACATAATTACAAATTTCCTTGAAACAATAGAAGAAAGCAACAGATAATCTATGGACAATTAAACAGTGCATAATAAATACGGCTCAAATTAATTACACACAGCAAAACCTGGCATAGTAAAAACAAGCAACTGAAGAGCAGGGAATGAAAGCAAAGTTTACCAGAGTAAGAGGCCTCTCTGTTTTGTTTCTTTCTGTGTGCTCCAACTTGCCAAATTATAGCTCTATGAATGTACAATGGCTAAAGTTCAAAACATTTTCACTACTGTTTCAGCCTATTTATTTTGACTTTGTTAATCACCACAGAATTTTAGCCTACTTTCCTTATTTTGAAAAAGTAAAAGCAGGCTTATGACATCACCTTGCTGTCTGTCTCTCTATCCCCCCCCCACCATATAAAATTCTGAATGCCTGAACCATTTTTCTGAAATTTGGCATGTATATCATGGCACATTAGCTCATCTCTCAACAGCATACTTCATAAATCCTTCTTATCAGTCTGTGTACATGTGCATCCCCCATGGCAACATCCCACATAGCACGCTGTTTCACCGGTCTTTCAGACAACACTCACTCCTAAGTGAATATCACATTGCTGGCGACGCTCATATTTATACAGTACTCAATGTCCAACCCACTTGCAGATCATCACGTGCGCTAACAAATCAAATTGCTGGCAGCACTCGTATTTAAACAGTGCTCGATGTCCAGCTCACATTTAGATCATAATGTGCACTAGCCAATCAGTGCTCACAATCGCAACTGCAAGTTTCGCTCCTCCATTAAGCATGGTATAAAAGGCGGAGCAGAAAGCTCACAATCAGCAGTGAACACACTCAGTTCAGAGCGATCAGTCGTCAGGCATCAGCTCTTCACTGCGACCAGGCATCTGAAGTAGTAGCCACAAGTCTCCAGCGACCAAGCAGCGAAACCAGCTGCTGCAACTCCAGCAACTGGCCAAGGCAGCTGTTTCTACCAGTGCACGCAGCACTACATCACCGTCCAGACAGGCCAGCTGAACGGCCATAACACTCCACCTACTACAGAGGGGCAAAATCTGCCGGCACACTCACGGTGGAATGAACTGCCCTTAGAGGGCCAGCCAACTTTTGAACATTCCACATATATTCTGTCTTCTGCTATTCTGTGAATTCAGTTTATATGATTTAATATATACAATTGTTACAGTTTCACGTGGTTGTCATTTAGAACATCGACAATCCCACACCCCCATAGTTGCTAGGCAACAGCTTGGTAGCCATATTCCTGTGGCAATGAATGCACACAACAGCTGAAGGTGTGATTCTTTTACATGATCTGTGTCACACCACAGGGGAGTCTGTGGGAATGTCTATGTATCCCCCTGTTACTGCTATGCAAGAGTTCAGTAAACATGTTCCTGTGGCAATGAAGAATTATTGGAGGTACCATTTTATATGTGGTCTAGGTTGTATCAAAGAAAAAGTGGATGACTAGTTCTTACTGGAACTTCTTATTTAATATAAAACCACATTTTGAATATCAGTTCTGTGTCCTCTTCTCGTGGAGAGGATATGAAGAAATTTTTATCCTCTTAGACAGTTACTCTTGTATCCATAGAAATCATTTACAAAACATTGTAGTTTTACATTTAGAAAACAAGGAAGACCAAATAAATGCCTTAAACACGATGTCACACCACTGATAAGTAACTTCAAACTTAATTTTCACTATCACTGGGAAGTGCTGATATTTTAAAAACTCAACTCACAATCTAAAATGATCTTACCTCACTCAAAATTTCTTACTCACAAATAATAAATACATTACTGCCATGCAGAAAATAACATAATTTCTGAAGGAACTAACCTGCAGTCCAACAATGTGACCACGCAGATGCCTGAAACGATGTGAGAGAACTCGGGAGCGAATCAAAGCTTGCAATCTCATGTAACCAACTCGCATCCTCTGGTATCTCTGACGCTGTGCATAACCCTGCCAATACTTCTGAATGATCATTGCTGCAGCCTTCATTCTTAAAAATCTGCAAGAACCACATATATTCTTTTAATGACATTGTATTTTAGCTTGGTTGATACAATGGAGATTTCTAGAAGAGTACAGGAGCAAATAATGTACAACTAGTCCCATGATTCATAACTTATCATCTTATAGCATTTCCTCAAATGTAAGCTTCAGAAACGGTGAAATATTACAGCTTCATAACATTGAGAAAAAGATGAGGTATGTGAGAAGGAAGTGTGATTTCCGACTCTTTTTTGGATAATTTATATCCACAATTTTGGTCCTGGTTGTGTAACTGCTGTATTTTCCTATGCCTGACACATTCAAATGGCTTCTTATTATTGCTAATTTATCATAGGACAATATGCAAATTACCAGCTCCTTGAATGTACTGACTGCAATAAGGCAGCCACTGCATAACATATTTGAAAGGAAAAACTCGACTGACAATAATGAATTACTCTTAAGACAGCTTCCTCTACTCCACTTGCTTTCAATTTTCTGTAAGTGCTACAAAGCACTCTTGTGTACTGATAATGCTCCAGACCTCTATTCAGGACATGCTTGCTTTGAATCTTGGCTAGGACACCAGCTGTCCTGAGTGAGATTTTCTGTGGTTGTCACCAGTACCTCCGGGCAAATTCCAGGTTAGTACCAGCCATGAACACTTCCTTCTAAATACTTTACAATTTTTTATTTACCAATCAACCTACCATTCAACACTGTGAGATACTGACAGCAACAGAAAATACACCACAAAAGAACCTAGAAGTGCTGTTCACATTAAATGTCTCAGAATCAGTCCGTTTCAACATAAGGAAGTGGAGAATACAATAATGGATGGCAAATGCATGTTAAAGCTCACCAACACTAGCAGCCACTACTGGGATATTTAGATCAACATGTGACAGCAAATGATGAAGATACAGAATTTTCTGCAAGGCTAGGTTTCATGGGAATTTAAAAAGAATAAAGAAAATAATAAATAATGTGCAATGATGTCTACTGCAGACATATTTAGCTGGTTGCTCTCAAAGGCACCAGTCATTCTGCCCAAAACCTAAGCTCTGAAGCCAGGATCTATGGGAAAAGGAGCAACAAAGAGTGTAATGTTAAAGATGGAGACAATGAATGCTGGCAGGAGACATGGGAAGATGGAACAGCTGTTCAGTAACATGTAAGATTTGAGGCTTTCACGGCGGTGACTATGAAGAAANAGCAGTAACATGTTTCTAGCAGTGCAAATCAGCAACTGTATCATTGCTGAGATTCTGAAAACATGCATACAAATTCAGTGTTATGAGTGGAAAATAGTGACTTCATATTTATATCAGATTTCTGACAAACATACATGCTCTAAATCCGTAATTCCTAATCTTGAGACAGTACTAATCAGAAACTAACTGCATTTATTTAAAACATATATGACTTGGCCATAGAATAATGATACCGAGGAGGATATTAGAAATAAAATTTAAATAAAAAGAGATCTGAGATGATGCAATAAAAGATGGTTTGGCAAAGTAATAGAAGACATCAAGAAAATATAAGCGAGATGACAAGAACTTGAAAAAGAAAGATTATGGAAAAACAGACTATTGGAGACTTTCCATCCACTGACCTACATAAAACATAACTCTAGAATAAAAGAAACAACTATTACCTTAGCGATATTGATTCATTTACAAGACCAAAAGTTCTAGAGTTTAATAGATGCAGTGGCATTGTGTAAAATGTAGAGTTGCTACTGAGCATAAATTTTCATTGGTTAGATACTTCCTAACAAACTACATACATAAACAATTCATCATATGCAACCTGACTCAGGAGGAAATTAAGAGGAGATTGAACTCAGGTAATGCTTGCTACCATTCAGTCCAGAACCTTTTGCCTTCTCGTCTGCTGTCCAAAAACATAAAAATTAGAATATACAAAGCTATAATTTTGCCTGTGGTTCTGTATGGGTGTGAAACTTGGTCTCTGACATTAAGGGAGGAACACAGACTGAGGGTGTTTGAGAACAGGATGTTGAGTAGAATATTTGGACCGAAGAGAGATGAAGTGACAGGAGGTTGGAGAAAACTGCACAATGAGGAGCTTCGTAACTCATACTCTTCTCCAAGAATAATTAGAATGATAAAGTCAAGGAGGATGAGGTGGGCAGGGCATCTAGCACGAATGGGGGAGACAAGGAATGCGTATAGGATATTGGTGGGAAAGCCAGAAGGAAAGAGACCACTGAGAAGACAAAAGCATAGGTGGGTGGACAATAACAAAATGGATCTTAGAGAAACAGGATGGGGTGGTATGGATTGGATTGACCTGGCTCAAGATATGGACCGGTGGAGGGCTCTTGTGAACACGGTAATGAACCTTCGGGTTCCATAAAATGCTAGGAAATTCTTGAGTAGCTGCAGAGTTGGCGGCTCCTCCAGAAGGGCTCAACTCCATGAGTAAGTAAATAAAGGACATACCCCTACCACATATGGTCACAATAAGTCACAATAGCTGTTGGCTGAAACTCCAATCTTATTTTGGTGTAATTACACAGGCCCTTATACTGATAACACTTCAGCATATGAATCAGTGACAAAAAACATATGAACACAAATAATTGAGAGTTCTTTCACTGCATATGCCTCTCAGTTTCTCCCTCTTTCCCTTTTGTCCTACCTGCCTATACCCACAAGCCTGCCAAAAGGCATCAGAAGGTTCTCACTGCCATATTTCATGAAGTGAACAAGCGTAAATGCTTGTATGCAATACCCAGAAAGCCACTGATAATATATATTTTGGAGGAAAGTACATGAAGATTAGGCAATTAAATATTTATATTCATTTGTGACTAAATTATGTGGATAAAAATACAGTACTTAACTATTTTTTTAATTACTTAACTAGAAGTACCAATGCATAAGCAATGAGAATATAAAGAGTATGTGTATGTTACCTTCTCCTGTAAACCCATCCACGAATTGAACGCTGTAAGATGAGGATTTTACGAGTAAGTACACGATCTCGCTCCTGCTCCAGAAACAAATCATGGGCATCTTTGAGGAACACTTTGGTGTGGCCCAGCTGGTAGTCAGACCGCCCAAGAACAGCCTGACAAATCCTTGCTGTAGCAGATCGGCAGTCCGTCTGTACATAATTAATTAACATGTCAAATCTTTGTTTCAAAAGACCATATGCAAAAATAATTCATATGTACGTACAGCATCTTCTGAATGAATACTAAGATTAAAATGTACTGTATATGATCTAACGTAAGAAAAAGTTTTATTTTTGTAGTTAAATATTCAACTATACAACCACTATTTCAACTGCAACTGGAATTAGTGGTTTAAATAAACTTATGAATCACATCCATGTGAATTATGGGTACCTTAAATCATATGACAGAAACAAATACTAATTAACAAATTGCAGCCCCCTGTACCTACTTACACATTCAAATACTCTCCACAGAATTTTGCTCTTGAACACCTTTACTTTTTTCCTTTATCAAAACAGTCAAAATTGAACCTTCGCATATTATAAACTTTGTTTCTGAAAAAGAAATAACACAGTTTTCCTACTAAAGATTTTCTGCCCCAACTTCCTAACTATACTGCTGTATAAGCAATTTAAAGAAAAATTTATAAATACAACAAAATTTAGATATTTATTATTTATATTATAATATTTTTATATAAAAATTATGTTTCAGTTTATCACCTTATGTGATGGTGGAATGCCTGAAATGAGGAATCGGTACCTCTCTACAAATTCTGTGAAACTGTGTCGAATAGGATAGCCTGCACGGCGAATTCGGATTGTTTCCATCATGCCAGAGTATCGGAGTTGGCGGCAACATAGTCCTCGATCAAACATCTGTGCAAAACATAAAAAGCACTTTCAATAGCCAAGAATTTGTCATTTTCCTTCTGATGAACTGAAATCATATCAATTATATCATATTATGAAGGAAAACTCTAAAATTCAGGCTGAATTTCCCATTCCAGTATCCCTGTAAAAAGCTTGAGTGTATTAACTACTGGACAAGGGTAACCTTTAAATTTCTCACTGTAAAACGACCAAATTTTACGTAGGTCATACCAAAAGTCATGAGCAACTTTTTTTTGCATGCAACCTGGGAACAGCAGATGAAAGAGTATGGTGGTAGGTGGAACCAGCTGTTGTGTTAACCTTGAGTGTCTTGTGATGTTAACAGCTTGCATCACATGACTAGTATCACTCCTAACAAAATGGCCGACAACCATATGTCGTTTTGCCAGCGTGCTGTCATCGAATTTCTTGTGAAAGAGGAAATCCCTGCTGCAGAAATTCACCAGAGACTTCAGCGTGCTTATGGAAGTGTGTGCATGGGTGTGAGCAGTGTTTGAAGATGGGTGAAACATCTTAAAGATGGGAACACCAGCATCGAGGATGAGCCTCGGAGCGGTTGTCCTTGAACAGCCTCAACTGAACACAACAAGGAAAGAGTGGATGAGATCACTGAAGATGACGGGCGTGTGACTATGGACACAATAGCCTGAAAACTTGGAATAGAGCACAGTGCAGTACAGGAGATGATTGAAAGCTTGGGCTATAGGAAAGTTTGTGCTCGTTGGGGTCCCGCTGTTATTGACCGAAGACCACAAAGGTCAGCTAAAAACCATCACCTCAGAACTGCCACAGAGATATCGACACAAAGGCGATGATTTTTTGCTGTGTATTGTGACAGGTGACGAAAGCTGGTTTCACCATTTTGAGCCTGAAATGAAATGACAGAGTATGGAATGGCACCATTTGCATTCTCCATCAAAAAAGAAGACAAAGACAGCGCCATCAGCAGCAAAGGTGATGGGCACAGTCTTCTGGGATGCAGAGGGGTTTATTCTGGCCGAATTCCTGGAACCTCGGCAAATCATCAATGCTGCTCATTATGTCCAGACGCTGCACAAGCTCCGTCGTGCATTGCGCAATAAACGTCCATGACGAAACATCATCATCCTGCATGACAACGCTCGCCTCACATTGGAAGCAATTGCAAAGATGGGGTGGGAAGTTCTTCCACACCTTTCCTACAGCCCTGATCTGGCACCCTCCAACTACCATCTTTTCAGATTTGTGAAGGATCAGCTGTGTGGACGTTTTGAGACAAGGGAGGCAATTCAGAAAGCAGTGTATCAGCGTCTTCGGATAGCTGGAACAGAATTTTACAGAAGGGGAATTTTCAAACTCCCAGAACGCTGGGACAAATGTGTACAAAGAAGTGTCGATTATGTGGAAAAATAAAGAAAGGTCTGTAGATTGAGGTGGTGTATTTTGTTTGTCAATAATAAAGAATGTTACTTTACAAAAAATTGTTGCTCATGACTTTCAGTACGACCCTCGTAAATTTAATAAATTACAAAATGTACACACAGTGTAACAGTTATGGGGCTTTGACTCCCTTTTATTTAATTGATTTTAAACCTGTAGAACAAAAAAAAAATGCACTGGTCCTACACTTAGTTCAAAATGTGCACAATAATGCACATAGATCTTCATGTATTGCATCCATTATTTCCATTCATTTTTCTGTGGTGGCAAACTGTAGTAAAACTTCCCAATATCAAATATCACAACCATCATTTTGAGAGTTTTCCAGCTGTCACATGTCATGGGACACAGACTGGCATAGCAAAGTTAAAAGGCACATTCTTTGCAACTGCAGTTCAAACATCACTAGACAAGTACATATATAAATCAGACAAAGGAGATCCAGTGCCATCAACATATGCAGAATCTGAGCCATAAATGACTGAAGAGTAAATATGTATTAGTTTTCTTACAATTACATTTTCAGATATGTACTGCACATACATACAGAATAAATGTTCATTTTCTTAATATGCTGTTTCCTTAAGCACTATTTTTTTTTGCCATAACTATCCACTGAAAAGAATATATGTGTCAAAAAACATATCATACCCAAGTACTGCTAGACTTATATTGTTTTCAATTGACATGGAGAACTCAAGAACATACTAATTATTAAGGCAGCGAGCTACTCTGGAAAGTTTTTTCAGGGAAGAAGGCCATTCAAACTTCTTAAGAGAAAACATTTTTCAAAAAAGTATATAAAATGAGTATAAAATTAATTTTAGTCCCAAATAAAATACCCAAAATAAATATTAACTGTTCAGCGTGGTTTGACGTGTATGTTTCGTCAGGTATTTAAATCGTCTGCGGGGGTTCGACGTCTATGTTTCGTCCAGCTGCACACCTATGTTATAACGCCCATAATAATTGATGGTTTTGCTGTAGATTGTTAGATTTTTCGCTGGCCTGTTGTCA
>NW_019734317.1:1467800-1476536 GCF_002891405.2 Cryptotermes secundus
AAAAAAGAGCCAAAGAAAAAATACACAATACTGGTGTGGTGAATGTGGGGCAGCATTGGGTTAGAAGAATGCTTCAAGGCCTTCCTTACACTGCTCAAATTCTAAACCAACTGCTTCCATTGCTGAGATACCGGGCGCTCATATTATAAGGAAAGGTTATAAAACCACCTTTTAAGATCATTTTAGTGAAAGTTTCATGTACCTATCTCATATAATTTAAGAACAATGATGAATAAATCATTTTCGAGCAAAATTTAAATGGCTGGCTGAATATATTAC
Source organism: Cryptotermes secundus (assembly GCF_002891405.2). Classification (NCBI taxonomy): domain Eukaryota; kingdom Metazoa; phylum Arthropoda; class Insecta; order Blattodea; family Kalotermitidae; genus Cryptotermes; species Cryptotermes secundus. Next base: position 1,468,080 of record NW_019734317.1, read on the forward strand.
CGCCGGAGAGACGGCTGCGGAATTTAAATCACCGCGCGAAAGGGTTAATAGTTAAACACACTGAAAATGCCATTGAAGTCATTATAATTATATGATGTATTTACTGATAAGGAAAATAACTCATTATACATTTAAGAACATTCCTGGATTTCTCACTAAAGAACTGGTTATTTCCTATGATTTACTTAACAATATTTAAAACACCTCAGTATGTACCTTACATTACTTTAAACTACACTTTACTGTTCCGTATCATTTATAACAAGAATGTGTCCAACAGTCCAGTTCTAGTCAGGTGTGAGAGACAAGATATCACCTATGGTAACCACTTAATTCTGCTCAGTTTCAGATGTACTTGAGGATTACACAGTGGAAGCCATACCAACCTGAATTATCTCTAATAAATGAGTAAAATGTTAGTTCCATAACTTTAAAATTGTGTTTATTATGATGAAAACCTTCTTATGCAGGAAAACATATTAAACAGGAACTGTGTGAAGTGATAATGACAATGATATTAAATGAACGTTTGGATGGGGTGTAAACTTCATAACCAAATTCTGAAATCCTTTCCAAATATGGAGTACTTTCCAGATTCACAGATTCTAATATCAGCTCCTGTGAAAAAAGCCCTACAGTTACTTACTGCAGAAGAAAATATGTTAAGTACTGACCATTGGCTTCTTGAACTCGTTGGGTTTGATACATCGAATGAAAAAAGGTTGACAACTACTCAAAGTTTTCATAAGCAAATCCAGAGACTTTTTGAACTGGGTTGATAATGTTGGAGTTCGTTTTCTTGTCTCTGAACCCATTCCAATATCTTCAGCAAATAAGAGCTGTAGAAATTTGTTTGTTGAGATGTGGATCAATTGCAGCAAGTCAGCACTAAAAGTGTCTCGGTTCTTCTCAAGAAATCCTGCAAATAGGCAATTAGTGCACATGAGCAGTAAGAAAACACACCATGAATGGAATATTTTCCGCTGGACGAAAATGTGTCAGTACCTAGTAGCACTTATAACATTTTATATTCTACTTGACCCTTGGACCATCTGAATAGAATATTTGCTTTTTCAAAGTTATATCAACCATTTGAAATACTTTGTCACTTCCAGATTAATTTCCTGCACAGATAACCTCTTATTGTTTCTAACCAGAATTTCCTGATTATCCAACAAAAGGAACTAGTGACCTCTAAGGAACTCACCTCGTGTGTCATAAAAAACAACACCAGCAAAATGGTTGAGTCCAAATGATGTATTGATATCAGATTTGGGTTTCAAATAATTTCTGTGGCTTCCATGGGTTTTGTGTAGTTTGGCTAACATTGTCTGATCTGTACCCTGAAAGTAAGAAGTTACAGTAGTAGACACTAAAACTTTTAAAATTATTATTCATGCAGCCTATGAAAATTTGATGCCCCAACACTTTTAAATGTTCTCTGAACAAAGTGCATAAAATAAACACATAATGAGAAGTATATCAGCATGTTTCATCTCTGAAAGCTCTTGACAGATTTTGATTAAAAATCTGATATTGGAGAAGCAGGATCTGCCCTCTAAAATGCTGCAATACAAAATCAATTTTTGTTATGTGCTGGTCAATTATAAGCCCTAAATTACATGAAGCTCAAATTTAACTTTATCAATTTACTTAAAAATGACTAATCATACCAAAAAATAAGACAATATCATCATCATCATCATCATCATCATCGCTGTCATCACTGTTATTATGACTGATGACTGGGGAGGAAGGGACTGACAATACCAACATATACAACATGAGTACACAAATATCACACCCTGAGTATTAAACTGCAGGCTCTGAACTATTAAACACACCATCAACTGTTGCTAGCACATTGTTGTCTAAAGCTGATCTTTCAATTATTTAAGCTTTTTACATTATAAATGGTCTAATTTGGCAAGACAGAACTTTTGACTTGCTCTACTTGCTGCCTGCTTCATGCTGATTTCTTGCTTGGTTTACTCTTTGACCCTAAAGATGGAGATGACAGGATTTTCCAAAAGTTGGTTGACATTCACCAGACAACATGGCATTATATCCCAGATGATAGAACTCTTCATAGTCACTGTTGTGAGAACCTCAAATTCAGCAATCGAAACATTCGTTTTCTTGCAGATTTACCCACTTTGAATTAGAATAAGAGATTCTGGCAGCATGATACATTAGATTTTAATTAAATATATATTTATATATACACCAATCTATAAAATCAGATGTGAGGAAGCTTAATTTAATTATTATTGATAAGAGGCTTCAGTAATATTCAGGTACATCTGGGGGATCACTGCTGTTCATTAAATGTATAAGTTCAGATATGTATGCATAGCATCCCTTTTGTTTAATTATCTCGGAATAGTAAGACTTAAACAGAAAGTGAAGTAAACATTAAATACCTGTCTCATTTGTCTCTACAACATGTGTAGCAAACATTTTCAAATTGCTTTGAATTTTCATTCCATTCATACAGTGTAAACTTAGAATGGATGATATATAAGTATAGCAGTAGGTATGAAGCTTCTTTATATCAAGCCTTACTTCCCGTAGTTTGTAGTTCAGAAGAAACACAGCAATTTTCATTAAAGAAAAATTGTCAGTAGAAAAAATTAAAAGACTCTCTTTAGAAACAATAAGAGATCAGGGATTTTCACAGCAATGAAAATTAGGAGTGTGATAGCATGTTGGTTATGACATCATGTAGTTTTGTAGTAGTAACCACTTGCAAACCTACATGGTTTTATAACCCATACTACAATCTTATCCTTAAAAACGCTTACACTATTAACAACATGCACCAAACTTCATGTAATCTCTTTCAAGCTATGTAAGTATGTGGCATTTATAATCCATCCAAGTATGAGGAGTTTAATTCCAGAAGCTTAAAATGGTGAAAATATGTGGAATCAATTAATTTTTTCATAAAATTTAAGAGATCCACTGAATGAAATACAGATATCATTCTTTTCTTTGATTTGTTTCATTCTGGTCTGTCACACTAATAATATTATGAAAAAGTTAAATAGTTCCATCCAATGTGACTGTATTGATGTAAAGGTGTCCCTCTGGAGATGGTATCTGAAGACCGAAACATGTAAGGGCATGAATAATTGAAATAAAAAAAAAAAATCTTAGCCAGTCACACTGGACTGAACTATTTAACTTTTTCGTTCTTTTCGTTTTGAACTTTCTGTGTCCTGAGTTTGATTCTCCACTGGTTCATTACTTAGAGAAGTACGTGGCATAATATGCAGCAGGTTTTGTTTCTTTGAGGATTTAATAAGGTTACACTACACTTAAATTGTAGCAGTATCCTGTGACCATGATTAAATCAGTAGCTTATACTGTGTTAAAAACTAAACTATTTGGGTGTTCCATGGTAAACAGAGTGGCTGGTGATGAAAAACCTCTATAGCAAATTTTATCAAAATCCACTTTGTAGTTCCAGAAATTGAATGTACTGACAGTCATGCCTCCCCAGTGTACATTAATTTTATGCCCATGGAACAAAAAACATAAAAATATAGACAAAAATTTTCTTATGTTAAATCCTCTTTATAAATCTTCTGTAAAAACAAAACTGGACCTCAGTGCTGCAAATGTAACTTACGGTCTGAGATTTACATATATGCACTGTAAAAGAAGTGCTAAATTCTAATAGGAGCTAAACAAACAACCATTAACAATAATATTAAAAAATAAATAAATAATACATCAGGAGACATTACATATAGGTTCCTGTATTTCTTTCACTATCTCTGTCAATGACAATGTACTTTCATTCATAACTTAGTATGTTCTGACCCTCCTTTTCTCGTCAGAATACCTCAAATGCTTTCACTTCAGGTAGTAGGCAACAGAAATATATTTGTTGGCATGGACAACTGTAATGAAGATTTTCTGCATTCTCTTTGCATGAGACCTACAAAGTAAACATGAACAGACCTTAGGAAACTTTGATTCCTCATCTATGAGGGCCATGATGTTCAGCTGTTTGATAGCTATGAGATCAAGTGCATCTTGGTTGTCAACAAATTCAATGTGCTGCCAGTTGATGCCCTCAAGATTGTACTCTTCCTGTTCCAGTTTAAAGATATGCTGCACAAAAAACTGTTGCAGATTCTCATTGGCATAATTAATGCAGAACTGCTCAAAGCTGCAACAAAAGTAAATTTTCATATAATTCCTTTACATTAATGAATGCGTACAAGAATTGATCACATCTAAATAAAAGACTGGATGAATTTAATTCTATAGACTCTGTGACATTTGTAACTGCAGTGTTACACTTATATATATAAATTTCCTGTTAATAGTAACATGGAAACAAAACTGATCAGTTACTATTAAAAAACATATGAAGTACTGCAAAAAAGGTAACAAAATAAAAGGAAAAACCCTAACACACCAGCTGGAAAGTGACACATGCTACAAGGAAGAGTCAGTAAATAGGTCACAAATGGAAGTAAAACAGCTGTAATGGACGTAATAGGTTTTCTGTGTGTATCACTGGGTAGCAGCACAATCCAGCATCATGACAGTCTAGGCAGCAGACACGATGCATGTATTCAGAGGCCGGTTTCAGTATTTGAAATAGCGATCATGCTTGAGGAATGCACTACCAAAGAGCAGAGTTCTGTTGTGCATCTGTTGTGGGCGAAAGGGCTCAATCCAAAGGTTATTCATAAAGAAATGTTCCCTGTTTATGATGGGAAGTGGTTCACAATAGGGTCCAGAAATTCTCTCAAGGATGTTCAAAAGCAGCAGATAATGCCCAACCAGGTCACCCTGTTGAGACTGAAACACAAGCAACTGTGCAGCAGGTGGGCGAGTTGATTTAAGCTGACAGGAGGATAACAACAGACAGCGTAGCAACTGTACTAGGGTGTTCTCATGATTTAGCTTACAGCACAATGCATGTTCATTTGAAGTTTCAGTGTGCACATGGTGGGTGCCCAGAGAACTGAAGGATTGAGAAAAAATGAATCGAATAGGTCTGTACTTGCAACATCTCTTACGGCATGCAGTTGAAGGGGAAGATACTCGTATGTTTAACATTACTGTTGAGTGCATCTCTACCAACTTGAATAAATGTGTGCTTCGATGCAATGGAAACATCCCACTTCACCTTCAGGTTACGCCACCAGCTGAGAAGGTTAGGCTTACCAAGTTCTGGGATTCTCAGGGAATACTGTTAGCCCATTTTCAGAAACATGGTGCAAATGTGAATTCTGCATCAGACTGTGAAGTCAGTTGAAATTTCAGGATGTAGTCTGCAGAAAACGTCCAGACCAAGTGTCAAGAGTGGTACTGCTTCATCACGCCAATGCCAGACCCCATACAGTCCAAGCAACCCAGGAGAGAATTTAAGAACTACAGTGGGAACTTCTTGAACATCAGCCTTACAGCCCGGACTTGGCCCCTAGTGACTTCCATCTGTTTGGTCCACTAAAAACCACCTTGGTTGAAAACGTTTCACTGATGACAAAGAGGCTGAAAAGGAGGTACAGATGTGGCTGAGAAAACTGTCAAAAGATTTCTGTGCTATGGGTTTCGATACACTGGTAAAGCAACGGGGCAAGTGTATCAATGTTCATGGAGGATATGTCAAGGAATAAATACCTTTTCCAGCTTCGAATATCACATGCTTCACATTTTATATCTATTTGTGACCTATTTACTGACTCTTCCTCATACATATTCTTCTGTAGCACATGGATTCAGATGCTTCTGAATAGCGACATATGTAACAGTCAACTTCACACAAGAAAGTGAAAAGTGTATGGGAAAACACATCTTCCACATTAAAAAAAATGTTGTCTTCCATTTTTGTATTATTCTACATACAAACCTGTTGGTGTTGAAGTTTTCAAATCCAAAAATGTCCAGTACTCCAATTGCACTCCTTGCACTGCCTTTAGGTCGATAAATTGCATTATTAATCTTATTTACAATAAGAATAAAGAGGCGACCATATATTCCTTTCACAAAGGCATCTCTCACATCAACAGACTGCTCCCGCGACAATGTGGACACCTGCAGCAAAAATTAATGGCATAAAAGCACACAGACTAGTTAATGTTAAATCTGAGCAAACATTTTCCACATCCCGAAGGCCACGCCATAGTTCAAGCAGTTAATTGCTGGCTTCCCACAGCAGTGGCCCGGGTTCGATTCCAGGTCTGGTCAAGTGGGATTTATGGTGGACAAAGTGGCGATGGGGCAGGTTTTCTCCGAGTACTTCAGTTTCCCCTACCAAACTTCATTCCACCAAATTCTCCATCATCATAATCAACCAGGACAGGTACAATAGGCCAGTCAGTGGCCGTCATGCCGAGTGGACCCAGCTGGACTCCACCCCCGACTAAGTGATTTTCTTTTTAATTCCATATCCCATAGGCATGAACAAAAATTTTACTATGACTGCATTCAGCGTTCAATAACATTTGATATAATTATTTGTAGATTATATAAGGAACTTCAGTCACTGGAACACAGACATTCAGAACAATGGAGTAGAAGAAAAAACTGTTAAATAACTAAAAGTTAGACGCAACAATAAGAAATGCATTGCTGATCAACAGCTTGGTCCCTGCATGATATGTGGAAAATCAGTACTACTGTTTTATTCTATCAACATTACTATGCCTCATTTTAAAAATGTACAAAATACTTATTCAATAATTATTTTAGCTTGTGGCCTAAAAGTTGGTTTGTCAAGTACCATGTATGTGAGGACAACCTCAATTGTTGTAACACCAGACACATCACATTGTCAGTCTCTTCCCGACCAAAACACACACACACACAAAATACAAATCAATGCCCATCATATTATGAAGTCATATATTTAATAATAAGACCCAATAACAAGCTAAAACTTTATTATACACAGTTTTATGACATTCACAGTATAACATGAAAACTGACACAAAATTAGGCAATAAGGGTTAACATTTATAAGAGATTTTTGCAGCCATAGCTCACTGTGGCTATTGTTTAGGCATATGATGCATGAAGAACAAAAACAGTGCCAGTAATACTGCTTAACTTACAACTGTTTCTCCACTAGCAAAGATGGTTTTCTGTGTAAGTGCATCAATAAGCGGTTGCTTTGGTACCCCCAGAAGACTTGCTACTCGCTGCACATTGCTGTGATCAGGAATCTCTGTTGCATCCAAATTATCTGTCAAAACACCAACATATATTATCAGTGACTTCAAAAAATGAAAGCGAATAACAGAAAATAAAACAGCACTAAAACTTCCATAATTAGAAGTATTAGATATAGACACCGTGCAATTAATGTACATTTATTTTGAATTTCAGTATTTACATGTTCAGTCCTTCACACATACTGCAAAGTGGTTAAGTACAATAATCAACAGAGCCCTTCACACATGCTGAAATGCTTTTCTCAAATCGTGACTCTGTCATACGTTACACATTATTTTGCCTCTAAACATACTTCACCTTTGTGACCCCCACACAGTTTCTGGGAATGGAAATAAGCACACAATACTTCCTTCATTCACAGGCTAGATTCCCAGACAAAACACCAAGATTTGTAGCCCTTCCTAAATTTCATCCTCTGCTCGTTTTTTTACTGGTGCTTTAAACCGAACTACATAACTGGTCACTACTATGTGAACATTTCTAAACAGGAAACCAAAGGGAACAGACCACTTTGGATATGTGAGCACAGATGGGAAGACAAAATATCTTACATAAATGTGGTTGAAGGTGTGAAACGGATTCAGTTGACTCACAATAAGGTCCAGGGGCAGTCTTGTGGCCAAATGAACCTTCAAATTCCATAAAACATTGGGAACTTGTCCACCAGCTAAGTGACTATCAATTTCTCAAGAAGGACCCTGTATGATGTTAGTTAGTCAGTCAATCAGTCAGTCAGGTAGCACAGGAAAAAAAAAATGTATATTATTCAATGAAGTACATTTGTCATTTCTCTATAAGCTGTGTGACTTGCATGAGGGGATATTATGCTATGATATGATATACAAGGCAATGGAAGTACCTTAGAATTTTATTGTGCTGTATGATTAGATTGTTACACAATTGGCGTATTAACACTAGTGTCTTATTCATTAAATAATATATCAATATTAAATCCATCATTAATTCAGACTGAGAGTACTTAATCTAAAATTCTGAGCTAAACAAAAAATGAGAAATATAAATAAATGTGTGTAATAGGAAGAGGTACAGTGGTAACAAAAATGTAACGGGCGTTTCACTCGGGGCAGAACCTGGCATTTTGTTAATAACTCGGATACTAATAAAGATATTGCAACGAAATTTGGAGTGGACTTACCTCAGTTCATGTGAAGTCTGGTGACATCATAACAAATGCTGGAAATGGCCACCATTTGCGTCCAGACAGCATTGGACTCGACGCGCCATGTTTTGGAAAGT
>NW_019734317.1:1476562-1482996 GCF_002891405.2 Cryptotermes secundus
GGTACGCTGCTGTTGTGATTGTCGTGTCGAAGAAGATGGGTCCAATCATGCACCGCCAGGAAATTCCACACCAAACACCAATCTTCTTGGAATGAAGGGGTTCTTCGTGTATCGCATTGGGATTCTCGCTTGCCCAAATGCAACAATTTTGCGAATTAACATATCCGGAAAGATGGAACCATGCCTCGTCTGAAAACCAAGTGTACTCCAGAATGTCCGGATTATCCTGGACAAGGGTCTGTAACCATTGACAATACGCCACTCTCTTCGCGTAATCTGGCTCTTTTAACTTGTGCACCACGGAGATTTGGTATGCATGAAGCTTAGATTTCTTCACAGCACAATAAGGACGATGAGGAATTATCCATCGGTTATTTCCAGCAGGATGAAGCAACAGCACACACCTCGCACGCAAGCATGGCCAAAATCCAGTCTTTTTTTGGCGACCACATCATTTCCAGGGTACTTTGGCCACCGCGCTCGCCCGATCTAAAGCCGCCTGATTATTTTTTGTGGGGAAATTTTAAAGCGCAAGTTTATGCCAACAAACCGCAAACCATAGAGGCTTTAAAAGCAAACATAAGTGAGGCCATCCAAGAAGTGACACCTGACGTACAGGCAAGGACTTTCCAAAACATGGTGCGCCGAGTCCAATGCTGTCTGGACGCAAATGGTGGCCATTTCCAGCACTTGTTATGATGTCACCAGACTTCACATGAATTGAGGTAAGTCCACTCCAAATTTCGTTGCAATATCTTTATTAGTATCCTAGTTATTAACAAAATGCCGGGTTCCGCCCCGAGTGAAACACCCATTATGTTGTAACATGTAACCAGTGCTACCTGGCACTTACAGGTACACCCATTAGTAAGTAAATGACACACACTGGAGCACTGTATGTTCTGGCCTACAAATATGAGAGCCTCAGCAAATACACTTCTTGGGGGGGGGAGAGTGCTGCAAATAACCAAAGATTACATATGACTGCATATTTACCTATTACTGCTGCCTTGTATTTGATGTTCCCTGTATGAAGTAATGCTGCAAGAAGTTTAAGAATTTCCCAGATTTCCTGGTCTGAGAACAGCAAGACCTTCATGGCAGAGTGAATGTCTGCAAACTCTGCAGCATCATCTCTTCCTTCACATGTGATACTGCCTCCCTGTTACAATGTCATAAGCATAAAACAGCAGTCAACTCCATTCACCCAACCTCTTTCCAATACCAACATTCTTAATGCAATATTTTACTCCTGCATTTGTGTCTGCCATGAATTTCCACTACATTATGTCCAAACTATAACATCAGCAGATCCAAAAAAAAACAGACTTCATTTTAATGGAAGGACTTGACAAAGAAACCTTTCAATGTGTTAAAGGAGCTGATGTTTTCATTACAATCTTTGCAACACTGCTTAAATTCACTCTATCCCAGTGCCATAAAACCAGATAAGTTAAAGGTCCTATATATATATATATATTAAATAAACATGACAAGAAATATTTAATTTTATGAAAGCTTATATTATTACCAAGCCAAAGGATTAGAGTTCTTTAATTTCATTACACTTTTCATCATTGCTATACTAGAGAATTAAATGAGTTCTTTGCCTATATAAGGGTTGTCCAAAAGACTGTTTGTGCAAAGCACTTGCGCAGGTCAACGAATTGCACCATTGCAAGACTGATGGACCTCAGTAGTCTTTTAGTAACAAGCGACATGAATGACATGCAGATTCTATTCTTTTGCGATCTTCTGTAGTATTTAAATGTGAGTAATAAAAAGGTAAAGTTAACCCTACAAAAGACCATGAAGGCCCACAGGGTTGTGAGATGTCGAGGCTCCCACATTCTGTCTAGACAATCAGCTCATAGATGGTGGTAATAAAATCGCAAATACCACTGATTGTGAAGTGTGAACTGTGATTTGATTTCTGAAGACAAAAAATGTCTCTCCAATTTAAATTTACCATTGACTTGTTGCAGTGTATGGGGTAGGGGTAATGAAAGCATCAAATGTGAGAAAGTGGTGTCAAATGTTTAATAAGGGTAGGACAACTGTTCACAATGAGGAGTGATCTGGGCACCCATCCATCATCACTGAAAACTTGAAAAACAGGACTGATCAACACATCAGGACTAACAGGCATTTCACTCTTGATGAAATTCATGAGAAATTTCCTCAAAATAATAATTATAATAAACATGAGTAATTACTCTTCAGTTTGCATTATTATATTTTGATGCTACAGTCATGTGACAAGGCAAAATAAATCACAACAGCATATTCATACCAGGGGCATGCGGTAGTGTAGTGGTTAAGGCACTCTTCTACAAGTCGGAAGGTTCAAATACCGATGAGGTCATTGAATTTTTTCAACTGACCTAATCCTTCCGGCCGCACTATGGCCCTGGGGTTCACTCAGCCTCCAACAGAAATGAGTACCAGAAATTAAATAAATAATTTTGCTGGGGAGTAAAGAGCAGCTGGCATGTAAGGCTGACAACCTTACCGCCATCTTTGAGCCATTTGTCTAGATAATGTGGGACCCTCAATATCTCACAACCCTATGGGCCTTCATGGCCTGTCACAGGGATAGCTTTACTTTTTATATTCATATCATATCAGATCTTCTCACAAAAGAATTTAATCTATATTGACAGACTGAAATTGTACTCGTAACTCAGTGCAATCTGATATTTCCATTTTTATTCTTGTTGTAACATGTGTTACTTAATGGACAGAATGAGATACAGCATGTAATCAAACTCTAACCTGTTGATTGAGATTTCATGCCTTATCATAGAATAATGTGTTATCAAAGAAGATGGAAGGCCACACAGACAGAATGTGTAAACACAGGAGGCCAGAGATAGGACAAAACCATAAATATTGTCACAAGTAAGGTGGTATGCTTGACGAAAATGACAGGTTCTAGTCAGATTATTGGGCTTAAAAGCACCTTGGTTTTAAGTTCTCTCCTAATCACATTTAGTACAGAGCTACCACTGTTTCCACACTTTATAATCCAATATTACACACACACACTAGTTCTCTCCTGGTGATGCAATTAAAATGAAGGAACTAGCACTTCAAATCACTCCAAATATTACACATTCCTGGTTCCAATTTGCTCCAGTCACGTGATTTCGCCACTACTATTTCTCTCTTCTATAACAAACTCATAACTAGTAACTATACTTCGTAACTGTTCTTGTAGCTCTGTCACACTACTTCTACTTATAATTCACTCAGAACTTACAGCACCCAGCTCTTGTTACACAGCCGTGGCATGAACACACATATCACAGTTCTACTGTTGCATAAGGTAGACCACAAAGAAAACGAGTCACATAACAGTCACCTCGACAGTTCATTGGCACACTGACTGTTGCCTAGTAACAAGCTATAAACATTCATTCACTGAGGTATTGCTTCTGTTGTTGTGTAATGTACCGTTTTTACAGAGCTGCTGCCTGGCAACACATTGATCAAATCTCTTACGTTATATAGGACTAGGCATGAGATAAAACCAACAACTTAAATAGGAATTTGAAGCTGGTGCATGCATTAAGTTGCCTAATCTATAAAGACAAAAATAAAGTTATATCAGCAGCTTGACTTACCCCAGTGAGATACCTGTACTGAGATGCATCCCCTAACTCCAGCTTGCTCTTCTCCTCATGTGACAAACCAGCCAGAATGCAGTAGAAAATATGGTAATTACGCTCATCAGCACTTTGTGACACAATTCGAGACTTCTCCAGCAAATACTGCTCAATCTTAGCACCTTCGATTACACCTTGATGATTGAAATGAATATCTATGTATTTACCAAACCTGGATGAATTGTCATTTCGGATTGTCTTGGCATTTCCAAATGCTAAGGAGAAAAACAGAAGTACAACAGATTTTCAAGGTTGTTACAATGAACCTGAAACAATGAACAAACCTCTTCCTTATTCTTCACATATGGACCTATGAAAGACATACCAACTACAGGATGGAGAATGTTACATGAGGAACTTTATGATATATTTGGTTCTCACAGTATTGCTAAGTAGTCACAATGTGATAAACACATAACTCAGATGTGGAAAACATACAATACATACAGAAACCTGGTTATGAAAACAAACTAGATATGGATCACTTTGAACACCAAGATGAAGAGGGAAAATAATGTAATAACTGACTTTAGAGAAACGTTTTGAAAACGAATTGGAATGATCTGGATCAGAATAGACTTATCTAGAGAAGTTCTGTGCTAGCAGTGTAGAGACTATGAATCTTATTACCAGTAAAACCCATGCTTGTGAGATGTCTGAACTGAGGCTCACAGGACTACATCAAAACTGTAGTAAACTTAGAATATTAAAACACATGACTATTACCAATACAGATTTCATTCAGTTTTGTTATTATTTAACATTGCTAGATTAACTAATGAGGTTATGTATTGCCAAAATAAATGTGACAAGAAAAATCGTTAATAATAATTAAGCAGGCCTGAGGATTGCCTAATGTAAAGTGTTACCTTCAAGGATAGGGTTGGCTTCAAGAATCTGCTGCTCAATCCATGAATGTTTTCCACTGATGGCTGCCAAGTACTGCAGAATCAGCTTTGTGCTTTCTGTCTTTCCTGCACCACTCTCACCACTGCAGTCACAAAACAAACTGATCACAACCATGTTACTGCTGGTGGTGATATGTCACTACATCACAGTTTTGCACTGACAATGAGCTATCGTTACAAAATAAAGTGCCATGAAACTTTATTAGAACAAGTCTCATGAAAATTAATTTCCTTCTCGGACCATCATTTTTATGATTTCTGTCCCAGCGCAATTAAATGTGCATCTTATCATTCTCTAGCATATATAAAACTTCTGCAGTTCCTGCTTACATTCACTTTCAGAATCTTATTCCCTGTTCTTAGTATATAACTTTCTCAGTAAATTTCAATGTGGGCATGAGAAATATCCAGACGATATTCGACATCATTCCGCATTGTTACCGTAGCCATAGTGTTCCTTATGTGGGCTTTCAGATGTTGAAGGTCATTGATCTTAAACTGGTAGACTCATTGATCTTAGAAGCCTAGGATGTTGAACAAACAAAAAATCCAATGGGGTTAAATCTTGCCTTTCATTTGGACACCTTTTATTTAGATTTATTTGCATTCACTTCTAGTCCAGCTTTTAATGCTTCACTCTTTAGCTGTGCTAAATACTTCTACAATTACCCTCACTGATCATTAAGTACCACCACATCATCTGCATATGACAAATAATGTTTTGTTCTATTAAAAAATGTAGGATGTCCAGGAATGAATGCAGATATTTTAAATACTTTTATTGAGAAAATAAACAGAGCCAGAAGAGTATGGTTTTCACCACATGACAGTGGAACTGTCAAAAGTTTTATGCATGATACCTATTCTACCGAGTGCATATATCTGTGTGCATGCATCAGTTTCACAGCATTTTAACACTGGATGGACATTGTGTGAGCAACAACGGGAGCTCAGTTCAAAGTGCAGTTTCATTTCATTTCATTTACTCTTTAAATTCAATAAATCCTTTTTGGCGAAGCCTAGGATGTTGAACAAGTCACAATGAAATCAAAACATACACAAGAACAGTTCATAAAATAGAACTCGGTCACATACAGAACAATCATAAAATGAAATTATACATAGTGATAATCAAAACACAAAAAGTGGAAATTGTTCAAGTTAAAATCGATTAAATTACAACCCATAAAAACTTATGCAAATGGATAAAGGTGAGGAAAAAGCTTTCTGAATAACTGTTTTATGTGCTAAAAACTACTCTCCTAGCTCTGTTTATTTTCTCAACAAAAGTGTTTAAAATGTGTGCATTCTATCTTGGATATCCTGTGGTTTCAGTACAGTTAATTTCAATGTTACTTACTGCTCTCTCAAAAACAACACTAAACAGAACTGTGAGCAAAGCACTGCCCTGTCTAAGGCCCCTTTTCATATTAAAATTATTGGAAAGTTGTCCATGACTTCGAAATGCAGCCAGCCTGCTTGTGTATAGACCCACATTTCTATATTTACCATTGAAGCATAAATTTAAAAATCAAGAGATTTCCACCTTCCACAGTGTGACACTGTGTAGTTTGGTACATAGGCAACAACATTCCAGAAAACCAGCTGCTTCCATCTTCAAGGTAGAATAAAAGTAGGAAGCATCAGGTTTCTCAGAAACTTTGGTATCTGTTTATGCTGTCACATCCCTGATGACCATAATCTTAATATTCAATGCCATGAAAAGTCTTTCTTTTATAGAAGGGAACTCTGTATATGAATAATGTGATGTATTTGCTCTATTAAGGAACTGTTGAGCCACAGAGGCCTCAGGGCACGTGCGCAAAATGATAGTTGTGGTTTGTATCCGCGCAACAAC
>NW_019734317.1:1483049-1503913 GCF_002891405.2 Cryptotermes secundus
TAATCCTGTAACTATGCAACGCTCAGTAAACACCCCTGCCTGCTAGGCTGTGATGTCACACAACGGGGGAGTCCATGCAGCGACTATTGCTAGGCAATCGATAAACACGGCGTTTATGCAACAGGGAAGTGAGGTGCATTTTCCGCTGTCTGGCTGAGGGTTTATAAGAGTAACTGGAATGCCTAAGGAGTCAGTTGAAGTCTAGCAGTCACCGAGTTCAGTTGTAGCTAGTGAATTGTGAACATGATTAGAAGAGTTTACGTGTGATAATTTCTGATAACTGAGAAGTCAGCCACTGAAGACTACTGAAGAGAGAGTGAATAGATTAGTGGGTAGGGTTCGTAANCATATTTGCTCTATTAAGGAACTGTTGAGCCACAGAGGTCTCAGGGCACGCGTGCAACATGATAGTTGCAGTTTGTATCAGTGGACTATATTAGTGGACTATGACATTTGAATTGGTTGGTTTTTATGAACTATANAGGCAAAACACGTTACAATACATACAATGATAAATTAGTGGACTATGACATTTGAATTGGTTGGTTTTTATGAACTATATCTGTATTGCCTTATAGTACGAAGAAACTTAGCTGACATATTTGTGTTACCTTTAGATATATGTGTGTGTAAATAAGGCATATCCTATGTCAATAGATTGAATGAAAAGTATGACTGAAACTGAACTGAATTGAAATGAATTGAGGTTAATAAAAATATATACTTAATTCATACACTTTTATCAAATTTTGATTTTCAACATGCATTATTGTGTATGTGATCATGACCTACAAGAATAATCTTCTTTATGGATTAAGAACTTCTGACATTTATTTAAATTGTTTTAAGCAGAAGATGAGTCTTACATGCAATTGCAGTTCACTGTTTGTACCCTGCAGAAAATAAATGGCAGTGATTCAACAAAGGTCTGTGGCAATGGATGATTCATTATGCAGATATTATGTTGGATGTTGCCCATTGTCTGAGGTAAGTTTAATATCCATGACAATTTGGAGTTAGCTTTGTTCCCACATTCATGTTATTAGTTGTCATTATTTAGACAGATTTGGTTACTACTTTTTTTAACTTTGATATTACCAGAAATGGCTGTCACTAAAATCAAATCTTTCTGAATTCTAGGCTAGTAAGTCAATCAGGAATGGTTGGACAACTCTATTTATGTTACATATTCAGTTACTTCCTATCTTGCAGCAGAGAGAGCCACTGGAGCTCACACAGGCTTGACTGTCCAAGGAACTGCTCTGTTGTTCTGCTGAGCACTTACTCTTTCAGATTCACAGTGCTCCTGCTCTCTTCTTCATAAATGAGTTCTGCTTTTTTCCACTGTATTCCAGGAGTAAACTCCTGTTTCAGACTTGGGGTATATCAAACAATGAACCACATCCAACATAATATCTGTATAATATAGCAGCCTAGTCATGTCACAAAGAGTAATTTAGATTTCAGGCCTGAAAAGCCACTTACTAACCTTATAACTATGCACTGATCCTGTGCATAGCGTTTCATATGCGAGTAACTGTTGTCTCCAATTGCAAATATGTGAGGTGGCAACTCCCCAATTTTTCTGTCTTTATACAATTTTATTTGTTCTGCTGTGTAGATTGGTAGAATTTGGTATGGATTTACAGCCACAAGAATTGAACCAGTGTATGTCTGAAAGAAACATCATCATGTGCAAAATTAACAACTAAATTAGAGAAGACATCATGCTATCACACTGTGCTTACATATTAAATTGAATGTAAATCACATATTCAATTTTTGACATAAATTATGGTGCTTTCTGAAATTTTAATTTATTGGCAGAAAGTATATGGTCACATTAACAGAAGCTGTATATCAAATTTATTTTCAGCTCAGCACTAAGAAATTATTTCTCTTCATATCAAAAATACATTATTGTTCACTTAATATAAAAACAATGGTTTATCCAAAGGAGAGTTCAGCTTTCAACATTACAGGAGAAATGGATTCTTACTGGCCAAGCGGTATCAACTGGTGAAATTCATCATGTATGAGACAATCAGTTAGGTATACCTTGCAATGAATTCTGTGTGTTAAAGTATTCTGTTTGCTTAGATTGTAGCTACAAAAACACACACATAACCATCATTATTGACATAACATGGAGATAAAGTACAAATACTAATTAGGAGACTGCAGTGCAAACATTACTACAGTCAAATTCTAGAAGATTTTAAATCCTGTTTGTGTATACAGTCTCTGTCTGTATATCTCACTAGTTTTAATGCCCCATGATCCAAAAAATCATACAATATTCTTCTTTGGGGCAGTCTATCAAGCTAGAAGTATCACCATTTCACAGCAGACAATGGCAACTAAGTGTAAACCAGGGAAACTCCATAGTGTCTATATCCACCATCTATACCAGTTTATGGGCACACATTTTAAGTAAACTAAAATTGCTTTCAACACTTTTCACTTTTACTTTCTGTTTTTAACACCCTGTAATCACATGTCACACAGTTCTCAGTCTGCTAATTCATTCATCTGGATAGAGACACTGGATTATCTTCATTGCTTGCATCCTGTTGTGTATCATGATTGGTGGTATTTGGCCTTCACACAACAATAAAAATAAACATTCAAGGATAAAAGAATTTTATATAATTTTAAATTTTGAAAATTTTAAAATTAGAAAAGTTCTTGCAACTTCATGCATGTGGCATATATTATATGACTGTGATGATTAACACTAATATGGATCCATATTAGCACACTTCAATAACAACAGACATATCTGATGAGACTGCCTGAAGATGGTCTAAAATGTGGACCGAAACATGTAGCAACTATCAAATAAAACCGATGTGAGCAGCTCAACTGGGTTATTTTTACTGTTGTGTTGATGGCCAAATAGCACCAATAGACACTGGACTCAGGGTAATTGCAACTTTACTCTGTATGCCATTTTCTCCTCCTGTGAGCTTAATTTCTGCTTCAGAGAGACCACTCATGTTCTCTTAATACAAAATAATGCAATGTTACAAATTAAGGTGTGTTCACTTACATATATAAGATTTTCATTGTAACGAATTAGTAGATTTCGAAGAATTCCAGCCTCATGGAGGTCTCCCAATGATATCATGTCTTCCACCCCTTGTACTGAGGTAGCATGCATGGCTTTGATACGTCTCTCTGGTGTGAGCCATTGCTCCTGTAAATAATGTTTCAGCACAAATAATTCATATAAGAAATGACTGAATGGTGAAATAAAATTGCACTCTTATAGGTGTTCAAAGGTGTCAAATCAAAAGAAAATTTCATCAACAAAATTTTAATAAATTTTCTAAAATAAAACAAATTCCATTAAAGCAGATGACACTATCATTATTATTAAATTAGAAAGAAAAACATGAGAATTCTTGCCAGTAATACACAGTTCATTAAAATGATGAAATAAATCCAGAAATGTTTTGAAACTAGCACATAAACATCAACCTGATAAATGTTACAGAATAACTAAGTTTATATTTCTAATGCAACTTGTTGAGCCATTCATTTTTAATGGCACTATCCTCATATTCCGTACTTACTTTCCCATCATCATCTCTGACTTGAATTCGCCGCCCTTCAGCTGATATTACACGTGCTCCAATAGCCACATCAAATTCACGGCCAGATACAGGTTCAATCCAAATGTAGTCTCCCTGAAACACACAGAAAACACTTTTGCCACTAATAATTCTACTGCTTTTCCATCCTGTACTTTCAAATGAGTTTATTTAATTGCTTCAATTTTAAATCCAGCTACAGCTGTTACATGATTATTGTTGTTTTAAGACCTTTACTGGCTTATATACAACCTGTTATATTGAGTTTTTGTGATGCAATATCTTAATTCTATTTCTGAGTTTTCTTAGTATATTTTTTGCTGTTTCTACTGAGTATTCTACCAAATGTTAGACCACTATACCATCTGACATAGATCAATCTTTAATTAATTTTATACTGGATTTCAAATAAGGTGATCCACTTTGACATTTATTCAGGTACATATAACAATCAAAGCTGACATATCTCTAAACCCGCTCGCTCACTCATTCACTTTCAAACAGGGGAAAAATCTTAATTAGGAAGCACCTAAGCTCAAACCTGTGATTTTGAGAAAACTAAAACAGGCATTCAGTCGACGTTACATGTGGAAATAAATGATCCAAGAACTGCCTTTCATGACCAAGAACTGTCTTTCAATAATAAATACTTTTTGAGATATTACTGTAAAAATCTTGAGGACAGATATGAGGCTGCTAATGTTCTTACAGCCCCTGGCCCTGTCTGTGTGTGACATAGCAAGCCCCAGTGGGGGCGGGGAAATATAGGGTTGTCTATATATGACAGAAATAATGCTACTGCATATATACTTCACAAATCAATTGAAATGAGTTATTTTTTTTAAGTTCCTTATAAAAAAACTACCAATAGTCTCCAAGTTGTACCAGATGACAAAAATACACACCCAAAACAGCATCCTACTCAGCTCAGACTTCACAATCCATTTGTTAATTTCCATGTATATAAAAAAGCAGACAAAGAAAGAACAGAATAAAATTTTGCATACAATGACATCCAACCCACTCTAAAGAGTATTATCCCCTGTTGATTGATCTCATAATAGTTCTATTGCACTGTATATGCTTGTAGTTGCCTGATTACTTCTTGAATCATAGTGGTTCTTACGAGTTAAAACTTGACTGAAGAATATGATTTGGAAACTGCAAAAGATGGAGTGGGACTAAATGTACTATATTAATCATTCTCTTGTCTTTACAGATCTGACAATTTACTGCCTGGATCACTCTTCAAGCTCTCTTGGGCTCTTTTCTTTTTGCCTGTAAGTTTTTAATTCCATGTTATTTTTAGACACCTCTTTTAATTTTATGTGGCCTTTTCATCCCTTCCTATATGTTAATATCTCTAACTGTATTACTGATTTTCATTTTCTCGTGCATTAAATGTTCCCTTTTTGTCTAATCATGTATGTCAGAGCTTAAGATCTTATTTTTCTCACACCCCTTATTTGTATACTTTCTTTCTCTGTCATCCTATGCCCACATCTCATGGCTGTATTTTCACTGGGATTAACCAATATTTCATGTAATTTCAAACATGCTTGTATACTCCAAAAAACTATTGTAGAAAATTTATTTAAATGATTCACTTGTATGTATCTACCATCTGGGTTCCTAGATTTCCTAAATATTTAATTTCATACAATTGTTGTATAAGTTTATCATATATTACAATCTTTTTACAAATTATCATTGTCATTTTAGGAAGAGAAACTTTCAAAATCAAAATTATCCATTAACAATTTATGCAAGTAAAGCCATCTTTGCAAGTCAAACACATTAATTTATGTTTGTTCACAATATATTATTAGGGCAATAAATCATGGAGGATGAGATGGGTGACACATATTTCATGCACATAAAGTGTGAAAAATATGCATATATAATTTTGATTAGAAAACCTAAAGGAAAGAAATTATTTGGGGGATTAGGCATAGATGGGTGGATAGCAAGAAGATGGATCTTATGCAAAGAGAGTCTGAGGGTGTGGACTGGATTCATCTGGTCAAAGACAGTGTCCCATGGCAGGTTCTTGTGAACATAGTAATGAAACTTTCAGTTCCATAAAAGGCAAGGGATTTCTTGACCAGATGAGTGACCGTTTGCCTCTCAGGAAGGGCTCTGCTCCAAGGTGTTAATTAATACAGAGTAAGTGGTGCAGAGGCATGGGAATAGATTGGTTTATTTACCTCTCACTTCCATACAAACTTAAAAATAAGGCCATGTTCCTGTAGATACTGACCCTTGTAACAATAACCATAATTCACAGCATTCAGGCAGTGTCTGGGTGTGAGCAGTCACTCTGACCTCTCCTGCAAAAAAGGAAAACCTCTTCAGTAAACCTTTCAAATTCTAGAATTCTAGACACCATGAAATGTGCTAATATTCAACTAAAATTTTTGCAGGCACTGTTGACATTTCATCCTATGAAAATTAACTGTTGTATAAGCATCAAATGTACTGTCCTAAATTTAAATTATATTTATCTCTGACCAATTGAACACACAGCAATGTATAAACCTCCTAATCAGAAGAGTCAGCAGGTTCCTCTGAAGTTCCATAACAGCCCATGAGACTACATGGTGTCATAACCCAGACAACCACAATATAAATTTAAACCTTGTTGTTGCCACTTCTTAAATTTAATTTTAATTTTCTTCTAAATATAATGTGCTGTGCATACAACAATATTATTAGAGAGCCTGCCACAAACCGTTCAGCCAATCAAGCAGAAGGAACACAATGAACTTCAGCTGGAATGTTCAGACTTGTGGTGCAGCAGACAGGTCTGTAGCCCACATATATTACAATTTCTCTTCACTGTTGCCTCAATAATTTGTTGAAAAAGCAAACTAGCCATTATATTCCAGTCAACTATAATCCCAAGCTTCTCCCTCCCACCTTCTTCTACTTTATTATACATCCAATCAGTCACATTACTTCTTCTGCTGACACGTCTCATGAGAGTTAGACATTGAAACAAATGTTCATGTGTGATACCCATGTGAATACTAACGAGAAGATGCCAGCACATATTTCTGAAGGTGTTTCAAGTTTGCTCTATTTCCAAAAAAGGAACTTCAACATGTCTAAAAGTACATGATAAAGGTGACATGAGGATCATGAGTCCCTCCCACCAGACAAGCCAAATAACTTGTCAAGACTTCAGATAATCAGATAATTGGGGGGCATGTGGTAGAGTAGTTGGTTGAGGCACTATGCTACAAGCCAGAAGGTCGTGTGTTTAATTCCCAACGAGGTCAATGGATTTTTTAATTGACCTAATCCTTCCAGCCACTCTGTGGTCCTGGGGTCGACTCAGGCTCTAAGAGAAATAAGTACCAGCCAGTGCATAAGACTGACAACCTCACTGCCATCTGTGAGCCTATTATCTAGAAAATGTGGGAGCCTTGACGTCTCACAACCCTCTGGGCCTCCATTGCCTGTTACAGGGATAGCTTTACCTTATTTTTTTTACCCACAGATAATCTACCTGTATGTTGGCATAAATGTAATACATTCCAAAAAACACTGGAGAAATCAGTAAAATGCCAGATCTGAATAATCCTAAGTACGTAATTAAGAATGTAAAAATGTTTCTTGACAGTAAGTGACATATAATCAACAAACTTAAAACATATCTCATCTTGAACAAACTGGGAGATCAATGTATAATTTTACTTAAATTTACTGATGAAAAGGTTTCAAAAAAATCGAAATCAGCCAAAACTGGAAATAAAAAAAAACATTAGAACAATCTGATGTAACAAAATGTGTCAAGATAAGGTAAAGTAAAGGAAAGAAGTTTATCCTTGTGCTCTACAACACACCATAGAGGCGTGTGGGGCATGAAAATAAAATTATGCACTCTTCACCTCAGCCCTAGATGAAGAAGGCAGATCAACATTTACAAGTGAACTGAAATAACAGTTTTTCTCTGACATCACTTATGTATATTACATTTATTTAAAATCATTGCTAAGGCTAGGCACTGAGGTGCACATATGTCAAAGTGAATGGATATTCTGTGTGCACACACTCATATGTATGATATGGGTGAGATGAAGCACTATATGGACAAAAATTACTCCTCCTCATATTTTTTATTGTTGTTACTATTACTGCTATCAACATCATTATCAACTTGATCGTTATTATTATGATCATGATGATGATCATCACAATCATTTTCACGCCCAGGCAAAACCATGTTCCAGGATAATAACATAATAATAAAGGTAAGGCTGTCTCTGTGCTTATATGCTTAGATAACTAAGCATCATGCCATGAAGGTGTATGGGAGAATGGAAGTATAACTCCACCTCAGCACTAGAAGGGAATGATAAGCTTCACACCCCTGCCAATTTACGCCTGGGGGAGAGGGGCCCTAGTACCCGTTGTATAGGATGCTGGATGGGCCCCAGAGCCAGTCTGGACACTGTGGAATAGAGAAAAATATCCTGCCCCTGCCGGGAATCGAACCCCAGCCATCCAGCCTGTCACTATACCGACTGATCTATCCTGGTTCATGACAGCATCAAAATACACTTAAAAATTAAAGAGCTATGTTAGTATCTTCCCAAAGATGTGTACAGCTCCCAGGCATGTACTCTGCAATTCTGCACTGCAGTGTTTCACAGGAATGTCTGTGAATACTTCTGAAATTATCTTGATAAGCTTTCAGTCACAACTAGGATTACTGCTGTCACCACTTTAATGTCCCACATGTAGACCTTTGTATTTCAATGTCTTTCCAGCTCAGCTTCTTTCCTCAAGACACTGTCATCAGTTGATATAAACAACCAATCAGTATACACGTTCCTTTCCTGTCTCACAGCTTAATGTCATATTTCAATAATGGCATTAATCTGTCCATTACAATCTGCTGGTTCCAGTGTAACATGATTTGATTGTCTTGACTTGTTTCCACTGGTACTGGTATGTTTTCATACCATTTGTTCCATCATTTTCACTCCTTCATGTTTACTGTGTTCAGACTTTGTCCTGATGGTTACATACTCTTCCTAAGCTATAATTGGACATCACACTATTAAGGGTCCTACTAACTTTACAAATTTGCTAGCACATTTTACATCTGCAATCATATGTAGTTTCCAGCACCTCTGTGGCATAATATGTGGTATTCAGTGCATGACCTTGAACAGCAATTATTGTGATTTCAGTTTGTTGTTTAAGTTCTCCTTCTGTAAGCCAAAGAATTGTGTCATTTTCATTGATGAGTTGGAGATCTGATTTTGAAAGTACTGCTGATACAGTAAAGGAAAACCGTAAAGTTGACCAGCACCATACCATGAACACGCAGGGAACAGATGAGGTTTAGTTTCACACATTCTTAACCTCAGACCTAAATGGCAGTGAATAGTGAACTTCATGCCCCAGCCACTTTAACTCCCAGGAAAAAGGGTACCTGGAACCCACTCAAGAGAAGGTGGGCTCTAGATCCAATCCTGGACACTGTGGGACACAGAAAAACCCATTATCCATATCAGAAAAAGCCTAGTCACCACAACAACCAAATTATTTCAGTTCCTTATGTATTGTCGGAATTATCTTATTCTTCCAGTCTTTTTGTTTCTTTTGCTATCACTGACCTAATCCTTCATTCCTCCTCTCATTCATAAGTTTCTCATTCTCTTCCTCCTTTCTCAAGCCTTCCATAATTTTCATATAGTAAGGAATTTGTTTGGGGTTAATTATTATCATCAATTTTCATGATTTCTACTAAGGAGTTCCCCTCACAGCCTTTTAAATATGTTGCTGGATTGATTACTTCTCCTTTATATACCCCTTCTACCTGTCAGTCTTCTTCCTTCTTCTTTCCTTCTCACACAGAGGTACTCCTCGACTTATATAGCAATTGTGTTTACAAAAAAAGTCACAGAGGATGAAATGACATAAATGAATCACAATCTCCCAATGAGAATCAACAGCAATGCCTGAGATCAACTACAAAAGATTTCAGAATATTCTTACTGTTACTTGACCTGGTTGTCTTGTGCTGTACAGTACATACACCCTTCTTCTTACTTTATTAATATTTATATTGCATCAGTATGAATAAATTTTGTTTATAATTATTTACTTTGAATAAACAGTGCTAAACATTGCCAAGAAATGGTATGGCAACAATGTCCTTGAAACATGTGGTGATGACCAGCATCACTGAGTCAAAAACATTGCCCAATTATCCCAAGACACACATTCTCTCAGACATTAAGAAGCATATTCACAAGATGCATTTTATCTACAGTTAAACAGCTCTTGGAATGCAGAAACTGTTTACATTAACTGTTAAGATATAACAAAAACTAACATTCTCTGATATCATGGTAGATGGTTTCCTAAATGGATGGGCAAGTGATTTAATGTAAGAGACACTAATTTGTAGGTAGTGATGGTGAACAATGATTATGAGGCAGGTCACTGTGGTGATAAAAAGAGGACTGAATTGGTTGGAAAACTAGTGACAGTTTTGCATTTATGACCACTGAAGCTGGCAGCAAATTTCACAAGAAGTATCTAGTTAATCTACTGGTCGTGACTTCTTTACAAATTCATCCATCCTTAGTTGCTTCCCAGCCTCTGACTTCTCATGCAACAACAGATGAGCAAAAGAAGTTGCACAACTGAGTCAAATTTCCCTTTCTCCCTTCCATGTATCCCTCACATTATTTTACACCAGCTTTTCCCCTCACCTTTCCCAATTGACCAGCAAGCAAATCACTTTAAAATGAGCACCATTACATGAAATCAATCCAAATTATTACAATTAATATTTTGCTGGACATTATCCATNATCCAAATTAGTTGATCGCATTAAAACAAAATCACATTTTTCAAACTCGCATATTATGAAATATATCTGTACTATCTGTTTATGCCTCCCTCAGAGTAACACATCCATACACTGTTAACTGGAGGCCTATTTGATGCATCAGTTGTGACTTAATGATGTCTATTGGTATATAGTAATACTACAAATACCAAACAACGTATCTGTATATAGGATTTAAAGTTCTCGTAACAGTGGTTAGTGAACTGAATGATAATTTGATGCAGTTCAGCAGCTTAAAGCCGAACACTGTACGCCTGATGATGGCTTGATATAGGGGCCGAAACATGTCATGTCAATAAAAGCTTTAATAAAACAAATGTTGACAGAGTAGTGTCTTCTTTGTTTTAAAATACAGAGTGTTGTTGTGTAGACGGTATATTCTTGTATGCTTTATATCATGTGAGACACACAACAGGATGCAAACTATTAAGATAAGGAGTTTTGTCTTTTGGAGTCTTGCTTGCTACCTGCTTTACACTAGCTACTAGCTTTGCTTATTCTTCAGCCCTGAGGGGCCACATGTTTCTCCGAAACACTGGTTGAATTCCAGTGGACTACACAGCATTATGTCCCAGGAGGTAGAATTCTTCAAACTGTCTGTAGTTAAAGGCAGATGCCTGTTTTTAGTGATGTACACAAGGACTTAATAACACCGTTAAGAATGTCTTCTGTATTGCCCTATACATACCAAATGCAGTTAAGATATGTAGGTCCCATCTGTACAAGCATGTATGTCTGTGCTTCAGAACTTAACGTGTCCAGAACATGTCATCAACTGATATGATGTTAGCTGGCTTACATGAACATGCAGATGGATCCTCAGCTTCCATACCCACAATAGAGTTGAAGAATGTGAAGTGCATTATGCTGTGTAAGCATTATGGATACACACATCAGCTCAATCCACAATGAAAGTCTTCATGCAATAAGACTCCTTTTGTTTACACGAGTGACATTCCAGAAGTTTTACCATGTAATCAGTATATGTTTTGGACACTTCAAATCCAGAAAAATTATGCAAATTTATGAAAAAACTATGCAATAAATTCACAACTTGACTACTGGGACAACAATATAATCCCTACTCACCATAAAGGTTGATGCACTTCTCCCATCGGTGAGACAATCAATCGCAGCTCTGTAATCATCTAAGATAAGACGACACAATGATACTGTGACATTCCTATTGATCTGCTCATAAAAACCATTGCATTTGACTTGGGCTCTCCATCCGAGCAGATAAAATGTAATCAGATGGGAATATCTCCAGGAAATACAGATAGTGTGGAAGCATGTCCTCCATATATGGAAGATAGTGGTGGATATACTGAATAAGCATTAGCAAGCAGCTGACAATGGAGATTATGGGGAGGGAGCCAAACGATCCTTCACCTTAAAAGAAAAACTCTGACCTTGCAAAATTATGCACAGGATCTTGGACTTGGGAGCCTATTGTGAAGAAGATAACAAATATTCAAGTTCCAAATATTCAGGAATTTCATTAGATAAGAGCCTATCAACTTCTCAAGGACTTTTCTAGTACCTCTTAACTTCAAACGGCAGTTTTCCTAGCACATGGAACTTGAGCACTGTCTCCACATCCACGCACTTGAACTTTCTTAGTTAACTCAGATGATCAAACAATGGACAGGATCCAGAGAAAGTATCCCCATACCATCAGTCAACTGTTACAAACTTCAAAACTATGTATAATTAAAAATTCTATATCAATTAATTTCAAAGAATAAATGCTGTGGCTATATGCTATATCAGTGTTTCGAAGAAAGTTGCAGCAGTTTCTACTTTGACAATTGAAGTAGCCCATTTATCCAAATGTAGGTGCCTATCTACCATACTATAAGGCGTCACATTCCAAGAGACCACAATTGTCATAATTTATATTTATACAATATGTATATATAAGCCTAATAAATGTACGCGTAATTAATTAGTAATTAGGCATAATGGTTTATGAGAATGCTTTTAGGTGGTTAAATAAAAGGATTGTGTAGTACAGATCAAAGTGTACTTCGCCAATTATTTGCATAGGAATATCACAAGGTAACCAACAGGAGCCGCGTTTCCGTCCTAAGTACCTGTTCTGAAGTGTCACTATCCCTTGGGCCTGCCATCCCTTTGACGATCCTTTTCTGCATAACGGTGATTTCCAGTCTCGGTTACTGAAACACACGGTACTTACTCCCTGAGACTCAAAATCTCACGGCCACTCTAATATTCACATGACGAAAAGTTTTTCCCCTTTGGCGCTACAGCCCCAATTCGGTCCTTGGCCTACCTCCATGAAACTCTCCGTTTCACTTCGGTTCACTTCGGTTTACTAGATCTTGGACATTCTGTAGGACTCCTTGGGCGGGTGATCAGCTCGTCGCAAGGCCTCTACTTGTACATAAACAAAGAAAAAACACGCACACAAACACCAAACATCCATGCCCTGGGTGGGATTCGAACCCATGATCCCGGCTTCAGAGTGAGCGAAGACAGTGCACGCTTAAGACAGCTCGGCTACCGTGACCGGCGACGAAAAGTTTACCTATGCAGATTTAATTTAGGTTCGATTTTAACATACTTTAATTACGCCAACCAGTTTCCTGGATATACCAAACTCGATAATTTCTTACAGTACTTCCCTCCTAATAACACGCTTTCTTAATTACTTAATTACCTTATATACCGCCCGACTGGAGTCTCATTTTCTCTGGCACCTGACGAATTCAGGTGATATCTCATGTCTAAATCTATACTGATGATCGCCAATAATTTCAACTACATTTGGAGTCAACCTTTAAAGATGAATGTCGGACAAAATTCTGTGTGTAGTAAGTAACAATGACAAGGCTCGATAATTAGTATAGTTTCATTATCTTTTATATAAACAGGTAAAATAACAGACTTATTCCGCTGCTCAGGCAATTCTTCCTTGGCCGTTGCTTTAGGCATGTGGGGTTTTGTCAACTCCCGCAAATGGTTTATGTTGTTTGGTTTATATATCCGGCCCTCTATGGGTTCTGGTGTCAGGAAAAATGGGCCAGTTCTACTGATTTGGTCCAACTGAACAAGCTTTTCACCTGAGGATGGAGGTAAAGTCGTCTCCGAAACAGTTTTAAATAGAAAAGTACGATGTAAAATGTCCAAAATGTCAATAACCATATATCCTATTATAAACGGAAACAATAAATTAATTGATCTTGTAATGCAATATTTAACTTTGCGCTTGGCTCAATTCTGCCAGAATTTTATATTTGTCGAGTTATAAATTTCAATTTTTCAACAGCAATTTTCACTTCAAAAGAACTAGGCTCGATATGAACTACTCAGCAGTATGTATCTCGGCCTGTATAACTCAGTTAACTCCACGAACATTCAACAGATGGTAGATGTAATTCTTCCATCTGTTAGAAACAATTTGGGAATCTGTGAGCAGATAACCATTCTCAACTTTTACCATGCTACTTATAAGTTAGTAACTTTTCTTGAACTTATTTATCCTCCTCTCTTTCTTCTTCTTCTTCTTGCTCCCATTTGGAGCACAGTGCATTATTGAAACGCTTCGTTTGAATGCCATTGTACATAGGTCTTCAATATTCTTCTTCTTACTGTTCGTCTCAATCTCATGAATTCTGCCATTCTAATGGGCCTTCGAAAACTTACGACTTCGCAGAATACAGCATTGCGGCAGTGAAAAATTTGTCTTTGAACTTCGATTTTATGGCAATAAACACGGAACCATTGAAATGTAATATGGAGTTCATAACTGCTTATAAATCACAGACGAATTATTGTTTGTAAGTGAGCAATTATAAACTTGGCAACGGTGCGAAACTTTGAGGTTACATCCGACAAAGGTAACGCAGACAGAATCTGTATTAAGTAACAAATTCTTCAAAAATATTAAACAAGCTGGAGATAATGATGATTACAGCTGCAGGGCTAAAAATGTATGCAATAGGAAAATGGGCCCTGACAACGCGGCAAGTTCAAAGCAGCCGATTATGTGGTCATCACTTTATTGGAGTACGTCGGCATGTCACTGAATTCATTGTCGTTTCAATTAACCACATAGTCTCATATCGCAACATGACAGATTACTGCTTATCTTAACTGGACATTATCCTTTAGTGATTTCTCAGGTACTTCTCAACCGTATGTAGGTAAAATTTCAACGTACATTGAAACATTCGAATGCTTAGACAGAAAAAAATCAGAACTTGAACAAGTTTCATAAATCATTAGTAAATCCTTAACTGTCCGATGGAAGCAACGCTGGAAAATGAAGGAACAGAATACGAAAATCAATTGCACATACTCGTGCGCAAACGACCAAATGTGTGACTTGAAACAACAAAAGTTTAAACTTTCGACCTTCGTACTCTAACATTTCAGGAGTAGTTCAGTGAGTGAGTGACAGCCGGCAGTCACTCCTTATTAGAGGGAGAGTGACCACTACTAGTCAGACCACTTCTTCTTATCGAAGAGGCCCAATTTCAAAACATGACAAAGTCGGCAAAGAACAAAAATACGGCCATGGGTCCAAAGGGGGCCTGGAACCATGAATGATTGTGCTGGGGAGGGTCAGTAGAAAATTTACTGGGCTGGACTGGACTGTTATATTTCAATTTCTTTCGACAGTGTTAACCGTTTCCCGAAAATAAAAACTCATCTCCATTAACTTCATGGACCAGGCTATTCACGGTCTTCCAGCTTTAGATGGAAGTTTTGTTTTCGTGTTCTACTTCTCTCCCAGAAAGTCTACGTACCATTCGGCCACCTGCCTTAACCGACTCCACCTACATGGTCCTCTCATACCTTCCTATATACTGTTAACTACTTGAACTATTATCCCCTTAAGTTCTTGCGCAGTTCATTAATTGTGTTATGCAGTTCTTATTTTTGACCTTCGATCCTAAAATTGTGTCACTCCATGTCCAAATCTCAAGGCTACGTGATAGCTAATAATATCCTGTAACACTTTATGTGTGAACTGCTAGGCACTGTTTTACAAAAATTTGACCACAAAATGTTTCCTTCTTACTTTGGAGATGCTTATTCGATTTCCCAGCAGTTCCTCATCTTACATCCGGTCTAGAAAACCGAGACTAACGGCCGTGGTAATCCCTTGCACTGACTACGCGACACTCTCTGTCCGCTAAAGTTGACACTTCGCCGACAAGCGGCGGTCGCTCGGTCGGTATAGTTCGCTTGCGGAATATAGGCTACGGAGTTTTTGTTTTCATCTTACAATAGTGGTGTAGTGTACCGAAATGTCACGTTTGGCTCCCTAGTGAGCGTATCATTATTTTCGTGAAGATACAATCTATTCAGTTTTATAAAAGGAGATGGTATCCACAAATTAATCTAAAAGTTTATCGCGATCGTACATTAGTACAAATATACTTATGGACATTATCCATCGTCCTGCTTTTATTTAAAACACGACGTTTCGGAGATTGGGTTGTCTCCGTCTTCAGGTAAAACACACTCAGCTGGAGTACATGTGTTCCTACTCTTGTAGTACTCCTATAACTATTCCTAGAATTTTACTTTTCATATGCTTTCACAGTATCCAATAACGCCATTCGTTTCTACCTAATCGCGGGTTGCATTTAGGCCTGCATTTATCTGCATCACTTTCTGTACCAATTTCTTTATGCCTTGGACTAAAGATATGCTTTCGGATTTATTTATAATAAAAATGACTGCAACAAATATTACAAATTAAGAAAAATCGTCTTCCTGCAGCGTTTAGGAATGCAAATACAAATGTAAACAGACTCTCTACCAGCCTTCCATTTTTCATTCATCTATTCACTGATTACTTTAATGCTCCATATGTTATGTCACATTAGGACATATTACCTGCCTTATTTTTCTGTTATCCTCTGTATTGTAACCTCATTTCCAAACAGAGGTTCCTATTTTTTTTACATCGCTTGTCACCAAGGTATTGCCTTTAAAATGTTTAAGAAGAAAATGCGGACCTAATTAAACCGACTTATTCCACTTGTGCAATACTAAACATTAAGTGGGACTCATGCCACTTTTTCGTGTGCCGGATATTATGAAAGCGATCCAGCCATTGCTTCTGGTGGAATCGCAGTTGTACTGCGTGCTGCAGAGATGGCAGGCGGTATTCTACATTGTGCATTCCAATGCAGACTTCGAGCCCACTTGGGCCTTGAAGTCAACCTACTGTCTAAATGAGAAAGACACACACAAAACAATTTTCAACCCATGAGAAACAGGTAAACAAACACAGCTCCCAACAAGTTCCCACGTGGCAATGGGTAAAATAGGCTATTCGTGATTTGCATGAAGGTACAGAACGAACTCTAAAGGAACGTATACTTGACAAAGGCGAAGCCTATGCATGGAGACAAACAACCCATCCTCTCGTCAGAGGGATGTTATATAAGGACTATGACTGCAAAAGTTCATTGAAAAAGTCTCTGGTCGTGATCTCTAGGTGCTTGGAGCCAAAGATGAAATGTTTGGCGGTAAGCCACCAAGTAACTCTGACTCTCTGTACCGAATTTTTACCTTCTTAATATATATAGAGACGGTATAGAATAACACGGTGAGTTGAATTCTTTTTTGCAAACATGCAGCTTGCTAAGAATCCTATCGGTAATATGAAGAACTCGATAGTTTTCTTTACTGGGGATGAAAATGACAAATATTTTAGCACTGTTCTGTTTTCTCTCTGACTTACAGTGTGGTGGATACCATTCTTGTAAACACTGTCCATCACACTGCATCTCATATTACCAAGTCACAAATTTCCATATTCTTATCGAACATGCTGATAAAATAATTACATCTGCCCCATATACTTGCTGCGACTAGATGTTCAGACAGTTAATTTCTTTCGCACAATTATGTGATCATCCTGTGGTACTCTAGTCGGTTTCACGCCCCGGCATCTTTACCCCCAGGGAAAACATCCCTGGCACCCACTGGATAGGAGGCTGGGTGGGCCGGACTGGACACTGCAGAGCAGAAAAAAAATTTGACCTTTCCGGGGTTCGAAACCAGGCTATCCAGCCCGTAACCCGTCATTACACAGACTCAGCTATCCCGGCTCTAAACATTTTCGTATTTGCATAATTAATTAAATGTCACTTTAGTGATCTCCCTTTCCCAGAAGCTCCTATAAATGACAAAAATCTCATGTTTCATACAACACGCTAATTTAGTACCCTGTTGATTTTAAGAAGTGATAATGTTACTGTATTCTATACATGTATGATAGGCGTAGACGGCACGCGGTAGCGTAGTTGGTTGAGGCACTACGCTACAAGCCGGAAGGTAGAGGGTTCGAGTCCCGATTAAGTCACTGGATTTTTCAAATTGTCTATCCTTCCAGCCGCACTATGGCCCTGGGGTCGACTCAGCCTCTAACAGAGACGAGTACCAGGAATTTTCCTGGCGCGTGAAGGGCGGCCAGCAAGTAAGGCTGACAATATTACCGCCATCTATGAGCCGACTGCTAGAAGATGTGGGAGCCTAAACGTCCCACAACCCTGTGCGTCTTCGCGGCCTTTGCAGGGATAGCTTTACATAAGATATGAGTAAGGATAACTCAGTTTTCCACGTAACTTACACGTGCTGCGGCTCGCTCGTTGGAAAGACGAGACTACCTGGGAATAAAAGACATCATCCCAGTAACAAATAGGGTTGTAAAAGAATACAGTGTACACTTTACGAGAGCGTTCCGTAGAAGGAATTATAAATAATATGCTAATATCCACGCTCTTCAAATCTCCTACAAAGAAAAAAATACAGCTACTGTGAGAAAGGAAAGTGATATACTGTAATTCCGGGGGTGTCTTATTTGATATAAAATGAATAATTACGATGGCGAAAAACTCTTCTTACACAATGAACAAGCATTAACTTCTCATGCAAATATTCAATGTTGGCTGATACTCAAATTCGCAGGAAGTCGAAACAATAAGTTAAGTGAATAAACAAGGCTTGATTGTCCACTATTATTACACACACTAAAGGAAAATTAAATACAAGTAACTTGTTTAATATACTGTGGCATGTAGACCTGTCGCTAGGCAACGACCGCGAAATAAGCAAATACGTGTATACAAAACCCGTTACTAAGTAACATCTCCGCAAACAAGCACGTTTCCACGAAAGCAACAACTGTACGACAACTGAATAAAAATAATGGGACGCGGTGTTTTCTAAGCGGTCCATGACGAAATGTTATAACGAAGACAATTCGAGAGTTGCTGCAGCTGAGTGAGACAAGGGACAGTTCGGGAACCCAGAGGAAGGAATACGTCAGCCGTTGGAAGCCATTACCAGAAGACAATAGGCTGAGGAGACTTAAGTGTGTGCTCTAGCAAACTGTAAAACGTGTGAATTACTGAAACGGTTATAATTACTTGTAGTCACGGATCTGTAAGAGTTCAATAAATCTTATTACCGATCCAAACCTCGTATATATTCGCTCCATACGCGTAACAATATGTTTCAATGCCATGTTGTACTTGAACACTACGTTAAAAACAACGCCGGTTTACATATAAGCTTAATAAGCTACAGCATAAGGTTTCGCGGTCTGAGGGGCCTCTAAACTCTCGAAAGAATGTCGACCACGAGACAACACAACGTAATCTTCCAAAACTGGGAATATAAGACATCTTACTGCATCTTTCCAAAGTTGTATGATAGAAACAACAAGCACAGAAACGCCTATGAAAATCGAAAACATATTGGGAAGCGGCATCGCTCCTTGTGGTGCAGCTGTGTGATCGTTGCCAAGTAACACATTCGTGCAGTTCCACATACAGGGACATTTCATTGTTCTTGTTAAAAATAGAGGATATCCGGGTGAAAAGTACCCAAAATAAAAAAAAAAATGATACCTCGGAAACTAATTGTCATACACGTATCCAGCTTATGTCATCGGAAAGGAAAGCTCTGAAAGTTTTCTCGTGCTGGCTTACGCGCATGCGCCAGCTGGTGACCTTCGGGGAGCTCAGTAACGATGTCGACACTACAGGAACAGGTTCAATGCGTGCTGTGGCAAGCAGAATTGCAATCCCTTATGGCTGTCCAGCGTAGTTTTAGAACGCAATATGGATATCAAACTCCTACACGGAAAAGCATTCGATTTTCGGACAACAAACTGAGGACTACAGGTAGGCTGTTGCATGTAAAATCTCCTGGAAAGACACGGACCTCTGAAAAAGATGTCAGTCGCATTAGAGAGGCATTCCAGCGAAGTCCGCGCAAATCAATTCATGCTGCTAGCTTTCAATTACGTACAAATTCCACGTTCAACAGTACACGATGTGCTACACAAAAGGCTCCGCCTAAGAGCGTACAAGATTCAAATAATTCATGCACTAAGACCGAGTGACGAAGTAGCACGCACAAACTGCGCTGTGGACATGCTAGACAGAATTGACGCGTCATCCTATTTCCTCCGCGAAGTGTGCTTCTCGGACGAGGCGACGTTCCATGTCAACGGAGTTGTAAACAGGTACAACTGCAGGATTTGGGGCAGTCAAAATCCACATGTCACGTATGAGTTGAAGAGAGGCAGCCCCAAAGTGAACGTGTGGGGCAGCTTGATGCACGGCAAATTGGTTGAACTGCTTTTCTTTTCGGAAAATACTGTGCCTGCACATTCGTACTTGGACATGCTGTAGCTGTATGCGCTGCCCCAAGTACCACCTCAAACTATCCTCCAACAAGATGGAGCACCGCAACATTTCTGCCACCATGTTAGGAATCGCCTGGACAGAGATATGGCTGGGAGATGGATCGGCAGAGGTGGACCAATTGCTTGGCCTCCTAGGTCGCCAGATTTAACACCACTGGATTTTTTCCTTGTGTGATTATGTGAAGAAGATTGTCTACCAGGTTAAGATCAACGACCTTCAACACCTGGAAGCCCGCATAAAGGACGCTGTGGCTACGGTAACACCAAACATGCTTCAAACAACGTGGAACGAGGTAGAATATCGTCTGGATATTCGTCGTGACACCAAGGGAACCCACATTGAAAATTATTGATAAAGTTATATACTCAGAAAAAAAAACTTTGATATTTTCCCTTTGTAATGGTGTAACCCATAAATGTGTATAATAAATTGTTTCTGAGATATAATTATTTTATTCTGTATACCTTTTGTTGAGGAGCAAATTTGGGATTGAAAAGTTAAGTCATTACCTAGGTGCCTGGAGACTTGCGAAAAGTGTTTTGCAGTGAAAGAGCAAAGATGACAACACATGGACACGCAATGAGGTTAAGAATGCGATAATCAGCATTCATGCGTAATACCGTATGCAAGACGCTCCGCTAACTAGGCCACTGGAGATGGTCATATGAGTAAATACACAGCGATAAGACG
>NW_019734317.1:1504945-1563094 GCF_002891405.2 Cryptotermes secundus
TTACGACATAACTAGTGGAGGCGAGGAAGGATACCTCCACGGCCCCTACATGCGGAGTTACAGTGGTGACAGAGGCGGGCTGACTCCACGCCCCCCTGTACCACGGCATTACAGCGGCGGCAGCAGCGGGAGGGATACCTCCATGTCCCCCCTGCGCCGCTAGGACATTACAGTGGTGGCAGCGGTGGGATACCTCCACGCCCCCCTGCCACCAGGACGTTACACCTTTCATCCGGACATCCTATACAGGAGTCTTTGTCTCTATACAGCTTAGGGTCTCGCGAAGTTCTAATCCGGCCGTGATTATAAGTATAAAAAGAATCTGAAAAAAAAACAACCTTCTGAGATGTGACGCCGTATATTCTGGTTGAATTTGGCGAACGTTTCGGAGAAATTATTGCCTCCGTTGTTGCATATGTGGATGTGGAGGTGGGTGCACTGTCGTACTTGTGTGATGGTCATTTATATTCCGTTGTTATAGAGTACAGCAGGAAGGCATTTTAAATATTCTTCCTAAACTGTGGGCAGGCTCCCAGCGCGGGAATAAACAAATTACTGTGAGGTCTCTTCTGACCCCCTCACCACATGTGAGGACAGACCACGACTGTTTGTCATAAGCTGGCGAACCATGAAGGATTCGAACGTGAAGGTCTGACGGGCAGAGTTCACGTCATAGCTTAAGAAAGAAAATGGCAGACATCAACTGCGAGAGAGCCAGGAGTTGTTTGCTTACTTGCTCGTACATCCGAACCAAGTGAAAATAATACTGTAGGGTTAACACATTTTATTGGTAAAGCGATTTTAGGGCACACGGTTTCTTTCAACTGTCAAGAACATGCGACTTCGGTAATCTTCGCATGTGTTGACATAGCCACTGCCGGTTGTTCGGGAATCTTCGGGTATTCATACGTCAATTCTTGAACGTCAATACTCAAGCGTTCTGTTTGTTCCATGAGCTCGAAACCCACAAGATTTACGGGAAAAATGCTTCTGGATATAAAATGTTTTACGTTTTTCGCTACAACTTCTGTTCAGAACAGTTTTCGCTCCGATAAATATTTACATTCCGGTCTTGGTCGCTATTAACAAAATCTGGAATGTGTTCACAGATGTTACTGAACTACCCAGTATGAAATTTCATGACTATCCGTTCCGTGACTCTCGCGTAGTTCAATTCGTACAGGCGGACGGATGGAACGAATTTAACAGGCACCCAGCAGAGTTGCGAACGAGCCTGATAACTATCAAGTACTGGAAAGCATGTCTGAAAAATCTAATTTCGAAGCTGCTTAATCACTATAAACTGAAGGCAAAAGATGCCAGGCATAGCCGAAAACCCGTTGAAACGAATAGGTTTCTTGTAAATGAAACAGATTCATAGCTGGTGATGATCACTTTCGGAAGACAGATTTAAAAGCTTCAGGGGAAAATAAACTGTTTACCAGATGCACACTGTCAGGCTTCAGCTGCAATCCTCCCTATGTGCTTCCTGTTATGCTTTAATTATACATTCGTAGCTTCCTGAGTCACGGTTCCGTATCGATAACCTTACTGGCGGCCATTGTACAAACAGAGAGCTAAGGGTAAACGACATAGAGTACTAGGCAGTACCTGGAGGCTGGAGAGAACTGCAGAAAAGAGGCGCTTCGTATTTTCTACTCTTCGCAAAATATCAATAGGGTGATCAAATCAAGGAGTATGAGATGGGTGCAACAAGATACACGTACACAAAACGTATACAAAACTATGCGGTCTACACAACAATATTCTGTATTTAAAACAAAGTAGATACTATAGTAAAAAAAAAAAAAGTAAAACTATCCCTGTAACAGGCCGTGAAGGCCCGTAGAGTTTTGAAACGTTGAGGGTCCCACAGTATCTGGACAATCTGATCAAAGATGGCGGTAAGGTGGACACTATCGTATCAACATTTTGCTATTATTGACACAACATGTTTCGACCATTATACTGGGCCATCACCAGGCGTACAATGATATCAGAGTCAGTTGCTGAATTGCATCTAACAAATTGCATCTAATTCTTCGATACGGATCCTTATTGTGCACTTGAGTGTTTACAAATGCCTCAGTATGACCCAGTATAAGGGTCGAAATATGTTGCGTCAATAAAAGTCAAATATTGATACGATAGTGTCTACTTTGTTTTAAATACAGAATATTGTTGTGTAGACTGCATACTTTTGTATGCATTTTGTGTGCCCTGTTTATGACACACAACAGGATGCATACTATTAAGAATGTTGCACGTTTCGGGGGCGGGGGGTGATAATGCATACAAAATATTATTAGGAGAAACTTGTTCCGCATTCGGGAGGTGCAGTTATCCTGGAGTGTTTCGTGTTTCCCTCAGTCCCTCCGGACAAGTGATAGTACAGTACCTTAAAACAGGCCACGGCTCCTTTTTCCCCACACTCTTTCCAAGTAATTACTCATGTCATTTCAACATCTGATGCTATATGAACAACGGTGTTCGGAAAGCGCCAATCAAGAAACCAGTAAGCATAAGTATGAGGCCCCCTTGCGAATATGTGCCACTCCAGTTATACACGTACTTTGCAAACCAATTCGAGAAATTTGAAAATGATTAATATTTTCTCGAGTCACAGAAAGGAATCCCATCAGTTGAAGATCCTTGTGTAACGAACATGAACCAAATAATAATTTCAAAACATAAAGAAAGTAGCGGTTGTACCACTCAGCAAAGCATTGCTAATTACTTTAGCAAGAACCTGAAGATTAAGACAATGAGGTGTATTTATACAAAAAATACCTTTTGTTCTTTAGCACAAAAGTGTTGCTGTCATTTGTCTTTCAGTTATTGCTTCTTCATCACTCTTTTCCTGTCGTTCTTCTCCTGTTATCCTGTTATCTCAACCTTCTCTGGTTTACGGACTAGTAAAACAGCAGTGGACTTTCAGAGGATCGGTACCCTATCTGTCTCACACTGTACAGTACGCATAACAAACTACAAACGTACATTTATTTACGAAATAAAATTAACCCTTGTTTCAGTAAGATTAAAGAAACGCCATGAATATTCGAAATTAAAGATTATGCTCGAGGACATATAAACAAATAAATATATGTTAGTAGACATAGCCTTCTTCCAAGGATCTTAGAATACCTAGTTCCACTAACTAACAACACTTGCCCATTCTTTCACAACACCTCTTGTAACTTCATTTCTTGAAACTTGAAAGTTAAATGCACTACAAGAAACAAGCACTGAATTATTCTTACCTAACTACAAGCTATAGAAAATAAAGAATGCTGTATCACTCTTCTTTTCCCTTATTTCCCTCTGGCGAGCGGCGTGGTGGCCGTTTTGTGCATTAAACGATTACCAAGCGGCCAAACAGTCGTGAATAGCTCGCTTTATGCATTACAAAACAGAATATGGTGTCCTAGCAATCACGGAATAACAGAAAGACGATAAAAAACTGGGGAGACAGAAGATGTTATAGATTATTTCACCTTTCAGCCTTTCTTTAAACAGGTTCTGGATGCAATAAAAAGTAGAAACTCGTACAAATTATGACTTCACTGAAGTTCTAGATTAACTGTTAAATCTTCAAGGACTGTCGTGATTGGATACATGTACACAATGTTGGCACCCTATAGAAACTGAATGCAGTATGACAAGATGGAGCTGGCTATTCAATTTCAAACATAACGGGCCCATCGACGGGTCGCATTACATTTTTTTTTCTAATACACCGATGTTAATCCTCTTCCCCATACCCCTTCATGGCGTAGTACTTAATTAGTTAGGCGCAGGGACAACTTTACCTTTAACCGACATAAATATTTGTCCTGCAATGACCATATCTATGTACCACAAGCACGCAATCAATAGCTGTGCCCATAAGATTAAAAAACAAACATTTAAATTAACATATTATGTTACGAACATAACTTTCAAAGTTCGGTGCATATGCTTCTGACATAAACAGAATTGTTTTCTGTGTTTGCACTTTGGATGAAAATTCTACGCTTATCTCGGTAGCAGAAAGCTGACGTGGGAAAGAGGGCCATCCCTCAGTGCACGACGATACTGTGACATATGGGCCGTTTCTATAGCAATAGAGGGATGTCCGTAAACATTCTCAAGGCACCGAATACAGGCAACATTAGAAACTGCAGTTTCTATGCGACGGCCGGTAAACACCCCCCTTAAGAACGTGATAATAATATAGAGGAAACTGGGATTTCTATGCGGCCTGCGCCAAGCAAACGCACGAAACAATAGAAGTCTACTGTCAGGCAACACGCATTCTTAACAAAAGAAGACGATGTTTTCCGTGGGGGCCGTGCAGAGGAGTTATCTTGAAGAAAATCGGCGCTACGAGTCAGTCAGCTCTCGGTAGGAGACAGTCACGGGAAGTTCGTAGTAGAAGAAGAATTAGAAGTCGGCCTGTGAAGGCTTAATGCGTGCTCTGAATGTTTTATGTATGCTGTAGTGCAGTGATATTTGGAGTGTGACAGTTACAGTTCCTGTGTTAAAATCCGCTGCCAGGAAACGGAGGGAAAACTTTGCTGAGGAATAACCACAGTTTAGATCTCTTAGCTAGCAACGACTAGTATAAGCAGATACAGAAGACTTTATTCGTGTGTTATAATTGCAGTAACCTTGGAAGTGCTATCATTAATTGTAGTTACGACCTGTCAGTGGTCAATAAATCCAATTACCAATCCGAACCCCCTCTTTTGTCACTGATACGAGTACATCATGGTTGAGAAAGTAGTCTTACGTTGAGTCTTCCAAACATGAAACACATCTTCAAATCGAAGTCCATCAAGTCTAGGTAGTAGTATAATAGCGTAGTTTAACGCTTGCCATAGTGTATCGATAGGCTTATTTTATACGATAATACAGTCATACTAATTCCATATTTTTCTCTCATTCATTGGGTGTCGTGTGAAACCAAATGCAACATTACCCTGAATATTTCAAGATCCGTCATCTTATTTGATATGATTCGCAACTTCTGTTAAAAAGGAGGAAAATATTAATATACACTCAAGTGCCAAAAGTCATGGAATAGCAGTATGTAAATTTATTTTTAAGTGGCGCCACCGTCCTTTGACGGCTTGGGAATGCCCAGAGCAGTATCAGTTGTGAGGTGTTCTCTCGCGAGTCAGGTTGAACACCGGCCAGTCTGCTTATGGCAAGCCGACGTGAATTATCGGAGTTTGGACGGGGCATGATAGCGGGTGCCAGGCGGATGGGACATTCCATTTCCGAAGTTGTGCAGTCATTCAACATTCCTCGATCCACGGTGTCACGTGTGTACCGGGAATACCTTGTGGAAGGCATTTCCACCGGCCGTGGACAGCGCAGTGGCCGACCACGGGTGCTTAATCATCGTTAATAGTGCCGTCTAGCTAGAATTGTCCGTGGTAACAGACAAGCGACACTGGCTGAAATCACATCCACATTCAATGCAGGAGGTACCAGATGCATATCCAGCAGGTCAGTGCAGCGTTCTTTAGCTTCTATGGGATATGCGAGCAGAAGACCGACCAGAGTGCCTCTGCTAACACCACGACACCGGACACAGCACCTCACCTGGGCTTGTGACGTCGATAATTGGACCCTGGAGGATTGACAACATGTGCTGTGGTCCGATGAGTCACGGTACCAGTTGTTTCGGGCGGATGGTAGGGTTCGGGTGTGGCGCAAACCCCATGAGGCTATGGACCCCAGTTGTCAACAAGGCACCGTGCAGGCTGATGGTGGTTCCATACTGGTGTGGGGTGTGTTCACGTGGCATGAGTTGGATCCGCTCGTCCACCTAAATACGTCATTGACCGGTGACCGCTACCTTACACTTCTTGGTGACCATTTGCAGCCCTTCATGGACTTCATGTACTCCCACAACGATGGGATATTCCAGCAGGACAATGCACCATGTTATCGGGCCGGAGTTGTCCAGAATTGGTTCGAGGAGCATTCTGGAGAGTTCCGACGAATGGTGTGGCCACCACGTTCGCCCGACATGAACCCAATCGAGCATTTATGGGACGTGGTGGAGAGGTCCATTCGCACCCAAAATCCTACACCTACAAATACCAGTGAGTTGTGAGCGGCTATCCAGACGGCATGGCTCAACATCTCTCCAGAGGTCTTCCGTCCACTTGTGGAATCGATGCCACGTCGAGTTGCTGCACTTCGCCGGGCTAAAGCGGGTCCTACACGATACTAGGTACCTATCCCATGACTTTTGGCACTTCAGTGTATATTCTGGCGTATATACCAGTGGCTAAGCGGTGACTCTGTAAACAGCGGCCGTTGCTATGTAACTCTAGCAGCACATGCGTGCGTGGTGACATCACGCAACAATAGACGAGGTGTTGGACCCGGCTTTCTCTGAGGGTGCGCTCCGAGGCAATATGACGTGACCGAGTCCAGTTGGAATCGGTTGGACCCGTGTAGAGGCGGGGTCGAATAACTCTACCGTGACCATGCGAGTCGTAGGAGGCGACCAAAATGGAAGTCTCAAATCTGAGCACTAAAAATGGTCGCGAGTCCCAAAGGGACTCAGACCCGAAAAAGACTACGCTGGCAAGGTCCAGCAGCATATACGAAAGACAGACCTCAGCACTAAATGGAGCACTAACTTCGCCGACAAGCGGCGGTCTTTCGGTCGGTATAGTTGGCCTACAGACTAAAACCACGAAGTTTGATTTTTACTAAATGAAAGAGAGTGAGCAGCTTCACGCTCCGACAACTTTGCCCCCAGGGAAAGAGTGCCGGTACCCATTGGATAGTTGGCTGGGTGGGCCCCAGAACAGGTCTAGATGTTGTGGAGAAGAGAAATATCTCTTACATCTACCGGGAATCGAATCCCGGCCGTCCATCCCGTAGACCATCGTTATATCGACTCAGCTATCCCAGCTCTCCGTTTAAGCGTATGTCTCAAAACTCTCGTCTCTGTTGTTTCCACTCTTTTTCTATATCTGTCGCCCCACGTTCACGTCTCACAATAGTATTTCATCGCTGTCTTGATTAACATACATGCTGTATAAATCAAATGTTTATTTCTTTACGGATATATCTTATGCATTCCACTTTATACGCAGGAATATGTTTTAATGACTTTTGCCTTCTGCGTTATACACACGTTTCTTATTCGATACATTCTTATGTAAATCCTCATTCAGTTCCTTTTGAAGGCTATCAGTTTAGTTTCATAACAGAACCTTTCATGTCAGACTGTTATATTATTTTTCTAAGTAGTAAACAAACATATCCTCTTCTAGTCACCTTCTGCATAGACTAAATGTTATCTTTTCTTGAGGATAGTAT
This sequence comes from Cryptotermes secundus, assembly GCF_002891405.2. NCBI lineage: Eukaryota > Metazoa > Arthropoda > Insecta > Blattodea > Kalotermitidae > Cryptotermes > Cryptotermes secundus. The sequence goes on from NW_019734317.1 coordinate 1,512,275, forward strand.
TCCCTTAATAGAGTGCATGGGCAGGGATAGCTCAGTCAGTAAAGCGGCTTGATTATATTCAGCAGGAGCGGTGTTCAATCCACAGATGGGGCAGTTTTACGTGTCTTCCCCAGTGCGTTCAGACCAGCTCTGGATCCAGAAAGAAATGAATCTCGTCTTTTTTTTTTTTTTTTAGAATGCGCCACTCTGAATGTCCCACAAACTTAAGTTACAATACTTGGCTGACTATTCGGAAATACAAACTTGCATATAATTCCTTGGCATTAAAGAAACCTTGACACGTCTTTCGCCTTTTATTTAGAAATTCGCACTATTTTCGGTTTCGGAGTCTTAGCTTTTAAACTGGAGTATCATGCGTTTTGTTTCTGGGTAATACTGGAAGGCCCACTATCATCACCAGTCACTGTCCTTTTCCGTTACTAGGAAGACCACATTCGTCCAATATAATCGTCCAGAAACTTCTGCAAATTTTCCTTCTCAATTTTTTTGCCAAATAAACACTACGCTAGTAAAGCAGTTCCTGCAATCACAAATCAAATTGCATTCCACTGACAACGCCTCTTTGTCACTAAAGTGCTGAAGGTAAAAAAAGGCCGTAGAGGCCCATAGGAATGTGAGACGTCAAGGCTCCTACATTTTTACCCAACCGGCTCACAGATGGCGGTCAGGTTGTCAGCTTTACGCGCCGGCCGCCCTTTACCCCCAGGAAGATTACTGGTACTCTTTTCTTTTAGAGGCTGAGTCGACTCCAGCGCCACAGTTCGGCTGGAAGGATTAGGTCAACTGAAAAATTCAATCATCTCATCGGGAGTCGAACTCGCGACCTTCCGACTAGTAGTATAGTGCCTCAACCAACTACGCTACCGCGTATCCGTCGAAAATTCTGAAATATACTGTATGGTCATATTAAGCAACACGCACCAAATCACCTGTATACTTACTGCCTCTTGCTGCACAATAAGTACACTTAATTATCAGAAAATATTCGTTACAATCCCTTTGCTGAACTTACTGTTGTGAGCTGGTTGAATTTTCCAGTTTATAGGTACAAAGAATAATTTCGTATGCAGTGCTCAGTTTTAAATATTTTTGTGAATAAATTATATTTTCAGACAATTGATAATTGCTAACAGTAAGGAAAAAGACAAGGCCGCATTCCTCTTTTAACAGCCTAATTAGACGGGTATTGTTTTCTGTTGATGTTTTTACTTTCAACCGCCCGCCAAACCCAGACACATTTGGACGTGACCAATGGGACGTGAGAAGGGGAGAGGGGATGCCATGATGTGTTCTACTGACAGAATAACCTACTAGTCCCTGCCATTATTAGCGACTGATTAGCACTTGAAATCTCTGTGCCGTTGCAAAAAAAAAATCACATACGAATACAATGTCAAATAGCAGCAGACTCTGCAACCACAAACTGGAGAAAAGATATGTTACATATCCAAGAAATAGCATGCTAAAATGAAACTGGAGGACCTCGTTCTTCCGACACATCAGTAAACGTCTGCCTGACTGCACGGCATAACATACAGACAACAGTAATCCTCGTAGGCAAGCCGTGAAAAACTAAAATCTTACAAAATGCTTACATGTTTGTCTGCATCAAATGCAAAGTCAATCTGCCATTTCTGTCAGCTGCATAAAGGCAAGAAAGGAACTCATATAGGAGTATTCATGTCTGTTCGTCCATCCGGCCGTCCGGATGTTTCAACTAGGAAACCTCTGGACGGATTTTAACAAAATCTGATAGGGACCTATGAACGACATATCACTGGATGCTACTTCAAATTCCTACTTTCTAATTTCGTACAGTCAGTAACAGCACCGTGGCAGATGCTTGAATTTCTGAGGTGGGAAAGACACTGGGTCAACTAATGAAACGAGATACCCATGATAACCGATCGTAACCATGGTAACTACAGGCATACAGTAATAAAAGGAAACGTGATAAAGATAGTAACTATTGAAATGGTAGAAGCCACAGTGACTACTCACGGATTTTTGAACGTCAGTAAACATACATACATAGCCTACACTCGGATGTGAGTTCAAAATGCCAGGGCGCATGCCAGATTAGTCAAGAGGTTTGTCAGACAGACGTCGTTAAGAAAGAGTTCAATGCGTGAACTGTTATAATCAGCTGTAATTGTACAGAAGTGCCAATAAAACCCATCATAAAACTCAGAACCCATTATTATTCGTCAAACAGCCCCTTGTGTGTGACAGTACTAATGTGTCAATGCGTACATATACATACAGCCTACCCTTAAACGAATTATGCATTATTCTTCTCTGCCTTCACGGAATGTACACTGTACTTACACCACTAACGTCACTTCTTTTGGCGAGGCACGGTGCACGGATAATACAAATAACGTAAAAGGTAAAGGTAAAGTTGTTCCTGTGCTTAACTAATTAAGCACTACGCCATGAAGACGCATTGAGGAGTAGGTGTACAGATCCACATTTTCTTGACCTCGGCACTAGATGGAGATGAGTGGTCAGCTTCACACACTGGCCGCTTTACTCCCGGGGAAAGAGCCCGCGGTACCCATTGGATAGGAGGCTGGGTGGGCACCAGAGCCAGTCTTGACGACATAGAGAAAATTCTTGACCCTACCGGGCCTCGAACTCCGAACCATCGATCGTCCAGCTCGTTACTAAACACTACGGAAAAAGCTACGAGGCGTACTGAACACTACGGAAAAAAAGCACCACACGAAAATTTTCGATTAATATTCGTAATAACGTGTTGTTAAATGTTCGATCGCCAATATGGAGGGACGACTGCAATCCTCTGGAATGCTAAGTTCGGTAACTTAACAGCGACTGCGTTATTGTTACATCACAATGGCCGATGAGGAGTCGAGATCGTGAACATATCATGTTCTCGTACCTGCGCATTCCACGCTCTCTAAGTCAGACGTACAGGAGTAGAGCAGACACGCGGAGACTGGTGGTCAATGAACCCGCAACCTTGACCGCAGCGAAACAAGTCCTCACTTAAACTTTATTAGGCACTACAATCACACGTGAGCTGCCTGCGTGTCATGTACATCGGGGTGTGCCACAGATCGCGTTCATGACGTTTATGAGTGGACAGGACAACGTAAATCCAAGCACTGGAGTCCATCTTGTGACACTGATAATCACTTAGCACTTTACGACATTTCTCCACTTTTAACGGAACTAGAAGGTTCAGTGCCATGTTCACAAGAGCCGCCATTGGTCCCTAATCCTGAACCAGGTGAATCCAAACCATACTTTACTTTTTCTACGTTTCGCCTTAATATTAAGTTCCCAATTTAAACTCCTCTTAGAAGACGTAACCAGCTCTGTTTCTCACGTGTCTCAATTCATAATTTTTACCTATTTCGGAGACAAATCTTTTATACAGTCACGGATTTTCAATAGGGCATAAACCTTGATAAACTCCTAAACCCAACCAAACAAGTTAGAATTAACAATGCCTTTCTAGCGCTAAAAGGACCGCCTCTGTGGTCTAGTGGTCAGAGTTCCTGGCTACAGATCCAAAGGTCCGGGTTCGATCCCCGGCGCTACCAGATTTTCTGAGAAGTAGTGGGTCTGGAACGGGGTCTACTCAGCCTCATGAGGATAACTGAGGAGCTATTTCAAGGAAACAGTGGCTTCCGACTAGAAAGCCGAAATTAAGGGACGTCGGGATCCGTTGCGCTGACCATGCGACCTCTATCGGCTAAAGTTGGCACTAACCTCGCCAACAAGTGGCGGTCGCTCGGGCGGTATAGTTCGCTTGCGGACTAAAGCCACGGGGTTTGTTATTACTTCATTTTCTTTCAAATGATTTAACTCAGGAGGTTGAAAGTCAGAGCAGGCGTGTACTCTCATTTGAAGCACTTCTAACACTAATCATGAGCTCTTATTTGAAACACATTTAACATTCACATACCAAGACTCTCAGATACATTCTGAACGCACATTGGAGCATAAACAACAGAATCCAGGATCCATGAAGATCTACAAATGAACACAGTGCTCAATAAAATAAAACTGCGGAATACCAAATACTTATGAAAATTAAAAACAACACTAATGCACTAACAGAGTGAACCTACTAGACAATGGCGAAACTATACACAGACTGAAAAGATACACCGTCCTAACTCTACCAGACAGACCTGAGTAAAACCCCAATACAAGAATTAAAATGATACCTAAATGAACAAAAGCCGGTCACGGTAGCCGAGCGGTCTAAGGCATGTACTGTCTTCGCTCGCTTGGAAATCTGGATCGTGGGTTCGAATCCCACTCAGGGCATGAATGTTTAGCTTGTGTGTGCGTGCGTTTTTCTGTGTTTGTGTACAGGTAGAGGCCTTGCGACGAGCTGATCACCCGCCCAAGGAGTCCTACCGAATGTGTAAGATCTAGAAAATCCGAAGTGAACGGAGAAGTTCATGAAGGTAGGCCTAGGCCCACTGGGGCTGTAGTGCCAAGGAAAAAAAAGTAAGGGCCGCCAATATTACTTTACGGTAAACAGACCGACCGATGACTCTTTCGTGTCTGTATGACAAGTACTACCCTTGGGATTTTCTATGCATGCTATTTGTATGAAATCACAGATGACTCTATAGGTGGAATTCTGAAAATGTATGTCATTAAGACCATTTCTGTTGCCTAAAACTTGGGCAACACTAATGTTTATTAATACTGGAAATATACGAACCTAAGAAGTATTAAGTCTCACAATTGCGATATTCGTAAATGCGAATAATAAAAAATCTACAGAAATAATGAACCTCATAATAGAGCGTAGGGGAAAACTGCATACTGGCGAGCTTCATAATTTCTAGTCTTAATAGATATTATTCCGGACAAAGAGGAAGAGTTAAGCGGAGCGTGTAACACGCATGAGGGATACCATAAATCTACACAGAATTTTGGTGAAAAAATATAAACGAGGGTAACCACTGGCGATAACTAGGCGTATGTGTACGAATAATATTAAAATGTATTTTACGGAAACAATATGTTAAAAACGTGAAGCTGAATCATCTGGCTCAGGGGAGGGTTCAGTGGCGCATCCTATGAACGCTCAAATTAATCTTTAAGATCCAGAATTCGGGTAACTTCTTGACTAGCTGAGTGACTGTCACTCTGAACTCTGCTTCATGGAGAGAGTTATTTTTAAGCTTTCAAGTTCCTTGCTCCTCATTACTTGGTCCGACAGGAGACATGAAGCTTTCCCTTTCGCCTCCTTTCTGAATCACTGAGTTTTGCACAGCATCGCCAGGTCTTTAATTGCCTTGCAGCGAAATAACGAAGCTAACAAGAGAAAATTAACATCTAGCACGTCCCCGTATTAGCTGCCGATGTCCCACATCCGACTGTTTGATCATCGCATCATTGCACGTAAGAAACTGCTACCTCAAAATGCGGACACCGAGTAGAAAGTACTGACGGCACCTTGAAAGGCCACTGACGGAAGTCAAGGTCTTGTGGGATCGTCAAAGGTTCGCAATCAGTCTGGTGGAACGAACAGACCCCTAGAATTTTTTTTCAGACTTGGTGTGTGTCAATTATAATCTTTATTTAGTACCGATCGGACAGGCTGGTCTAGAGGTTAACGCCCTAGACTTGCATTCGGGAAGTGCTCGGTTAAGATCTAGGTCGGGACATCAGTTCCCTCATCAAGGCCTAGGAGGTCCGAGCGGCATTTTCCCTTGCTACACGTGCCCCACCCATCTCAACCTCCTTCATCTGATAACCCTGAAAACATCTGGTAAGAAGTTCAAATTTTGAAACTCTTCTTTTTGTAATATCCTCAATTCTCCTCCTACTTCCTCTCTCTCAGTTCCAAAATATTCTCCTAAGTACTCGTTTTCAAAACCCTCAATGTATGTTCTTCCCTCAGGGTAAGAAACCAAGTTTAACATCCACAGTAACAACAGCTTAAATTCGAGTTTAAGTTTCAATTTTAAGCTTTACATTTTTTGATAAAAGGCAGAAAGATTTTTTAACTAAATTGTAGCAAGCATTTCTCGAATTTAATTTGCTCCTCCTTTCTTCGCGAATGTGGCTTTCAGCTGTTACTGCCATTTCTAAATATCTTGACTTTCACCACACTTTTGAAAGATTTTATTATCTATCTTCATATTATGATTTCGTCGATGATGTGACATGACTATGCTCAGTTTCCCATCATAGAAAAGCATTTGTTAATGTTGACTGATAATGAAATATTTCTGTTTTAGTGCGCTACATGAACAAAGAGTGGTTCTTAAAGCAAACATAGCGGAAAGGCCATATTAACTAGCCCAGTCCCTTATCTTATCGCTCAAATCACTCTACAGATATAAATAAAAATATTTATATATGAGAGGATAATATTAAAATAATCTTGAGGACTCAGGCCTCAAGGGCGTGAACTGAATTCAACTGGCTCTTGACCCGAGTCAAATGACGGACGCTTGGGATGACAACAAATCTTCGGGTTCCACCTAAAGCAGGGAATTTCTTAACCAGCTGAGTATCAGCTTCTCAAGAAAGTTTAGATTACGCCTGTCAACTGTTGGACATAAGGTCAATTGCCTTGTACAAAAGATTTTCTCTTGTTAATTATACCTGTCTATAATATTACTTTATCTGCAAAGTCGCACACAGTGCCATTTGTATGTTAGACTTGAAGTTCTCGCGGTAGTAACTGTATCTTATAGGATCTGATGCCGTATTGTCTTGTAGACATTTACCAACCAACAAACCTGCTCCCTCCATCTTCAGGTAAAAAAGCCGTGAGCAAAAATTTCAGTAATAGTACAAAGAAGGGTTGACACAGACTGGGGCTGAAAGGGGATCAACTGGAGCTCACTCCCACTGGGGAAACGTCCACCACGCTATAAGGCATCACATCCCAGAATACAATAACCAATATATTTGAAATCTCACAACAGTACTTCATTTTTATTCCATAGACAAGCCACACGAAAAGTACGACCTTCTGGGTTCTAACAACGTATAGTCCGAGGGGGTCAACTGACGTTTCAGATGAACCTATGGCTTCTATCTTCTGATATCTTGCTTCAACCCTGAAGATTTGGAAGATACGTTCCTCCGAAACGTCGGTGGACGTTTACCAGACTACCCGACTCTACAGCCTGGAAGACTGTACTCTTCATAGTCATCGTTGTGAGAACCTCAAATCCGAAATAGTCATGTACTGTTGTTCACTCACAAATGCAAAGAAGTACAGTACAGGAAATGCGAGAATGTTCTGTTCACAAGAGAGCACCAGTAAACATAACCGAACAGCATTATACTGTGACAATATGAAAACATAACTTCAGGTGTCCCTTGGAATTCAACGTAATACTATGAAGCTGGTTAAGTATATAAACAAAAGCATAAACAGAAATATCCAGTCAAATGTGAACATATGCTGCATAGAAAAAGGCCACACAAGTTAACTCCGCTTTACAAGGAGCTCTGATCCCCAGGATCATCTGTCAACAACGTCAGGCATAGGAAAAATGCGGCCCATAAAACAATTTAATCCGGTGGCGGCAACATTAATAACACAGCATTTCGTTTTCCTTCCTCAGACTTTGCACACGGAAACAAATGAAACTGAAAAAATAACTATGTATAAATAAAAAAATCATCTTCTTGTGAATCTGCAAAGAAAATCCTCAACTTTTACGGTAACCACAGTTCATTGCCATGTTCACAAGAAGGTAATTCTGGAAGAACCATCCGAGCCACTCCACACCCTCCATCAAATTTTATTTAATATAAATTTGAATATTATCATCTAATTTAGCCGTAGCCCCCCCCCAGATTGACCCTTTCAGCATTTCCGACTCCAATTCTGTAAGCATTTTTCAAATCTCCCATGCGTGCTACATCTCCCGATCATCGCGTCCTCCTTGATATGTCCGCCTTCAATGGCTGAGGCACCTCCTCATTATGTACTTTTCTCCATCCTCTTGTTATTTCATTTTCGAGTCAAAATTTTCTCAGCAACTCGTTCCCAACACGCCTTTTCCACAAGGCTGAGAGACTAACGTAGTGAGCTCATTTCATCATGTCAATTCCAACTTGGAACTTCGGTCTCAATTGTCAGAAGCTACAGGACGTAACTGAACTGGAACCAGAACAACTGTTCTACGAATGCAAGCAGTAGGAAACCAGCCACCTCATCGTAAGAATACACGTTACGACAAGTTGCCTATTTCGTAAAAATCCAAGTGCTTGTTTCTAAAATGTTTACATTCGCATGGATTTTGTTCATTAGCTTATTCATCCAGTCGTGAGACACCTAATACCATGATTACAGTTACCACGCAACACCTGACTACGCTGAAGAAGTAAAGTAATCTAAGAACACAATTATATCGGGGAAAATAACTTGTAGATATGTAAAAATTCAAACATTTACTCACGTTCGTGTTCAAGGTCAGAGTTGATAAGTTGTAGGTACAAAATCCATAGATTCGATAACTTTCTACACTGTTTCAAAACCACATCACTTCCCTATGTCCCCGGCACCTGTGGCAAGCGACACGCCGAAGTTGCCTGTCAAGGTACAGTTATTTTTTCTGTGTGCGTACACTGCCGCCGGTCAAAGAATGAGCTGTGACTCTTGCCAGACATCTAGTGGCCATTAGCTGAACAACAAGTGCACAATTTCTTTCCAATAGGTGTTTGAAAGGTTTCTCGACTCAGTTTTCATATTCCTTCAATAGAGGTCTCTCATTGTCGAAAACAGTGCTGATTGCGGTGTAACTGGCGTAACTGGTGGGCAGGGAATGAGCTCGGCGTAATCACAAAGCAGTCAGTGCGCACAAAATGTGGATATTGTTGTCGTAAGGAAAAGGGTAAACCTATCCCTAAACTGGGGAATTATTGTTCCAGGGCCCCCTGGTCGAGGTTGGAATACTATTGTTGTAAAATATATGGCAGATATTGTAGAAATGACAGTTTAACGTAATTTAATTTACTGTCATTTATCTTTTCATTCATAGAACTAGAATGTCGCACATTATGTACGTGTATTTTCACGTTATATTTCACTTCAGGCTTTATAGTTAGCACTTCATTTTATGTAAAAATGGAAAATAACGCAAAAGCGGCCTTCAGAAGAGGAAGAAACAACGCCAGAAATTGTAAAAATTGAACGCTGCTTTTTATTAAAAAATCTTAAACCTTGGTCTCAGCTATGAAGCCCATCATGAACCAATGTAATGCGCGTAAAGAAGGATGAAATTCTTAAAAATTAAAACAGGTATAGTCAGTCTCGTGACGAAGCACACGTTTTCTCTATGAACCCAATGTTATGGTCAACTAGCAAAGAGTAAGACAAGATTTCTGCTTTCATAAAAAAAATCCAAATTCGCTCTGGACATAATGCCGCGCTGCGCATGTCTGATTCTGGGCGGAATATTGGGCTCTGATGTGGTTAGACCCACGGACCACTCATAGGTTACGTCAGAGATCCCCAAAATGTGGGAAGCCTGTTATTTGCATGAAAAAAACTATTTTAAACGAAAGAGAGAAACATTTTTCAAATCCTCTGCTTCATTAAAGTAGTTTAGTTGTCGCACAACAGTACAAAATTCAAACTCATAGAGGATCAGCAGTTTTAGGACATTGACGTTCACATAGTTACAGCCGAGACAAGGTTACTGTATTTGTAGGCTACAAGACAAACGTTTTTTCGAAAGACTTTCACTCTCATAAAGTGATATCTATAAAGCCTGAAGTGAAATACAACGTGAAAATACATAACAGTATATTGCCTCTAATAATGTATAACATTTTGCTCTAATGAATGAACAGGGAAATTACAGTAAATTAAAGTAAGTATTGTTAGGGACTAGACATCGCGACTCTGTGAGAAATTATAGTAAATTTAATGCTAAACCGACTTACTTCACTGTTGTTAAGGCGTATGAGAAAGTTGCTCAACCCCTCAAGTTGACCATTTCCAGCTTCTAGGGTCGAGCAACACAAATGTTGTCACAAAATTTGTGAAGCCATCTTATTCATTGTTAATGAATTTGTGAGTAAATACACATATACAAATGTTTTAGATAATATTCAATGATAGACTTTAGCATGTTAAAGTGTGGAAATACTTCAATGAGAGAATACAACGTGTTAACACGTAAATATTATAGTTCCATAGTGTACAGAAGTAGAACAGAAATCCCGTATGTTTACTACGTGTAATCGTTTCACTCCAGTCTCGAGTATTAATCAGTGCTGTTTTGTGAACCACAGAACAATGCATAGATTTTTATTGGGTATAAAAATGAAACCATACGGCGAAGCTACAGCAAATAGTAGTCGGAGTTGCATGTTGAAACCGAAATCGAGTAAGTACGATGAATTATATTTGTCTTTCGGTTTCGCGATTATTATAAATAACAGCGAAAAACGAACTTATTGTGCTTTGCTTCTCAGTATCTTAGCAGCGGACAGTATGAAGCCAAATCAGCTCAATCGACACTTCGAAACGAAATGGCATCCATGACATAAATTCGAGGCAAAAACTCAACTCTACCAGCATTCAGTAAATCTATCTCTATATCAAAAAGCAGTTCACTCCTTCGGCATGAATGTGTTCAATAGTCTCCCTCAAGAAAAAAAAGGTAATATTCAGCAATTTAAAACAGCATTGAAACGTTACTTAATTACTTACTTGCTCACTCCTTCTACTCAATAGACGAATATTCCAATGCAAACAAACAGTAAGTATATCAATTCTAGGCTAAAGTGTGTTTCCAAGCTCGTTACTGTATCACTTTGCTTATCTGCAGACAGTGCTGAATGTATCCAATTAGCATGGTAATATCAATACTACATTATAATCTTGTCAACTTTTCAAGCAAAACTATTATTGTACAGATACTATGTACTTGTACTTGACTTGTTCCATATCCTATGGTATCAACCTGTACTTGGATTTACGGAACGTGAGTAAATTCAAATTCAAATTAGAATTTAAATGAAAAACAATCCCGAAAAATACTTCCGTAGAAAACTTCATGAAATTCGTATACAGCAAAAGGGTGTTAAGGAGAATATTTGTACCGAAGAGAGATGAAGTGGCGGGAGGTTGTAGAAAACTATATAATGAGGAACTTCTTAACTTGTACTCTTCTCCAAGTACAATTAGAATAATGACGTCAAAGAGGGTGAGATGGATAGGACATGTAGCACGAATGGGAAGAAGCGGAATGCATATGGATACTGGTGGGAAAGCCCGAAAGAAAGGGACCACTACGAAGACCATGACGTATGTGAGTGGATAATATTAGAATGGATCTTAGAGAAATACGATGGGATGGTATGGATAGATTGATCTGGCTCAGAATAGGGGGCAGTGGAGAGCTCTTGCCAACACGGTAATGAACCTTCGGGTTCCATAAAATGCTGGGAAATTCTTGAGTATCTGCTCAATTTGCGGCTTCTCAAGAAGGGCTCAGCTCCATGAGTGAGTGATGACTAGGGACCGGATTTTTACGCCCTAATAATCCCTTAAATATGTATGCATTTATGCATGAAAGTCTTCCGAAATATGCACTAAAATATGCACATAAAAATTTATACAAAGTATTAAAATTGATTTTACATTATTTTAAGACCAACAAATCAATAGTTACTATAGGATTCTGACGATGGTGTATAACACACTGATATGTTGGGTTTTTGGACTTTATCCGTCGTCCTGGTTTTTAAGATAACAAATAAAAACACGACGTTTCGGAAACTGGATCTGTTTCCGTCCTCAGGTGAAGGAGAACACCTACTCTGTTGGGTCCGTTAGAAAGAGCTAGTCTCAATCACTGGACCACTCAATCCAGTGATTGAGACTAGCTCTTTCTAACGGACCCAACTGAATAGGTATTCTCCTTCACCTGAGGACGGAAACAGATCCAGTTTCCGAAACGTCGTGTTTTTATTTGTTATCTTAAAAACCAGGACGATGGATAAAGTCCAAAACCCAACATATCAACAAATCAATATTTAAGTTCATTTTATGTAATCACTGAATGATTCACTTGCAATAAAAAGCTGTACTTAAATACAAATCATGTAACAAAGCCAACATTTCATTACAAATTTAAAAAACCAATGGTACTCACATTTAGCTCTCCGAACTTTCAACTTCTCTTCTGTTGCAGTTCACAATTACTAAACGTTTTAGTTTTTCCATAGTTAGTCGCCTCTTATTGTCTCGTAAGATGTCCTTATAGCGAGTAAAACTTCTTTCCCCCTCACAGGAACTTAGGGGCGCATGTACAAAAGCCGCTATTTGCTCCACTGTTAGTGATTTTTTACTTGGCAGTTCAGTACGTTTGCTGGCTAATATTTCTTCAATTTCACAAATTTTTTCATATCCTGGATTCTTTTAAACAATGCTGTTTACTTTTTCCTTTACAACTTCACCAACTCTTCCAGGAACCGAATTCAATTTGGAAACAGTGGTTTTGAACACACTTAACGACGGATACAAAGTAGTATTGCTATTGCTTGCATCCAGTAAGGAAATGGCGGATGGAAGATGAGAGAAGTGAGCAGATATATAGGAAAGATTAGTTTATAGTTTTGTGTTTTTTAGTACATCTTGAACAATTTGAATTGATGCTGCACTTTTGGGATCAAATGTATTCGCATTCCTGTTTCTAAATGTTCGGTATAATAACTCGCTGCACACAGCCACGTGCCTCAGCGCGTTAAAATTAGTTCTGGCGGAAGTGGAACGCTCGGTGCTACTGCTTTAAAGGCTTCTTTTCTGTATGGCGCTCTAACAAATACTTTCTTCGCAGAAGACACCAACTTGTCAACAAGCAGAAAATTTGCACGAATTGTTTCTGCATCACGGTGCAGCCCATGGGGAAGGCAAGGCAAGTCAAATGTGTCATATTTGGAAATATAACTTTAAGAGCAGTACCGGCTTTCATCATATAACTTGCGGCGGCAGTCACAAAGATCAATACAGGCTCATACTGAATGCTATTCGGCCATAGTAAATTCATGGAATTTATAAAAAATTCGGAAACTGCGGAGCTATTTGTGGTTTCAAATAGCTCTTCCGCAAGGAGACATGAAGTAGACTGTTCATTCTTATTAAGGGATCCAACTATACAATTTGCAATAAACCGTCCTTCACAATCTTGTGTTTCGTCGATTGATACCCACATAAAATTATCTTGAATCTTATCTCTAATGCTTTCAATTGTAAGATTGTAACACCGCTTCACGTAATTTTTGCGCACAGTAGATTCATCCGGTTCTTAGCACTGTGTGTACTTCTCTATGAAGTTTCTCAGAGTAGGATTGGTTAGTTTCCACAGCGGAATAACTGCCGCTAAAAAGGCTTCGCATAAATCAAAGGAAAACTGTGAAAAGAACTATTATTAGAAAATTCACTAAGCAATTTTTGAACAGGGGCACTTTCCGTGGATTTAATTTCAATATTCTCTGTGTGTATATTAGTGTTCAGATGCTGAAGCACTTGAAAGCGTTTTTGACAACCAAATGTTTTCTCACACGCTCAGCAATAAGGAATTTCGTTATCCGTACTTATCATTCCTCCTTCGAACTTCCGCTGATACAGCTGTAATTTAGTTTTGTGACTTACTTTCATTTTCGGCATGACTACAGAAAGCTAAACAAATTTAACTACAGACTAGTCACCGCTAGTGTGAATGGCCCCCAGCTTCAAATGAAGAAGCGTAATGAACCTTATGGAGACTTTGAAAATAAATAAGTGAAGTCCCTTATCGGGGTTGAATAGTATTACGTTGATAGCGGCTACATGTGAACGCTTCCGACTAATCTTTTCGCGGCCACTTTGATGGTACGCGGATGAGGCAAGTTACGAGTAGAGGGATCGGCGAAGTCCCGTCCTGGGTACTGCATCAGAAACATGAATCATGACGAAATGTTGAGTCAAATATGTGACATATTCTAATACGGAAAAGAAAAATTATATACAAACGACCAGAATTGAAAATTTGAACATAAAATTAAAAAATATATATGATAAATAGTTTAAAAAGGAAATATGCGGTATAAATAGAGATCTTCGAAAATATGATGCTTATTCATAAAACAGGCAAAATCATTTATATACACCATCAAACCATGTCCAAAATTTAAGAAATGAAGTAATTCATACATATATCCAAACGAGCATACTCTCTGGCTGCAAGAAAGAAATATGCATTTGCATTAAAATCCGGTCCCTAGTGATGACTACTGGTTCGTCCGAAGCCCTGTTAGCATCTTATCGAGTGTCATACAGACCTGACACAGAACAAGAAGCCGAACACGATTGCTGACACCGTGACACTCCCTGCTGCGAAAGACATGGTACAGACAAGGTTCGGTGAAGAATGTGCTCAGCAGCTTCGTAATATACCGCTACCAAATAACAAGGTCTCTGGACGGATTACTGATATATCAGAAGACATAGGAGAACAGGGGGTTGAGAAGTTCAGAAACAAACCTTTTCCATTACAAATTGACGGAGCTACTGATTATAGCAGTACTGGTCACTCCATAGCTTACGTGCGTTTTATTGAAGATAACGATAATTAATGAAGGCATGTTTTTCTGTAAACCTATAAAAACAGCAAGAGAACTCTTAAAAATTGGTGATGATTTCATGAGAGAAGAAAGCATAGAATGGTCAGACTGTGTTGGAGTATGCACGGATACAGCTCGCGTAATAGCGGGAAATAAAGAAGGACTTGCAAGCCTTAATTGAAGGATCAGCACCTGCAGCTGTGTGGACACACTGTTTGACACATCCTGAATCACTGGCTACGAAGGAGTTATGCTCAGACTAAGTGAATTGACTGTAAACTACATACAGGCTCGTCCATTTAAAAGCTGACTTTCTGCAGAATCATGCGAGGAAATGGAGGCACAGTATCAGCCACTCCTATTTTACTGTAATTATCGTTGACTGTAAAGAGGGAAGGTTGTGGCTCGTGTTTACAGCTTGCGAGAAGAAGTAGCACATACTGAATATCTTGCGCAATGAACATTTTGCTTCTGTGTTAGCATACGAGTACTTAAGTGACATTTTTGAGAAATTTAGTACGCTGAACACAAGTATGCAAGGGAACGACACAAACATCATCGGAGTCACTGATAGAGTGAAGGAATTTACTGGGAAGTTTGGTTGGTGGGCCAGAAAACTAGAAGGGAAAAGTTTGGACATGTGTTTAAATTTTTTAGAAGGAAAACAATGTGGAAAAAAAGTGACATTGGAATTGATCAGTGTATCAAAGATCGCCTGGTTAATCCAGGTTTTCTAAGTACGTATTTTCCAGAAGAGGTAAGTGATAAATACAAATGAACCATGAATCCATTCCATATTGATTCGCCTCAAAATTACTACTTTTCTTACTTGCAGAAGAAAACTGTACTAACAATATTGCTAATACTTCTAAGTTAGATTTCCTAGGAAGTCTTACGTAGAATTTTGAGTGGGCCTTGGATGGGAGTTCCCTCACCTCAGTAGGAAAGCTCTGGCACCACCCTTACTTTCGCAGCCCTCTACCTGTGCAAGACTAGATTTTCGCAGTGGCAGCCAACAGAACCATGTATCTTTCCATGATGAACCTGGAAAAGACCTTAGAGCCGCCCTTTAAAAACTCCAATCTCGGTACGTTAAGTTCGAAGAGGCAACCATACCCGTCCCACTAATCCAGGTATGAAGTATATATTTTTTTTTAGTCTTTTAAATTAAATGCATTGAATAATTCACAATAAATTATAACAAATAATGTGTACTCATAGCTAAATTTTATGTCAAATCTGCCGGCGCTTGATCTGAAATGGGGATATGAAATTTATGAAATATTTTATGGAAGGCGCAAAGTACCAGAGTCTTGGAAACTCTGGGCTAGGGTAATCTCAACCTTCGTAAAGGAGCCAGTCCCGAGTTTCGCCGAAGCTGGCCGTCCGGGTCAAGAGGCAGTAATTCTGTGCACGTGAGACATTTGCATTTGAGATGGTTTTGTTATACTACACGATGGTAAGTACACTCGGGGCATGGATGTATATGTGTGCGTTTATTCTGTGTTGATGTTGTTCTATGTGTACCTAGCTGCCTTTCGGCGGACTAACCCCCGTCCAAAGAATCCTACCGAATGTGTATAGGATTATGAAACTGAAATAGCGGCCAAGGTACAAAGGGTTATACAGCCATACAGAAAAAAAAAGAGACTACAGCTTCTTGACAGAATGACCAGGGGGACTCAAGATGCAACAGGTTGTGAACCGCTGCCTTAAACAGTTTCAAGCAGAAACTAAGGGCGGGGGCACAAAGAAAACGGGCAACTGAAATACAATAGCAATTTCCGAGAAATATGCCGATTTTGTTTTAATTAAGGTCAATTTATTTTCATCAGGAAATATAGCGTTCACACGCGATACGAAATTTTGACATACAATGCAACAATTTTAGCAAGATACAAGGCACCTGATATTGGCCGTATAGGCCGAACCATGTAATGTGGAAGAAGGGTGACTATATTATAAATAAAATTTAAAACGGAAATATATGTGAAATAAATGATATAATAATGGAAGAGGATGTTTAAATACAGTATTAGGAAAAGAAAATATTGGTGCATACGTTCTTCTGTGACAATTTAAACTGAGGTGCTTATACTGTTTCGACAGAACTTACCCAGGATCCAGATCCCCTAGTCTCATGAGAAATTTTTCCCAAATCAAATCTCTTTTCTCCTGCCTAACATAGTCTGGCTGGCGTTTGTTCAATGTGTATACACCAGGTTGTTGCTCAATTAACTGCACAGAAACAAAATTAGCAGCCTCCTCAACCTTTCGTGCCATTTTGGAAAAAGAAACGAATCACTGAAGCGCGTTATAGAACAGCTGACACTAGGAAACCAGGCGGAAACACAATTATGAGAAGACTGGCATGCTCCGTTGCCTGGAAATTGATTTTCTCGGTCTCCCTGCGAGTTGTGTTGCCGTTTCCTCAATTCTCGCTGCACCATTCAATAACATGTGTTCAACTCAGGCTGATAACAATTCTCGGAAATCGCGGTTGCATTGCGGTTGCCAGTTTCCTTGGTGTGCCCTCGGCTTAGCATTGCTTTACAAAGTTATTGCGGAGAGCTTCAAGCTTTCTGTAGGCATTACCTCGGGTGACAGTAGAACTGCATGATGAATAGCTCATTTAAAATGCAAGAAATATCTGAGCTATTATAAAACAATTTAACTCTGATGAGCAGAAGGAAGACGAAACTTCAGTCTTCCCCGATATACGCATCGACACGTGAAGAGAACTGAATCAGCAATAGCACGAATTACCCAGATTCGCGGTTCGAGGGGATAGCAATCATATTTCATATTCCAGGTCGTGTTTCCAAATCGGTTATGATGACTGGGGTATTTCGTAGTTTTTCTCAGCCCCTCCAGTAAAATTCCGGAATAATACCTCAAATTAGGCCTCGACTGCATCTTTCCACATCTTCATAACCCAGCATTGACTGATCTTCCCACCATTCGACACTACACAACGTGAGCTACTAAGAGAGTAGCTAAATGAAACATATTAAAGGAAGTAAGTAGCCGGAATTAGAATCGACCTCTCGATTGTAATAAATACTTAGAAGTGAGACTAAAAAACATCGATATTTTAAGCAGGATTCGAGCCAGCAGTCCTCCCCAGTATTCAAATGACCTTGGCAAAAACCGTGACACCTTGGCATACGTGATTCTTTTTGTTCCTGTGCAATAAATCTCCTAGCAGTTTTTGTTAGTTTGTCTAATGCTATCTTTTTAAATGCATCAGCATTTATCAAACTGCGAGTCGCTTCCCAACAGTGGGTCGCAGAAAGAAAACCAAAGGGTCGCAGTTTATGGTGCAATTAAAAAATATAAATGTAATCTGTGTATAATTCTGCATTGAAGCATCCTGTTATACTATGTTATATAAGATAATGTTGTTCTTGTGCTTAATTAATTACTCACCACGCCTCGAACAAGTACTGAAGTATTCTTGACCTCGGCATTAGATGGGGGTGTCTCGTGTTGTAGTAAGCAGTTAAGGTATAATTCCCTCGTACACGATTGAAAGGTTACTTCTGAAAGTAGAAATCGTAAAGTTATATTTCTAAGTTAATGACAATAATATAACGAATATACATATACTTGTACTTGAAATACTATTTCCACTTTGAACCTGAATGATGCTAATTATCACTCACTCACTCATGGAGCTGAGCCTTTCTTGAGAGGCCGCAAATTGTTCAGCTACTCAAGAATTTCCCAGCATTTTATGGAAACCGAAGGTTCATTACCGTGTTCACAAGAGCCCTCCACTGGCCCCTATCCTGAGCCAGATCAATCCAATCCATAACATCCCATCCTATTTCTCTACGATCCATTCTAATATTATCCACTCACATACGTCTTGGTCTTCCTACTGGTCTCTTTCATTCGGGCTTTCCCACCAATATCCTATATGCTTCTCCCCATTCATGCTACATGTCCTATCAATCTCTCCCTCCTTGACGTCATCATTCTAATTTTACATGGAGAAGAGTACAAATTATGAAGCTTCTCGTTGATGTTAGGTATAGCCTAAATAATTAGTCCATGCATATTTTTGGTATATTCTGCGGCCAGGTATAAAAATTCATAGACTAATCTTCTATATGTCATTGCTGCTATTACATTCTCCCTATTGTGTATGCGAAATTAAAAGAGAAGGAAGGGCCGAATCACGAACTATATTTAAATAGAATCGCGGCCAGTCTGAGTATTTATCGGCCTGTTTCCAGCCGGCGGATAGTAATTTTTTTTAAGTGCCACGGCTGTTATAATGCTGTCGAATCCCTTGGTTTATGGCTCAGGTCATATTCGGGCAAAGAATTATAAACAGTTATGATTAAATAATAAAGACACTTTTTCATTGTAATAAAACACGGAGTTCTGCTGAAATAACTCAGGGTATGAACCAGTAATTAGCCGAAGTATATGATCTCGAAGATAGAACCAGTTCTTCACAAGATTGGGCATGAGTGGTTAAGATTACACCACAGGGGTGAAGAGGTTACCTGTAACAACACGAAATATTGATTATATCGTTGAATATGCCGACATTTAACTTGTTTCATTTTTGAACTCAGAGTTTAGTCGGAAAATCGGAAAGAAACACTCACTTCGGAGACTCAGACACAGCCTGAAGGATAGCATTACAAGCGTTTTGAAGCAAATACGGTGTAAAATTTGACTGGATTCAACTAGCTTCAGGATATTATGCAGTCGCGGGCTAATGTAAACTGTGATTCCATAAATGACTGAAACTTCTTCATTATCCGAACAACTTTCAGCTTCTCAAGGACGATTCCACTTCACGACCATAATACAATTCAATACTATTCAAAAAGGTCTAAAGAAATAGGTTGTTAGGGAGTGGACTAAATTCATCTTACTCAGGACAGGGCCCGGTGGCAGTTCATGTGAACATACGAGTAGTAGTGAAGAGCTATGCTGGCGGGAGCTTAAGCTCCTGGTAGAGCCACCCATGAACGACAGGTAAAAGGGTAGAGGCCATACGAAGTGCAGTCCCTTGTCCTCCAGGTTGGGATTGGTACTGGGAATGACGACACCACCCCAGAAAAATATACCGTTGCGAAACCATGGGAGAGACCAAGACCCACGCAGGATTGTAGCGCCAGTAAAGAAGAAGAAGAAGAAGAAGAAGAAGCGAAGAGACCGTGAGAACCGGATTTTACCGGTTCTCACGGTCTTTTCGCTTGCGGATTTCTTATAGTTTTCCTTCTACCCTGAATTTGGAGGCGATACGTTCCTCCGAAACGTCGGTTAACACCACATATACACGGTGCCAAATCCCAGAAGACTGCTTTCTTCAGTGTTGAGCTTCTTCATGTACATTTCATCCTTGGTGAAGAAATCAGTCTCTGTACCACTGATATTTGGAGTTATCCTGCTCCATAGTCGGTCCAACCAGACTTCGGTTACCTCTCCCTAATTACGTTTGCGAGTGCAGAACTCTCTTTCTTCCCGTTCCCTTAGTTAAGCCCTTAGAGCTTCGGCTAAAGGCGGCTGTACTGTTATGAAGCGACTGAAATAAGTACGTGGATATATTTTTGAATGTTGTATTATGTTTATGTTATATATTATGTTATGAACATAGACTGAGGGTGTTTGAGAACAGGGTGTTGAGAAGAATATTTGGACCGTAGAGAGGTGAAGTGACAGGAGGTTGGAGAAAACTGCATAATGAAGAGCTTCATAACTTGTGCTCTTCTCCAAGTATAATCAGAATTATCAAGTCAAGGAGGATGAGGTGGACAGGTCATGTAGCACGAATGGGGGAGACGAGGAATGCGTATAGGATATTGGTGAGAAAGCCAGAAGGAAAGAGACCACAAGGAAGACCAAGGCGTTGCTGGGTGGACAAAATTAGAATGGATCTTAGAGGGATAGGATGGGATGTTATGGATTGAATAGATCTGGCTCAGGATAGGGGCCAGTGGAGGGCTCTTATGAACACAGTAATGAACCTTCGGGCTCCATAAAATGCTGCGAAATTCTTGAGTCGCTGCAGAATTGACGGCTCCACCAAAAGGGTTCAGCTCCATGAGTAAGTAAGTGAGTAAGTAAGTAAGTATTGTGTTTAATCGGTGTGCCATAAGGCTGAGTAATGTGATAGTGGTTATGGGCTACAAAATAAGTATTTGCTTTGAAATTCAATAATTTCTGTTTAGTACTTATAAATTCATTAATGTCTTTTGGATGACTTGCATTAATTTTCTTTGCATCCAGACGTATTATATAACAAATTAATATTGACACTCTTGTTAATTTAATTCTGTGTAGTTTTATTTTTGTTCGACCATTGATGTATATATAGCCGCTGTATATCGTGATATCCGTAAACTTAAAAGAGCTAGAAGCCTTACAAGGATTCTTTCCTATGTGCGTCCTACCCACCAATCCTCTATCGCTCATCATGGCACGCCTGCGGCAGTAAGCGCACTGACACTCCTTACAGTTGTGCCAAAGGTGTTGCAGATCCATATGGGGAAGTGAAGAGATTGCATGTGTTAAGGCTGATCAGTCCCTCTGAAAATTATTTACACAAACCACAGCATTTTCTGTCAGTTTACAAAGAATTAGTTTTGCATTTTAAGCGATCGTAATGAAATGGCCATATATGCTACATGGCGGGAACTATTAACTAACTCCATGGAGCTGAGCCCTTCTTGAGAGGCAGACAGTTGTCCACCTACTCAAGAATTTGTCAAAATTTTATGGTGCCCGAAAGTCCCTTACCGTGTTCACAAGAGCAAATCACTGAACCTTATCCTGAGCCAGAATAATCCAGTACATATCATTCTAATATCCATCTTAATATTAACCACCTACCTGCGTCTAAATCCTCCTAATGGTCTCTTCCCTTCTGGCTTTCCCACAAATATCCTATATGTATTCCTCTTATCTCCATTCGTGCTACATGCTCTGCCCATCTCATCCTCCTTGACTATATCATTTTAATAATGCTTGAGGAAGAGTACAAATTATGAAGCTCCTCATTTTGCAGTTTTCTCCCGCCTGCTGTCACTTCATCCCTCTTCGGTCCAAATATTCCCCTCAGCACCCTATCCTCATTCACCCTCAGTTTATTTAAGTTTCTTCTTAAAGTCAGAGGCCGACGTTTCACATCCATATAGAGTCACAGGTAAAATTATACTTTTGTATGTTCTACTTTCCTTCAAATCCGTTCTGAATTAAATTTTGATTTATTATTGTCGGTCTCAAATATTTTAATTGTGTCACATTTTCAAAGGATCAGTTAGCTATTTTCATGTCATGATTTTCTGTGCAATCTAGTAACAAGACAGCAACATATACTTAGCTTCCTCTGTGTTTACTTTTAGACCAACCTCCTTACTAGCATCAATTAAAGTTCCTCGTTTTCTGATGTTATCTTCCAGTATATTCACTTCATCAGCATAGACCAGCAGTTGACATATTCCATTTAATTTCAGTCCCAATTGGTCGTCCTGGACCTTCCTAATGACATATTCTAAAACAAAGTTGTAAAGTGATGGCAATAAAGCATCTCCTTGTTTTCGACCTTGAACTACGTAACGTATCAAACAAATGCTTTCCTGTACGGATTTTACTGTAGGTATTATTTAAACAAATTTTAATCGGCCTAAAATGTTTCATGGATACTCTATGAGAATATTTCAAAATATTTCTCCCCCAAGTGAATCATAAGTCATCTTGAAATCTATCAATAATTGATATACTCTTTCATTGTACTCGTACTCCCATTTTTTCTCCAATATCTGACGAATGCAAAATATCTAATTAGTGGTTGATCTATTATGTCAAAGCCCATACTGGTGATACCGAATAATTTCTTCTACGAGTGAACTTAATCTTGAGAGACGCATATTGGATAAACATTTTTTTTATGAAGTTCATAACAATGATATTAGTATATGATTACTACAGTCAGTTTCTATCGCTTTTCTTGTAAACTGGTACTATAATGGACTCCTTCCACTGATCAGGCAATTCTTCCTTGTTCCAAATAGGATTAATGCGTTTATGTGGGTATTGTTACAAAGTCATATTACACGTACTGGAGAACAAAAAGAAAAGTTTTATGTTTTGTTATATAACGCCATGCAGTGCGCTGAAAGTCAACAGACTTTTCGAAGGAACATGTCGCCTCCATAATAAGCCGAGCAAGAAACCAGAGCGAAAACAGGTGGAAAGTAGAGTTCAGCTTATTCTTCCACTCTGTAGGTGGAGGCAACATGTTCTATCTAAACGTCGGTTAACTTTTAACGTACTACACAGCGTTATATCCCAGAATACAGAACTCATTATAACTGTAGCTGTGAGAATCTCAAATTCTATTCACACAAAGAATTGCATTATATCCGAATATACAGTTCCCACAATGTTTGACCCTTAAAATGTGGTACAAATTAGAGTTCTTATCATACAGGTCCTGCAAGCATTTAAACCACTTACCGTTCGGTTAATACTTTTATATTCCAAAGCATTGAACTTGAGAGGTTTAATAGTACTCAAAGTGTTTGGTTATGGCCACGGCGACTGGGGCAATGTTCTTTTTCGCTACAAACTCCGGAACGACTCTGGAACCCACACAAATCCCTTTCCATTATGTGTAGTCTATATCCCTTCATCCAGTACAAGGTTCAGAACGCTGGAAGCATGACACACTTACTTCCTATATGTCTTGTTGGCTCGGTGCTTGGGCTCTAGGTAGCAGGCGAATGCGAGAATGGTATGTTCAAATAGACCAGACCACTTCCTCCCTCACCAAGATCACTTCGCAGTTTATGATAAACTTCTCATATCACCACACGGTAGTGAATGTCTGTAGTTGACGTACGTGACTCTCCAAGGACCTGAATTCTTCTTAAAAAGCTAATAGTCGCTTTACTAGTGAAATAATTTCCAGCCTTTTATGGAACCAGAAGATTCATTACCATTTTCACAATAGCTTGCAAGTCCGAAGCCCTATATAATGTTTTGTAACTTGTTAGCATTTCATTGTGAGAAGCTATTAGCTACGAATCCACCACCCAAGCCGGAGGACCCACATCGTGTTGGCTGCCGCGACTGCTGTAGTTGATATAGAATCATTACATTATCTACGAATGAACCAGTAACCTAAGTTGTTATTACAACACGTCACTGAGCTTATCATTTACCTACGTACATACTGTGATTAATGCCTCGTTTTACTAGTTCGGTAAACAAAGATACGAGTGGTTTTGTCTCATCTGTCGTGAGGAGCAAACAGGATTCTCGTGCTGGAATGCTGACACGCGCACGTGATGTATTCGACATCCGGCTCACAGCCACCCGGACCTACCTGCTGGTACTCTCATCTCTAAGGCACGGGCATTAACTAGGAACGCGTGATTGTAAGAAGACTGCCTCCCATCGTTACATGGATCGAACTACCTCAGGTACTGGTATTAACTAAGAATGCGTGTTCGTAAGGAGCCTGTGACTCACATCGCTATGTGGATCTATTCAGCACGCTGATCTCTCAAGCACCAGCATAGTTAAGAGCGCATGACCGTAAAGAGGATGTGACTCTCACCGCCATGTATGTACCTAGCATGTTCAACTCTCAGGATCTAACACTGTTAATTAGGAATGTTTGGCTCCAAGAAGTTTATTGCCCTCTGTCACCGCTACCAGAAAATTATCTGAGATTCTCACCTGGCTGAGTTCAACGTTATAAGCCTGCTGTATAACCTAAGTAACTGACAGAAGGTCGTTAAGCGCAGAGTAAACACATAATAGCCTAAATTAGGCATATCTGAAGCCAGTGGTACATTTTCACAGTCACATGAATTTAATTCCTTTACTCATCCCGCAGGTAATATGTTATTACACCTCCTCTTACTCAGTATATCCATGCACATCCTGTCTGAGACTTCATAACTTCATTTGTGAAAATATAATTGCGGTTTTCGTTGTATTCCTGGATCTAGATACAGTTTTTAAAGCAAGCGAGAAGTGTAAGTCAATTAACACTTTTCCTTTTATGGCATCCGTGTTACCTTAGTGACGCTGAAGTATGTAACATGGAGCATTATTCTGCAGAATCGGTCCAGAGAGTTACATGATCCAGCACAAATGTATCAATAACCTCAGGCATATTTTGCTGCTTCGTCAACCAGGAAGTGGCCAACAGGAGCGTAGAGACGGACAGAACCTCAGAGATCAACTGCAAGAATGTGCACACAACAGCTCGAAACCAGGACCAGTACTCGTAAACTTCAAGAAAGCCTCAGTATTGGCCAGAAGAATGGACTATCTAGTATGAACAAGACACATCCCAATAACTAAAAAAATTAGGCGTACCCTTCAAACTGATATTGAAACCTAGTTAATAACATTGATGTCTATGTAGTACAACACTGTCCGTCAATAATGCAACAAATTGTTCCTTTTTCTTACACTTGACACTATTAACATTGGAAGAAAAAAGAACAGTTTGTTGCATTATTGACGGATTGTGTTATTCATAGACATTTTAATATGGCTTGCAACAGGATGCTTAAATACAGAATTAATAACATTGACCTACTTCAAAAATCCAGATCCATTCCACATTGAGTTAAATAATATTCGGCGTGGCTTGCTGAAAGGAATATGACGTCCTGTTCTCACTCAGGATATTTCACGACTAAGCAAAATTAAAGTATTCTGCTTCGAAAAGGGGGGTCTGCTTGACTCTAACCCCTGCTCTTCGTCGGGTTCCTTGAAACCAGCGAATCTCTTGATCGGCTGAGTGATTATTGGCTTTTAAAAAGATATTCTATTTTATGAACTTAGATACGTAGTTACTCAGCTGTTAACGTGAGAGGTAGAATTTTGCTGCCAGATTCCCTAGTCCAGCATCAAAATCCATTCCAGTACCAGTTTTAATACCATGCAGGCTTATCAGATGCTCACAGCATATATACGAGTAGGATCGCATACTTGGGCTTTTCATCCGGTATTTGTTTTTGAAACATTTCATTTGCAAGGCTTAATTTACATTTTGAAAAATACTTGTTCTTTGCATAATTTTTACCCACAACTCGGTAAATCTTACTTAAAATATTTTACCACTTCATCGAAAGCTTGATTTAGCTGATCACATTTCACTCCAATGATTTTCATATGCACAAAACTTCCGTTTCGCTTTCCCATTTTGTCCTAAAAATCCTTTAATATCCTTGATTTCCATCTTCACATACGCCGAAATTTCGTCATTATGTGTCATGTTCTCATTGCTTCAGATTTGCCCCCATTCTCCCACTTACCTAAAACACTCCAATAACAAACTAAAAACAAACATACATACACATATTACGAAAGGGCACGAGGTAGCGTAGTTAGTTGAGGCACTATGTTACAAGCCGGAAGGTCGCGGGATCGAATCCTGATGAGGCCATTGGACTTTTTTCAATTGACCTAATCCTTCCGGCCGCACTATGGCCCTGGGGTCGACTCAGCCTCTAACAGAAATGAGTACCAGGAATATTCTTGCAATGTTCTTAGTGGTAAAGGGCGGCCGGCGGCTAAGGCTGATAACTTTGCTGCCATCTATG
Organism: Cryptotermes secundus; assembly: GCF_002891405.2. Classification (NCBI taxonomy): domain Eukaryota; kingdom Metazoa; phylum Arthropoda; class Insecta; order Blattodea; family Kalotermitidae; genus Cryptotermes; species Cryptotermes secundus. The sequence continues at coordinate 1,538,443 of NW_019734317.1, forward strand.
AGCCGATTGTCTAGAAAATGTGGGAACCTCAACATCTCACAACCCTATGGGCCTCCAAGTCCTGTTGCAGGGATATCTTTATTTTTTTCTCTCTCTCTTTTTACATACATTACGGTCTTATTTCTTCCGTCTCTTGTCTTGTCACTTTACGCTTTAACTGTACCACGAATTTGCCTATTCTGTCCAGGTAAATATTAGTACCAACATCCACTGTCGAACATCGAATATTGTTGCTATTATAAATGCCGTGTGAACTATCTATACTCTCTAGACCTACAATAGAAGTCTTTGTTTACGCAATAACATATTTATTTACTGACTATATTTAGGCATTTATTGATCTATTCAGGCGTATTCATATTCAAAGAATTTCAGTAAGATTAATCTCCGAAATTTATTTATGATTCTGTACTAGGTAAGTAATCAAATATAACGCAGACTTATGAAACTGGTCTGTAACAAGAATCGAAAACTCTGCTGCAATTTGAATTTTAATATGATATTCCCATCAAAGCATATATTTGCATTTGGTTTCTTCCCTTCTTATTTCCAGGCTATAGTTCTGTACATTTTTCTCATCTTCTCATTGCGTGGTAAACGTGCCGCGCGTCTCAAGTTCCTCATTATACTCTGTAATTTCTTGAAGAATGCAGTCTACTTAGTCTGTCCCGTTAGTAATAACTGGCCCACCTTCCCCAAGGAACAGCCATAGCACCAAACTGACCGAGAAGTCGTCACTCTTCTCAGAGGTACTTCGTCTGATGAGCATTCTAGAGATTCATATCTTTGTTGCTGGATAGCTCCGCATTACTTTGTTTTTCCTTGGCACGACAGCCCCAGTGGGCCTAGGCCTACTTCCATGAACTCCGTTCGGTTTTTCTAGATCTTACACATTCAGTAGGACTCCTTGGGCGACTGATCAGCTCGTCGCAAGGCCTTTACCTATAGACAAACACAGAAAAACGCACACAAACATCCTTGCCCTGAGTGGGATTCTAACCCACGATCCCGGCTTCCGAGCGAGCGAAGACAGTGTATGCCTTAGACTGCTCGGCTACAGTGACCGGCCCGCATTACTTAACAACATCATAAATTTGCAGAAGAAAGCCTATTTATCTTCGGATGATAAAGTTTTGTGAACTTGAAATAATTCGGGAAGAACCAATCTGTTCTATTCAATATACTACATTAATATTAGCGCGAAGAGACGTAGGAAGAACGAAAAAAACCGAAGTCAAGTTGGTCAGTGTTGCTTGGCAGATAGTCGAACTAGGAACCCCATGAATACAATTCAGAAGAATTTCAGTCTTGTTCAGGGACACGTTAAAATCAAGGGAAATATCCTGTGATTTTATTATAATTTAATTAAACGATTCCTGGAATATTCCGAGATAAAATCATGACTGCTTTCGCTCCCATCCTTTCAGATTCGCACTTTTAAATTTATTTCATTCTACGCTAAATACGAGTACATCTACACTTGACAAAAACTCGTCAAACAATCATAGAACCAACCAACTAATGCACAGTACATAAGCATCCTCTCAGATCACGAGATGCTAAGTAGTATCTGCAGTTGGTACAGTGACATAAAATAACTCACGAACCGGTCAATTAGACAGTGCGCGGTACATGACATCGCAACCGACATTGTATCAGATCTGCTGTCGGTAAAGATACGTTAAGTACCAACCGGCCAGAGGTGCACCATGTATTTTATTGTCTCGCCGGTAGTTGATGGAATGACGTTAAACAGCGCCCGAAGCAACCGGATGAAATCGGAGGTTCGTTATAATGATGAGACTGCAAGCAGATTCTAAAGGGTTTTGACGATGGTGTGTAATAACACTCAGAATTACTGGGTTTTTAGACTTATCCATTGTCCAGTATTCTAAAAAAACAGACAGCACTACGTTTAAGAAACTGGATCTGTTTCGATCTCCAGGTGAGGGGGATATACTTACCCTGTTGGGTTCCTTAGAGAGAGCTAACCTCAATCAGTCGACGATGGACACAGTCCAAAAACCCAGTAATTCTGAAACTGAATCTTTCCAAATGCACCCTGCTACTGTACAGGCACAATTCGGAGGAAATTGAACCCGGAACTTTGCAGTCGTGCTGCCCGCATGGCCTTGAGCCTGCCTGACCTACAATCACAACAAACGAAAAGGAATATCATCTCCTCTGTGTTCCGTTTATATATATATATATATATATGATTTTATATATCCTTTCATTACCCTCAGTTCATCTTATTCTGCTATTCTCTCTCTCCCCAATCGATTTTTTTATACTTAACCACTCACATATGAGATAGTATCGCTTAATTTTTTCTTACTCACCTGCCCATTGACGTAATCAATCAATCACCATATAATCACTCAATCGATTAACAGTGCAACCACTACGCAAATACACAACTCTTCTTTCACAGTTTCTCCGTCCATTCTCCTTTCATATACTCCCTCTATCCCCAGTCCACTGATGGTCAGACTTGTTGCTTATGCCACATTTATATTATAACAGATTTCATTATGAATGTAGGAGTAAAAATGTGAGAGTGGACATAAATTATCTCAAACTTAAGGCCGAATTTTTGCCTCCGCACCTGTCTATATTAACTATCGTTACTTCAAACATTTGCGCTAAAAATACATTCTTACTCCTTGCCAGTAATATTCAGATAGAAGGAGCCTTCAGATAGAAGAACAGTTTTTAAAATCCCTGTCGTAATACTTTGTGCGAAATTAGAGCTAATTTTAGATGCTGTATTTGGTAAACATTTTTTTTATTGCTAGTGGGGTGGGACTAAGTCCCTTGTACTGCGGCCACTTCTGGCCTATTGTACCAGCCCCAGATGATAGCTGAGGGTGATTCTGGAGTAATTGTTGGAATAAAGATTTGCAGGGGAAACCGAAGTACTCGGATAAAACCTGCCTCAGCGCTACTTTGTCCACCACAAATCCCACTTGACCAGACCCGGGATCGAACACGGGCCGCCGCGGTGGGAAGCCAGCTACTAACCGCTTGAGCTATGGCGCGGCCTGGTAACTAGTTAAATACTATGTTATTGTTATTTTCTGGTCGGATAGACAGATTGACACGATAATATTTTAGCACAGAGCCATGAGAGTTGCTGAGCATGGACGAAACTGACAGCATTGCTTCTAGCACGCGTGACTCACATTACGAAGGTCCTTTGATTGAATCCTGTTCTGAGAGATTAGGTCATGGCTGCTCAAATAGATCCGGCGCCCAGAGGAATTTCGTGGTCCTCTCAGAAAGTCCAAGAAAATAATAAACCTTTCGTGAAAGAGCAGATTGAAAAACTGAGATGCATGACATCGTTTGATGGATGAAAACTGCGATTTGTATGCTCTTTACGTGCAATGAAAATTACAAAATTCGGTCCACTCTCTGTTTTTCGGAACGTTTCATCATGATTTTGGTGTGGAAGGGCAATGTTAACAGAACATAACTAACTCCTTGGAACAAAGTTCTCCTTCTGAGGCTAACTGTCGCTCAACTGATCAAGAAATTCCCGTAATTAAAGGAAAATAAAATTTTATTGCAGTGTTCACAACAGCTGGCCCCGGAACCCTAAACTGATCAGTTAAATCAAGTTCACACTACAACACGCTCATTCTTTAAGACCCACTTTAGTTCCATCTACGTCTGCCTGAATCTCCTAACTGGTTTTTCCTTCAGGTTCTCGAACAAAGATGTGTATGCATTTTTCATGCTTCTGATACAATGCTATCGTATTGAGGCGGCTGGTAGTTGTCCCTACTTTATCCCTCAACGGTGTGGTCTAAGTCTGCTCTCAGGAGCTGTTCATTCCTCCATACTTCGTCACAGTCCACCATCAGTACATCCCCTGTCCGTCTCACCCTCGCTGAACTGATCACATTAACAGTACGTAGTGGTGAGTGTTAATTATGAAGCTCCCCATTACGAATTCTCTTAACCCTTAAAAATTATATCGCTTGCTTTCATTTTAGTCCCATATAACCCTCAAAGGTATCCAAACTGAAATCCAAATTCACCAGCACTTCTCCTCGTACTTAAAGCGGTCATGTGACGTACTATAAGGACGTGAGTGTTGTTTATAACGTTATCTGAAAGCATTTACATACACATAAATATGTAAGAAAATACACGGAAAAGAAAACATTCGCCCTTGCCGGGTTCTCAACTCGGAGGCTGGTGTTCGATCCCAGGTAAGGTCATGTGGGATTTGTAGTGGACAAAGTGGCACTGGGGCAGGTTTTCTACGAATGCTTCGGTTTTCTCTGCCAGTTCTCGTTCCACTAGCTGCTCTACATTCATTAATCATATCATCGAAGCCATACAGTCTTGATGCTGAGAGTGTCGTTATATAACAAACTCAGATCAACTTAATGAGTGCGTTCCTCTGTGAAATGTAAAGTTCATAATGCTGATTATCTCTGTCAAATTCTGAAATGAATCAAAACCACCCACGATGGATGCAAAAAATAAAACAGCAATATATCTTTCTACACAATGACTACCTTCAATATCGTCGTCATTTTCGTCGTGGATTAGTTGTAATAAACTGTTATGAATGACCGCCTCTGTGGTCTAGTGGTCAGAGTTCCTGGCTACATATCCAGAGGTCCCAGGTTCGACTCCCGGCGCTACCAGATTTTCTGAGAAGTAGTGGGTCTGGTACGAGGTCCGCTCAGCCTCGTGAGAATAATTGAGGAGCTATTTGAATGGAAAAGTAGCGGCTCTGGTCTAGAAAACCGAGATTAACGGCCGTGGGGATCCGTTGTGCTGACCACGTGACACTAACTTCGCCGACAAGCGGCGGTCGCTCGGTCGGTATAGTTCGCTTGCGGACTAAAGACCACGGGGTTAGTTAAACTATTATGACTCTGAGATGCGCCAATTAAAATTAATTAGTATATAGGCGTGACTTGCTATGGATGTATCAAATGAATCCATTGGTACATTGAGTTGCATTTGTCCGTCCGCATGTTTCATTTAAAAAATTACTGAAATTTGTAGACCGAATTTAATGTTGATTTTTATCAGTGCAGTATATCGGAGTTAATAAAGTATATAAAACACGGCTCACTGTATCATAATGAAATCACTCAAGTAATAACCTCATGAAGATCTAACGACTACGTTGTATCTGCAGTGTTACTGTCTTGCAGCGGTAGATTTTTATCTGCAATAAACCAACGTCCAGTCTGGTTTGTTATACAGAATCGCAGACAGAGAATTTGGCAAACATACGGAGAACTCGTTTGTGTTCCGAAATGTCATTCTCGTTGTGCAATTAAATCAGTTACATCTCACGGATTCCAGAGCGGACACGGATGCGCGTAACGGAAGTCATCAGCTTGGACCGGTCAAACAGCTTCCAGACCTCTGCAAAACACAGCGCATTCCACAATACTGCTTTCTTTAAACATTATTCTCAGCGACATAGGCTATGCAGTATCGAAAGGTGGGTAACTGAATGATGAATTGGGAAGTGTGTTGAAGCAAACTGACGTCATCTCTCTTAAGGTAAAAGGTAAAACTGTCCCTGCCCTCAATTAGTTAAATACTATGCCATGATGACAAATGGAGGAGGGGTGGAGGAATAGCTCCACCTTTCTTGACCTCGGCACTAGATGGAGGTGAGTGATCAGCAAAAAGGCCCTGCCGCTCTACCCCGGGGGAAAGAGCCCCCGGTACCCAATGGATGGGAGGTTGTATAGGTCCCAATGTTGGTCTTGACGCTGTAGAGAAGAGAAAAATCTTGCACGGCCAGGAATTGAACCCGGGCCGTCCAACTGATAGTCGCTATACTGACTGAACTATCTTAAGGTAGCATCCAATAATCTTGATGTAGGAAAGGGAAAAAGAGCCACGATGAACATCGATCAGGATACCAGGTTTTCTGACCGAAATTCGCAACCAGGATTCCGGCATACGAAGCAGGAACGCTAACCAACATACCGTGCTAGTTGTACGTTATATGTTTCTTGCTTAATCTATCAGTATGTTGTTTAAAGATGTGGCTTGAAGTTCTCAGGTTACTAACTAATAAGCTAAGAGATTCTCTGCCATTGGCTTGTCTCGGAAGAGACAGGAAATGCGTACTGAATTCTGACGGGAAATCCTACTGGAAAACAGCACCTTAGAATTTTTTGGAATTAAGCTGATAGGAAAAGATTGACATGGATGTACAGGAGATAGGTTATAAGGATGAGATGTGGATAAAACTGGCTCAGGGTTGTATTCAATGCCGGCCTTTGATATTATTAATGCTGAACATTCGGATTCTGTTATCACAATGTTAATTAAGTACAGACAGCGATGGGCGATCTTGTTGCAGGAGTACAAGGTTAAATTCTCGATACAGCTCATGGTACGGACATTTGCGCACGATATTCCGTATTATCTAAAAGGATTATAGGCCTCTGGATTGCTGATCTCCCATCCAAGGAATCATTGCATGATAAAATATTGGTTTATTGGTTTATTATTATGAGCAAGAATATATAAATTGTCTGTTGTCAAAGTATGAGAAGACAATTTCTACTACCACCACCACCACCACTACCACTATTACTACTCCTCCTCCTCCTCCTCCTCCTAATAATAATAATAATAATAATAATAATAATTCAGTTCCTTTATTTAAGTGGTTGCCAACAGCGAGTGGCCTGTAACAGGCGAGCACTGAAAGTGTACGTAACAAAAAGTAGACTAAGGCTAGAACTGAAACTAGAACTAGACTAAAATTTAACACTAAGCAATAAAATAGTGAAGGAAAATATATCCTGAAAATAGAGGTGTTATATTTAACAAAAACGTCCAGACATTGGCAGACGTTGCTTGCAGCCGTGACGCACCTTCTTGAAGAGCTAAATCTTGAGACATTATTGACGTTAAAGGTGGAAACGTCTCTTAATTTGCGTAACGGACGCACGGAATTTTGTTCTTGAAGACGTTAAAGAGTCAAGATTTCGTTGCCTGGAATGAAGCATTTCAAAATATAAATAATTCAACATTGATTTAAAAAAAAATATTGCGCTGAATAAATCGATGGAAACATAAATTTTCTAAATCTCTTTTATGTTTCCCAGCTTATTGGAATCTGCTAAAGTAAGGTTATGTCAGACGGCAGACGCATATTGAAGCTTTGAATGAATTAAGGTAACTCATGAAATTTTAGAATATACAAAGACGAAAAATTGTGTATGATGAAACGAATTTGTACTAACAGCTTTAGTGCATGAGAATGTAAGTACTCAACATGACGAAGAAAATGCAGTTTGGTGTGTATCATAATCACAAGATCATTTACACAATCAATTCGTACGATTAATAGATCACCCAACAACTAATTGAAATGGATATTGTTAGTTTTACGAGTAAAAGAAATCATATACTATAATTTGAAGATGTTAATACTCATATTATTTTAAATGGACCACATCTGTACGGAGTCTATATTTTGGATTGTAGTAATTTGCAAACCTCAGCAGATTTTGTGACACGAACTATTTTTTAATTATCAGCGAGATTTTCTCCTTTCCATGTCGTCCAATCCAACTTTTGGGGCCCACCCCGCCTCCTATACAATGGGTAACGGGGATCTTACCCTGGGGATAAAGCGGCCGGATCGTGAAGCTGACAACTGTTCTGCCGAGGTCAAGAATACATGGGTGTATAAATGCACTCCCGCACAATTCTTCATGGCGTAGTACTTCTTTAGTTAAACACGGGGGTCAATTTACCTTTCACTAGACAGAAGCGAGTAGTCAGTTTCGCGCTCCGACCTCTATACTCTAACGAGAGGATTCCAGGTACCTCCTGGATAGAAGCCTGAACGTCGTTTGGAGAAAGGAAAGAATTCTGCCAGGAATAGACTCCCGGTCGCAATACTCAAAGATAAAATGACCACCGTCAACAAGGCTACAGGAAATGTGAATAAGACAAACCTCGCAGTGTAGAGTTGCATAATTTGCACTCTTTGCCGTATATTATTAAAAGTGATCAAATCAAATTATGATATGGTCGGGGCACTGAAAAGATGAGAAATGTATACAAAATTTTACCCAGAAAATCTGAACGAGACAGATTACTTAGAAAATTTAGGACTTTGATGGGGGGAAAATATTAAAATCAATCTTAAACAAATAATTCTTGAAAGTGAAATGGCAGAGTGTCGTGAAGACCGAAATAAAACTTTCGGTTCCATAAAACCCGTAGAATTTGTTGACCAGCTGAGGTACTATTAGCTTCTTAAAAAGAGTTCCCCTCCAAGTACTGTCGCCAATTCGTCAGGCACTAAATACTGAATACCTTCATTTACTAAACTGAGGAGCCGATCACAGTGGCCGTGTGGTCTGAAGTACAAAACGGTTTCGTCCCCGTGAATACTGGGATGTGGTTCGAAACTCACTCGAACCGTGGGTGTATGTCTGCGTGTTTCCTGTGTTTGTGTTGTCATCAGCAGATAGCAGGCTTGCGACGGGCTGATCCCCCGTAAAAAGTCCCACAAGTTGTCTGTAAGATTCGTAGTTCCAGATTAATTCTGAATAGGAAAGGGTCAGGGGACATAATCTGTCAAAGGAAGTATAAAAAGTTCACTGAAGAACATTTTTTGAAGGTGAAAGTACGAACCTCGAAGCTGTATATGGACAAAGTATTCGTAAATAAAACATCCGTCTTCAGCAAATTGGAAGCAGTGCGTCCGGACCTTATGGAGAAGCAGCAGCAATAGAAAGGAGCTGGTCGGTGAAGATACATTTGATCTCTGACCTGGGGAGCATCACGACAGCATCAGTGGCAGGGCATCCTGGTTTGCAGGTCGACAACCGTAGACGGACAGGATAAAGCAGGATGCCACGAGGCCTGCAATTGTGACGTCATTCATAAATCTCACGCGCAACAACAAAACTACTGCAACCCGCGGAGCAGTGTGGCGGTCAGTATATAAGTGAGAAGTGTGGGGCAAGATCCGGGTAGTGAGTGGTACGAGGTGAACAACATGGGATTGCTTCACAAATGGACTGACATGATCGGCGACTTCAAACGTAATTTTTAATGTGTGACACGTTAAAAAGAATCCCAGTATTTGATTAACGTACTAAACTTGAAATTATATAAGTGTTTATAATTTTGAACTATCTTCTGGGACAGTTTACAAAATGTTTGGAGAAATGTTGGGCAGTTTATTAAATTATTTCTGGAAAATTTTAAAAGTGAATTAAATGAACAACAATTTAAACAACAATGACTGATATGACGATGTCTCTTGAAAATCAGTTTTTTAAAAAATAAGACAGTCTACAAAGCCTATGATCATAACGCATGACTGTGTGCTTGAAGATCCTATATTACAACACTGCGTTCAGTTGTATCCGTTTCATAAAAAAGTATAATTACTTTCAAATTATTACTACATGCACTTTATTATATTTATTGTATTGTATATTGTGTTATAGTCGATAAACCATTTCATTTTTAATTCAATGAAGTGAACGTATACAGATTTACTGCGAACATTGCTGTGAAGGGGAAATTAAAGAAAAGAAACTGGCATGAATGACGCCTCGACGCAACGAAATGACTTCAGTTGCATCGTTCATCGTATTAGGTAAGAACGTTACAAAAACAAGCAGCATATAATAATTGTCTATTGTTCTTTATAGGGTCATTCCGTGTGAAGTCATTCAGATAGGTCGCTCGACCATTTTTTAAAAAAAATATATACTTTGTACACTTAGGTCTACAGAATATATAAACAATTAAATACATCAGGCTTCCAACAGAATTAGAGAATGATAATTTTACGAAATATATCCGTTAAAGTAAAGTGACTTTCTGTGGAATATGCAACCGGGGAGCGATTCTAGGCACAGAGAAAAATACCGACATTCTCCCCTTGCAACCATCCGTGCCGGGTCTGGGGTTCGGGCTACGCTTTCTGCAATCCAGCATGTACCAGACCAACTTTCCTCGGGATAAAAACTGCTGAACTCTAAAGCTGATCACTATTTTATGTAGCGCCGAGAATATAAATGTGAGAAACTACACCTCCCATTATATCTTCATGACATGATACTAATTAACTAAATAAAAGTCACTTTCTCCGCTTAACTTTGTCATTACTCAATTCAGAAACAGTCATCTTCTCTCATATTTTCAAAACACTGTTACCTGTTATTGGACTTTTCTAAAAATCTGTTTTTCTTTTCATTCAAACGAACGGATATCAAGGAACAAAATTATTTTGGACCTAACGTGAAAGAAATAAAGGGGAAGGCTGAGGATATTGCACCAAAATATATTTTATATAACCCACGTTACATTATAGCAGTGAACAAATCAAGATTACTATGGACTTGAAGATGGGGGAGACAACAATACACGTATCAGTTTTGTCAGAAAGTTAATGATAATAAGCTAATTGGAAGATCAAGAAGATAGAATCAGAATATATATTATGAATTTGAAGTTGTGAATTAAATGAAATGAATACTAGGTTAGAGTATAAAGACGGGCTTCGATATTGTTATTGTAAAGAGAACTAATAATGAAATAATATCTGTCGAGTCACATTCATTGTTACACTGAGACAAATTCTGTAATAGAATTTCTCATATGTGAGAATTTTTGTAAGAAAATCAGCATACAAAATTACACTTACGTGAATGGATGGTTACTTTTCTTTATTTCGACGTGCCACATGTGCTCTACGTGAAATATAAAATTCCTTAATACACGTATATGAGTATTTACTCAAGAACATGGGGGTTGCTGTGGGCACCGTCGTTAAAGCATACTGATTTCAAAGTCGACAGTATTGTCCGAGGAGTCAAATCCCTTCTAACTTTGCCTGACTGAGGAGACAAATCCCCAGCAAGTTGATTTTGAAGAAATTTAAGGCTAACTAAATAATTAATGAATGAATGTATAAGGGGTGGGCCTTCTGGGCCTTTGCACCGGGACCTACAGTGATCTATTGTGCCTTAACTAAATAATTCACTCCGTGGAGCACAGTTTTTCTCAAGAAGCTGATAGCTGCATGACTAGTCAAGGAAGAGGTTCGTTTTATTATAATATTTAGCGATGAAAGATTTATGTAAAATATCATCCTTTCTCTTTGACTCCCTCGAAACTGTGGACTTGAATTATATCATATAAAAATAACACTATCTCATCCAGCAATGTCTTGGGTATACGGTGAAACATCATTCGAGATAAATTAGTTTTCACCTTAGTTATATAACGTAGGCCAGACCAGCGGCAGTTTTTATGTCAGCTACTCTAACAGACAGCTATCCACATTGAGGATGCTTTCCATTTTAGACTTAATCATCAAATTATTAAGTCCAGAATGTGAGATATTTTTTGAGAGTTTCAGAATAATGTCGAAAAGCATCAAACACATTCCTTGTCTGTCCATAATAGTACCCTAAATAGTACCAATTCCGGTTAAGAAAATCGGCCTGGTAGACCTGACCTAAACTTGTCGTGTCATTTTTTCTTGGGTTCATTTTAGGGCTGATTAACTGAGTCTTAAGTTCTTTCTGATTGTGTGTCTTCAATTATAAGATGACGTTATAACAGGCCTTTATCAGATCCAATCAATAAATATAAAAAAATGCATTTACATGTAGATAAGCATATTTCGATTGTCAAGGTAATGTATCCAGGGTCTTCTGATGAGTAATGTGTTTACATTTTGTTCATAAGTACAGCTATTAGATTTCATGCACTTATCCTGTGCATACTCCAGCATGTTTCAATCAGAACAGTGACCGCTTAGTGTTATCCTAAAAACAATATCTTAAATAAGGTGAAGTAACAGCAGATCAATTATCAGGATGTTTAGACTAAAGCCATGACTTTGTATCAACATCGACACTTTCGTATTATTTGAGAAGTGTTTTCTTCGTTAAAAAAGCGATAATAAAATCAACTTGCCGCTTGCTTTTGTAATGAATGTCCCCACACACTTGAAACCACTCCTCATTTCTTCATGTACCAACGCCACATCATATCAAACCGGTATATAGGTTAAATTGTCATTGTCAGCATCATGTGAGTAATATTTATTTTGAGTACTAACGTCCTGGATGTGACTCCTTATAATCTGATAGAAGTTTACCGACTTCTAAGAATTATGCCAAAGTTAATTCTTACTCTAAAGAATTGCTGTCCCAAAATCAGTATTTATCTCAAGCTCCTTCCGAGACAATCTGATGTGCATACCCAATTACAAAGCAGACATGCAATTCATATTTTTCCAGGCATTGCTGGTCATATCTTCATCGCAGCTTAGCGCCCCTAATGCTGATTACAATGGCCACTTGGAATAACATTTTTTCCCTTCTCGCTCCCACTTTGGAGCATAGAGCTGATTTCTCAGTTCCATGATCATTTTTACTGACGGTAGGACTCCTTGGGCGGATGATCAGCTCGTCGTAAGGCCTCTACCTAAACAGAGGACAGCACAAACACAGAATAAACACATACACACACCAAATATCCATGCCTTGTGTGGGATTCGAACCCGTGATCCCGGCTTCCGAGCAAGCGAAGACAGTACATGCCGTAGACCCCTCGGCTACCGTGGCCGTCTTGGAATAATATTAAGGTGATCAAATCAGGGATGATAAGCGGGGGGGGGGGGNCACAAGGAAGAGACGAGAAATGCAGACAATATATTACTGGGAAGACTTGAAGGGAAGAGACCACTTGGAATATCTAGGCATAGACAGGAGGACAGTATTAAAATAAAAGTTAAAAGAAATATGTTGTGAAGATGTGACTCAGGGTAGAACGCAATAAAGGATTCTTACGAACGCAGTAGTAACCCTTTCAGTTCTGATCCTTCTTGGGACATGGGGTAAATATTCACGTGTTGCGGTGGGTAGATCCGAAGGATCCGAAGGTTCTAATACATTGAACGAAACAGGACCTCGTACATCTGCACCGTTAACTAAAACGGTAGTGGAGTAGGAATAAGAAGAAGAAACAATGTTGTGGTTAACGAGTATTTTGCAGATTGTATATTCTGCTGAACGAATGGCTATAAACTACGTAATATTTTAACTGCTAGCACTTCCGGGTACGAGTAAACTCGGGCATACGGTGACGTCACATAGTCTCAATACATTTGCATTAGATGTTTGTCCACGTGAATATGTTTACAATGTTCTATCTCATTACGCTCCGCTGTGACGTCAGGCGATAGTAACCTTGATCATGATTAAGAACCTAGTTCACCGAAACCATATGAAGGCTTGAGAATGAATCACGAAGTCAAACCAGCACGTACTTGCGTCCTCTAGTAACACAAACCAGACACATTTTCCTCTAGCATCAAAACGATCCTGAACCGCGTCAGTCCAGTTCATATTATCACAACAAATTTCACTTTCTGTTTTAGTTTCATTTTAAATAATATAAAACACAAAAACAAACTCCGTGGCCTGTAGTCCGCAAGCGAACTATACCAACCGTGCGACAGCCGCTTGTCGGCGAAGTTAGTGCCAAATTTAGCGGATAGAGGGTGTCGCGTGGTCAGTACAACGAATCCCCACGGCCGTTAATTTCGGGTTTCTAGACCGGAGCCGCTATTTCCTTGAAATAGCTCCTCAATTATCCTCACGAGGCTGCGTGGACACCGTTCCAGACCCACTACTTCTCAGAAAATCTGATAGCGCCGGGAATCGGACCCGGGACCTCTGTATCTGTAGCCAGGAACTCTGACCACTAGACCACAGAGGCGATCTCTTTAAATAATATCATGGACTCATAAAACATAATAAATTATATCAATTTGATAGTCGCTCAGTCTGTCCCTGTCCTTTGTCTCTGTGTCCAACGCATCTTTCTGAAGCACTTCCAGATGGACGTTCTAATATGTAATTTGATCCACATGTGAAAATAGCGCTTATTTTTAAAGAGGATTCTTAAAAGGTAAAGTTGTTCCTGAGTTTAACTAATTAAGCACTACAGCATGAAGACGTATAGACGAGTGGATGTATAAATCCACGTTTTCAAGACTTCGGCACTAGTTGGAGGTGAGTGGTCCGGCTCCTTCACCCCCGGCGAAAGAGCCCTGGTTCATTTCCAACAGAAATATAAAATGAAACCGCTCTTTAAAATGCTATGCAACCTGAATATCAGTTCGTTAGGGTTGTGAACGAATAACCACAGGCTTCAGAAATGACACCCTTTGCTGAGAGTAGATCGCAACTGGCAGGTTACCGTGCGAGGATAGTGAGCGATAATACTCAGGACGTATTCCGTTTGAATTGAAACGTTTCGTGGTTTTCCCCAGTCTCTTCAGGTGAATGCCACGATACTATCTGAAAATAAACTACGGCTGCCTTTCAAAATTCTCACCATTCAATCGCATTTTCCTACCTCATTCGATTCTCTATAACGCCTGAATTTAGTTTTCGTCACCAAAATGCAGGACAAAACCATGATGTATGCGTAGCTATTAATTTCTTTGGAAGTATGGTAAAGCTGAAAACAAAAAAGATAAGCTGAAAAAACTGAGGGAATTGTTGCTGCCATTTAGCTCAGATACTTGATCTCCCAGTCTATCTAAAAACTTAAGAATTAAACATATGCAACTCTAATTGTATCTGTTGTCTTGAATGATTTTGAAACACGGCTTCTCGCTTGAGAGAAGCACGTAGCTTGAAGATAACTTAAAACAAATTGCTGAAGAGATTATGTGGGCCTAAGATGAAAATAGATACAACTGCATAACAAGGACCTTCACTTCTTGTAAACCTCACCTCCTTTTCGGTGAAGCGGAGTGCGAAGTCCGTGTCGCCTGTCCTGCGCGCACCTCTTGTTCGACCCATGTATCGACACTTCTCATCTTGCCTTCTGGTATGTTCTAGAAATCGCCGAAACCCAAGGTCACACAAGGATCTCTAAAACCTTCACGGGGGGTTACACTGTGCCTCTAAAGTAGTGAAATGCTATCGAGAGTACAGTTCAGTGCAGTGCAGAAGTAGACGAGTAAGTCATAAGTTAGCATTCAGTTAGTCAGAGAAGTTCCTTGGTGAAACAAAAAGCTAATTAGAGCAATAAGTCAGTTTTCTGTTCTGTTCAGTCATAAGAGGGGAACAGAAAGAAGAGCTTAGTGCATTGAGTGAGCAGTGACGTTGAAATGAAGTAACAAGTGGACAAAAAACTGGTATTAAGATCATAAGTGGTTACAGAGTGTGGGACAACAACAGCTCCATAAATCAATGATCTTTAATCTGCTATTAGAATTATCAAATCGGAGATCATGTAGTATGCATGCAGAAAATGAAAAGTGCGTATGAAATTGTAGTTAGAAATCATAAAGGGAAGTGATCTAGGCGTAGGTGGGAGAATAGCAATAAAAGATGTCTTAAAGAATAGGGCGTGTGGTGTAGACTGGTTTTTTACTGACTCAGGATAGGGGTCAGTGTCAGACTCGTTTAAAACACAGTAACAAACCTTTAGGTTCTGTGAAGGATAATTTCTCTATCAGCTGTCTGACTTTCGCCTTCTCATGGTCCGTGAATCATGGAGCTCTTTTCACAAATAAAATAAAATAAAACAGTTGAATTTGTAACATTCGTAACAGGACGCCTGAAATCCGTTCACATGAAAGCCACCTTACAAGCATTTTTAAAAATAAAATATGTATTTATAAACAAAAGGGAAATATTTATATTAATAAGCATATTTAAGAGAGGATCTGGAACTTTTGAATTGTTCCGTGGAACAATTAAAACGAAATTAAAAACTACGTACTCTTTCGCAATTAAATGTGCTTGCCAGGCCAATCAGTGGTCAATTCAAAAGAGGACACGGAGTTAAATCACACACCCCTTTCTTTGGCGAGGTATTTCAATTCCCAAGACATCTTATTGATGTAGGTCATTAATTACATATTTACGATTTTATTTTCAGGTGTTTTGCCAATAATCAGTACTGCACCAGCAATTGATGAAGGTGTGTTGTGGGTAAGTGCAGACACAGGCAGTATTAGGCAGACACAGGCAGTATTAGAGAAAACCAATGCTGATGCATTTGTGTCACCCCTCAAGATTTTTTACATTGAAATCTCAAAGGGTATTTATGGCATAAATATCGTGCTTGAGCCAGTTTAAGTTACGCTCTTCTGGCGTGTGATGCTTGTAGATGGATACACTGAAGTTGGAGGCAGCCGATTCCAAATACTGCAGTAAATAGGGCGTTATTTTAAAATGTTCTTAGGTTTTCCTATTTCCTTCTAGAAGCGTTCAAGCTCCACTTTTACAGTATTCAGCCAAAGGGAGTTTTCCTTTCAAGTTTCTATGTTGTCAGAATTTCACATCAAAACGAGGGCTTTTATTGCATAACGCAAAAAATATCTGATGCAATTTTTCTTCCTTATTCCATCAAAATCGGAGTGTCCACAAGTCCGGAAAGAAGGCGAACATGTGCAGGATCATGGAGATCAGAACAACGGATTGCTAGTATGCCTAGGGTCAATTGGTGTTCTCTAATATCAACAAATATGTTCTTGGTACGAGTACAAACAAACGTAGAATGCGTTACACGAAAGAAAAGCGGATAAGGGTACTCCTCTGTCTCGAGACAAGAACAAACAAACAGGCAACAACAACCATTTACATAGCTGTAAAATATTTATTTAGGGTATGCCAGTAATGACGCACCTCATGTACCTCGTCTACCTCACCTTCATGCGGTCCACTCTGTTCCCACAAACGAGGCTCCGGTGACCATGTCGTGGCGGTATAACTGTTCCAGCAATATTGGAGATAATTTCATAAGATCTATCTGGAGACGTTGGGAAGCAAAGCTGCAACTAGATTAGTCGTCAATGACCTGGTAACCTATCACAACGAAACTATCATTACTCGAAAATCTCTCAGTATAAATAGCCGACTGAACTAATGGGATGTGATTGTAGGAGATGGAAATGTTTAAAGAGATGAAATATTAAGATTGCAACATGGAATGTGAGGTAAATAACAAATAAAGTAAATAAATTGGCTAAAGAGCTAGAGGACTGAAACACAGGCACTGCTGTGAGATTTGAGGTGTTCACGACGTGACTATGACGATTATTATCCTGTAGGAACCCTTGTAGTCTATTGGGTCATTACCAAAATATTAGAGGAATCTGCTACCTCCATCTTTGGGGCTGAAGAGCAAGGTAAGCGTCTTTGGCACTGGAACTAGCTGCACTTCACCCAGGCTCTCCAGTTGACCTGAGTAGTTTTGGTATCAAACTCTGTTTTGGTTTCATAATCTGATTGCATCTTGACACCAAGACAATTGCAAGTTCTTCAGCTTCGGTATTTTCACCGTAAGGAGAATATTTGTGAAGTGTATTGCACATACAAAAAAGCGCAGGCCCTTATTTTATAATTACGAGTAAGAAGACTGCTCCAATATGGATGAAAAAGAGGTCATATTTTCTTTCTGCATACTTTAGACCTATAATGATCCACTGCGCTGTATTTGTTAGTGTAATCATGTTCCCACTAGTGCTGTATATGCCTGGAGTTGGCCCTTTCTTTTCAAGAGGTCTGGTCGTTTTCTGTAGTGGCCTTTGGGCTAGGGAGAGTTGTTGCGTTATTGCTGCTACCATGGTGTACTCCTTTCCTGGCCTGGTCACTTTGGATGCAGTGCTAAAGATGGAACTTAGGGGTCAGATAAGCTGCTTCTGCCATTGCCGATCTTTCTTGGCGCAGCTACACCTGTCATTGTCTTTCAGTTGCAGCAGTTTGAAATACTGGCACAGTTGTCCCTCTCCTGGCATTCTTGGTCAAGGTTGTCGGTGGCAATGGTACGTAGACATCATGGGGAGCTGCCTGCAGTAAATCCAAACGTGGTCAGAACACTGGTAGTTGTAATACTATGTTAAAAGTGTCTGGACCCTTTCTGCTTTGATCTTAAAATATTGGAAAGGGCGATTAAGTTCTGACTGTTCGCCAGAGTTACTAGGAAGGGCAGAAGTTATATTGTGGTTGATGGGCCCTGTGGTGAGGGTCATATGCCTGTCATTTGCTTCATGCTGTTACTTCAAGGCCAAATTCATGAAGGCTATGTCTTAGGACCAAAAGTTGATCAGAAGGTGTCAGGTTGTTTACTTAATAGAATGATCTTGCTTAGGATAAAAGGAAAACTGCTGCAAGTTATGTTCTGACAGGTGAGGCAACATGCCTTGTAGTCAACCACACTATGGAGAACCACTTAACTGTGGTTCAAATGGTCCACAGTGAAATGCGCAGAAGAAATTGTATATCTTTTTGAATGGATAAGAGATTAATTTGTGATGTCAAGATTATGGAGAATCGCTTCCATGATTTTTCTTCTGGCTGTCAAAGGATCCAAGGATGCTGCAGGTTGACTGTTAGATGGTGGTACAGCCTGAGCCTCTTTATCTGATATTTATTATGTACATTTGAAATCCTCATGGGAGCAAAGAATTACCTAGTTGATTCTGGTAGTGATTGCTGGGGTTCAAGTAGAGTTAACTTGTCTCTTTTCTCACTTGGTATGGCATTTTCTCTAAACAAACTGATTTTCTTCCTGTGGTGAGTAGAAGCAGGGGCTGGCAGTGTCTCACTTGACTTGTGGTCTGGTGACTCATGCTTGGAAACAAAAAATTAGAAGTACCAGATTTCTCTACAGTGAGCCACAATCAATTCTGTAGCTGAGTTGTAGTGCTACAATGTTGCACCACAACTCAGCTACAGATGCTACTGCTGAAATGCTGTAACAACACTCCAGCAATATCTTGACAACTCCTTTCTGTTTACAGGTTGGCAGACTTTTTTTCTACTTCTTCCTCTTCCTCCATGTTCAGGATCCATTTACCTTTGCCAACACTGAGCCCTGAAAAGGCACAACACAGCTTCAGAAAATTCATTAAAGCCAACATATCACATTGATTACTGGCCTTGCCTCCAGTGATTCAGTGATTCACATTGCCTCTCTAGGGTCTTGAACATCAGGCATGACCTGTGCTCTGTAACAGTAACATGGCATCCAACCATGGTCCTTTTCCAGTCATTCACGGCATCAATGTAACAGTCAACCATGCATCTAGGTCCCAGTCATGCAAGATTGATGGTCAATCAGTCCGTCTTCATGCTGATCACATTCTGGGGGGGGGGTCTCTCTCTCTTCATGACTGCTGTCTGTGATGAACTGGAATATCCTCTCTGATGATGACAGGACAGCTGTGATTCTAGTCAATAATCTTGGTCTGTGACTAATTTTTGTAGTATTTCCAGTTTTACATGCAGTATATTCATTATACACCGCTATAATATTTTCATTACATACATACATACATACATAGAACATATACAACGACTGTGTAAGTCCAGGTTTTATGTAGAAGATTGTGTTTTATCTTATATAGCTTATTCTATAATGGCAGCTTAGCTACTTGAGCAGCCATAAGTTTGGTTCCAAGTTTAGCTTCTTTTATTTTTGTGCTAGGCTCTACATTTTCATAAGAGGCACATACTTGTGTTTGCTTGATATTCTATGGCCTATGCTTGCTATCTCCATAGTTCTGCAATGTGATAATAGATGTATGGTAGCTTCAGAACTTTTTGCAAATCATAAATTGACATATGCATCAGAAAATTGTCAGTGATGGAGAGAGCATTGCCTTGCAAGTCTACAATTTCAACAAATGTGCATCTCCCACAAATTTTCAGGCACGGCAGGCAAAAGTCATTAAAGACTTATTGTTATATATTATTAACCTGCTGAATTTTGCAGTGGTTTTCTGAGGTATAGGAGCTGAATTATTATTTAAATTAACTTAATACTTGCAAAAGTTAATAAATTTTTGTAAGGACCTTAGTTTCCAAAATGTAAGAGGCAGAAATATAGTGGCAAAGATCACTAAAGTTGATGTATCTTTGACTGTAATTAAGCAAATTAAACTATATTGAAGGAGAGAGCAGTTGCCTGGTATAGTATGTGTATCTTACAATATATGAAACAATTTCTACATATTCCAGTACCTCAAATTCTGGAGGAAGAAAGTAAAATTACACAAGCTTATATATGAGTAGTATGTTTATTTGATTCTTTGCTATTTAACAATACTCTGTCATGGGTAAGATTTATACATATAGAGTTAAATGAAAATGGCATTTTGACATATATGTTAAAAACAAAATATACTCTGAAATTGTGTAAATTTACCTTGTTCAGACAAAAAAAATATATCTGGTTGTAATTCTCAAGGGGCCTGGTGCCAAGATGAACTGACTGGCGGTAAACCATCAGTTGTAAAGTAACTTTGATTTTGACTTTGAATTAGAGTCAGTTAGTAAAATATGAGGAGCTTAAACCTGGAGGTGGTCAAGGTCACGACCGTTCAAGTGACTATCTGCCACCATAGCTTAAGATAATTAAGATAGGCATGATCTGCTTTGCTAAACCTACTCTGAAAGAGGATTTGCACATAGTGGAAAAAGCAAGATTTTTCAGTAACATACTATGTGAGTGATACGTACACTTGACAAAGGAGAAGACTTTATATAAGAGACAAACCCATCCTTCTGTCAGAAATGTTACAAAAGCACTACCACTGTAAGGGTTCAATTGCAAAAAAATAACCCTCTGGTCATGAATGTCAAGGGGCTTGGCACCAAGATGAACTGACTGGCAGTAAACCACCAGTAATAAAATAACATTGGTTTTGTTTTTCTCTTTGAGTTACTTAGTAGAGTAAACTTGCATGACTCCAAGAGATGTGAGACAGTAAATATGGTCATGAGTCACAAGGGACTCAGAATCAGAATCTCTGGGCTGGCAAGGGCCAGCAGCAATTTACCAGACAGCCAGACAGAGTCAGTCAAGAATTGCTATAAGTGAGGCAGGGGATAGTTTGGGAATCCAGAGTATGGGGAATATCCACTGTTGGAAGCAGCTACCGAGCAATGGTTAGGAAGACTGAGAAGACTTTATGTGTTCTGTAGTTATAGTGATTTTTGGAGAATGTAACTCAGTGAGATGGTCATAGTTATTTGTGTTTACGTTCTGTGAGAGTAGAACAAAAACAATCATCAGTCCAAAACCTGTCTATAGTCATGGCCTGATCAGTGGAGGGAGTCTATTATTGTACCAATTCCCAAGAAGGGTGATAAAACTGACTGTAGTAAATATCGTGGGCTATCACTGCTATCAACTTCATACAAAACTTTATCCAATATTCTTTTCTCAAATTTAAGTCCATACATAGATGAAATTATTGGGGATCATCAGTGTGGGTTTCAATCGAACAGCTCAACTACTGATCAACTCTTCTGCATTCATTAGATTCTCGAGAAAAAATGGGACTACAATGAGACAGTACATCAGTTATTCTTAGATTTCAAGAAACACTATGATTTGGTTAGAAGGGAAGTACTGTATAACATTCTGATAGAGTTTGGGGTACCCATGAAACTAGTTAGGCTGGTTAAAATGTGTTTAAATAAAATGTATATTAAAGTCCACATAGATAAATATTTGTCTGATAATTTTCCTATCCAGAATGGTCTAAATGCTTTATCGCCACTGTTTATCAACTTTGCTTTAGAAAGGTCCAGGAAAACCAGGTGAGACTGAAATTAAATGGGACACATCAGCTGTTGGTCTACGCTGATGATGTGAATCTACTGGGTGATAATGTAGAAATCATAAAGAAAAACACACAAACTTTAAATGATGCTAGTAAGGAGTTTGTTCTAGAAGTAAACACAAAGAAAACTAAGTACATGTTGCTGTCTTGTCATCAGAATGCAAAGAAAAATCATGATATAAAGATAGGTAACAGATGCTCTGAAAATGTGGCACAGTTCAGATATTTGGGAACGACTATAACTGATCAAAACATGATTCAGGAGGAAATTAAGAGGAGATCGAATCTGGGTACTGCTTGCTGCTATTCAGTCCAGAATGTCTTGTCTTCTCGTCTGCTGTTCAAAAACATAAAAATTAGAATATACAAAACTATAATTTTGCCTGTGCTTCTGTATGGGTGTGAAACTTGGTCTCTGATATTAGGGGAGGAACATAGACTGAGGGTGTTTGAGAACAGGGTGTTGAGGAGAATATTTGGACCGAACAGGGATGAAGTGACAGGAGGTTGGAGAAAACTGCATAATGAGGAGCTTCATAACTTGTACTCTTCTCCAAGTATAATTAGAATGATCAAGTCAAGTAGGATGCGGTAGGCTGGGCATGTAGCACAAATGAAAAAAAAAATAGGAATGCATGTAGCATATTTTTGGGAAAGCCAGAAGGAAAGAGACTGCAGGGAAGACCAAGGCATAGGTGGATGGACAATATTAAAATGGATCTTAGAGAGATAGTATGGGATGGTATGGATTGGATCGATCTGGCTCAGAATAAGGGCCAGTTGTGGGCTCTTGTGAGCAGAGTAATGAACCTGAGGGTTCAATAAAATGCTGGGAAGTACTTGAGTAGGTGCACAATTGGTGGCTTCTCAAGAGGGGCTCAGCTCCATGTGTGAATAAGTAAGTGAGTTAGTGAGTCACTATAAAATCGTGACAATATAAGAATAAGATTGCAAATTTTAATCATTACTTCAAGTTTCTAGAATACTATAATGCATAAGTGCTTCATTTCAGTTCATACAAGGGACTAGAGCAATGGTTCTCAAAATGTGGTCTGTAAAACCCTAGGGGTCCATGAGATTTTTTTTTTATCTTCCTAATGTAAGTTAGAAGGAAAACATGCTGTATTGAATATTTTTAATATTTTACATAATCTGTTTATATGGAATAACTGATTAACAAATATTTTGGACCTTGAAGTGCATACAGATATCTATGCTAGTTACATACTCGTAGTGGTTACTCATATATCATTAAACAATTGCGGTACAATTGTAACAGGCATTTAACAGGTTTTAAATATGGTACAAACATTAAAACATTTTAAACACATTATTTTATTTGAATATATTTTAAGTTGATATGCACATACTTTAAATATGGTAGAATGAGGGGCCCTCGAATTTGTAGTAGGGAGTCCACAGACTAAAAAATTTGAGAACCATTGGCTGGAAAATGAAAGCCTAAGAAACACTGGACTAGAGAATTATAATTTACCTGGTTAAAATTATGTCATATTTAGATACTGGGGGAAAGTAACAGTTCAGATGAAGCTTCTGTGGCTCTTCTTGTTGGCTCTGAAGGGGACTATTTGTCATTCTCCTGCAATGAGAAGGAAGATGGGTTGTACCGAGATCCAGCCTCTTGCAGCCTTTATTACAGGTGAGATGGCATGAATAAAATATTTTAGGTCATGACTTGCATTTAACATAATAAACCATTTGGCCCTTTATATATTGGTCTCACATTTAAGTTAATTAAACTGTTATTCAATTATGGCTCAATTGCATTTAACTGATGCACACGACAAAGAATAAAGCATAAAATAAAAAATAAATGAATATCACATATTGACAAAACTAAACTAATGAAATTTGGTGATATGAACAAATGTATCATACTTTTGTACAAACCTAATTGGTGTTCACATTGTAAACTCGGCGTATAGATCCAACGAAAAATCAACATTTATAAAATTTTACACAGAAATAATTGATACCATATGAATATTATTAATTAATAGAAAATTTTGCAGATTATTTTTGAACAGACTTCTCTTATGTAGGAAACTATTGAGTGAAGAGAATTGTATCAAATACTGATACTTTAGAGCCTATAAAATTTTATTTATTTTATTATCAATAAAGTGTTTTCATAAGGTTTGCATTATGTAATTTCTTCTGTTCATTCAAAATAGATGATGTGGGAAACTCCCACAATCCAACAGACAACTCCTACTCCTTCAGTCACACAGACAGCTCAAATTCCTTCAGTCAGACAGACAGCTCCTTTCCCTTAGTCCTTCCAGGTGAATGGCTGGATGTACCTCGAAGGGTGAGAGACATTTGCTTCATCTCCCAATTTTATCTTCATAAAAATCCTTACACTTCATTCAATGCTAAACAACTTCTGCAGCTCATATAATTTGCAATTCATTTACTTATTTCTTTATTGGTAATGATACTTTCACTCCCAAGCAGAAAAGGCATTCCCCATCCCTAATTTTTATTTATTTTTTTATTGTTATAATAAATATTTTATTAAATTTAAAATATAAAACATATTTATTATAAAAATAATATTATTTATTATTTTTATAGTATATTTTTTTTAATTTAAAATATAAAAATACATTTATTATACATATAAAAAAAATAAAAATTGGGTATGGGGAATGTCTTTTCTTCTTGGGAGTGAAAGTATCATTACCAATAAAGAAATAAGTAAATAAATTGCAAAATTATATGAGCTGCAGAAGTTGTTTAGCATTGAATGAAGTGTAAGGATTTTTATGAAGATAAAATTGGGAGATGAAGCAAATGTCTCTCACCCTTCGAGGTACATCCAGCCATTCACCTGGAAGGACTAAGGGAAAGGAGCTGTCTGTCTGACCAAAGGAGTCTGAGGTGTCTGCTTATGTGACCGAAGGAGTAGGAGTTGTCTGTTGGACTGTGGGAGGATCACACACAAGTTTGGCAGTTTTTTCAAAAAGCTATAAATCATCATCA
>NW_019734317.1:1563436-1591735 GCF_002891405.2 Cryptotermes secundus
AGTTCGTATAGCAACAGGCGTGACCAGAGTGGTTTGAACGGCTGCTGTACTGCGATGTGGAAAGCAAATGGAAAAACTACCACATTATCACTTTTCCTGGATAGTCTCTTTCCAAAAACAGAAGATCACATTAAGTGGAGGAACTGTTTTGGAAGAGACTGTGGACCTGTCGTCTGACAGATTACTGATGAATGAATGAATAGTCACTCCTGTTTCTTGCAACACTGAAGAGACCAGTTATAATTTTAAGTGGTAACTGAATTTCACTTACTTCTTGAAACATGTTTCAAGGTACTAAAATGCATTATGATATAGGTGTTCTCATGGCAGTCGAGAGGTTTACAAGTGTCTGGATGGCTACCTGTTTAACGCAGAGACAGGGCATTGTGAAGAAGATACGAATGTCACCTGTGTTGAGGCATTATTTGATCCATGTAAGAGGCGGGGTGATGGTATATATGCAAACTTCAGCACCAATTGCCAGGATTACTATAGGTATGTGTACTTGAAAAACTTGGCAGGTACAAAATCAAAGAGAAATTGGATGAAATCTGTGGTTTCTTGAATACTGTCCTCGAAAATTCATAAAATGTCTTGCACATGTGATCAAGGTTTTAAGTCTACTATGTTGAAAACTTCAATGTATAAATTCAAACGTTTTTGGAGGTGTCAGAAATGTATATTACTAGAGGGAATTTTAAAGATCTTTTTTGATCTGGGTAAGTTTTACTTGTAATATGCTTAGTCTGTAAATTTGTCTGTCCTACTTGCAGTCCAGTTCACCACAGAACTGTCTACTTCTGCCTGAATTGTTCAGCTACTTGAGTGAAGCTGTAAAAATCTCATTGTATGTAATGAGAAGTAAAAATTCTGAAGCTGCTCATTATGCAGTCTAATGTTTTTCTTCTCTCTTAGGTCCAAATAATCTGTGCAACATTTATTCTTAAACACATTCAATCTGTAATCTAAATCTGATGGTTCCTGATGATGGTGCATAGTGATCTTCTTGTTCAATATTTTGGATATTGTCCATTTCACAGATTTTCCAAACTGCACTATTTTGGCTGTTGGTTATGTTTCTTTTATCATATAACAGGATGAATTAAGGAACCATATTCTGTTGATTCCTTGGCAGAGTTGGTCTTAAAACCTGAAGAAATGAAACCAGTTTCTGAAATGTGTTGTTTGAAGAACTAGGTCAGTGAACAATATCCAGTACATCAATCAAAAGGGCCCTCAATCTATGTGCTTCCCTTAAAATGAAATAGGTAAAATTATAGTTTACAGATCTGTGTATGTTGATATAAAATAGAGCAGTTTGTGTTTTATGAAGTACATGTTAATGTGTTAGGTGTGAGCGTCATGCATTGACCAACAGCTACTCATGTGGTCCAGGATATTCATTCAGCATCGTGACACACGGTTGTATGGCATCTAGTGAAGTAATGTGCATAGAGCCACACTGTGCCATCACTGGCAGTGGATTCTACATTATCCCGGGTACTGGCTGTCGTGCATACTACCACTGTGACCAAGGCATGCGCACGGATTATCTCTGTCCATTGGGCACCATCTACGACAGAAATAAAAAGGTTAGAGGGTCAACGCCCCAATTAAAGACAAGAAACATATTAAGTATTTTATTTACAATATTTATATATACTTATTTATTTAATGACACTGTCGGTGCAGGGATAGCGTAGTCGGTATAGTGACTGGCTATGGGCTGGATGACCAAGGGGTCAGAGTTTGAATCCTGGTAAGGTCAAGAATATTCTCTTCTCAACATCATCTAGACTGGCTCTGGGGTTCATGCAACCTCCTAGCCAGTGAGAACTGCAATTTTACTCCCCGGGAGTAAAGCAGCTGGGGCATAAAGCTGACAACTCACCTCTAGCTAGTGCTGAGGTCAAGAAAATGTGGATCCATACATCCATACCCACATAAGCCTTCATGACATAGTGCTTAATTAGTAAAGCACAGAGACAACTTTACCTTCACATTATTGTCATTGTCAGTAGTTCAGACTACATAGCCTAAGATGGTTGGATGTTTAGTAAATAATTAATTGGAAAGGATATGGTGAAAGTGGTCATAGCCCAATCAGATGTACCATCCAAGTATTTCCTTGGATGGGATGAGGAACACCACGAAAAAATCTATCAGGATTTTCTGGTTTCTGGGCCGAGAGTTGAATGCAGAGCTGACAAGTATGAAGTGGGGGTGCAGCTCACTGGACTACAAAATTCAGTACACAGTATTTTAAGGGGTGAAATTGAACTGACAAATGATAGGTTTGGAATAAACAAAGGAAAGGAAACAGTGCAAAATGAGTCATAACACTTTTTGTGTCAATGTATTCCATTAATTTGACTGTGGAGAGTAAATAAAATCAGAAGAGACCTTCTTAGTTGGGTTTACTGGCATTGGCAGAGATTTGAACCAAGTACCTCAAAACTACAAGTGCTCATATCTGTTTGTAGGTTTCTACAGTAATGACCCTTTTACATTACAAAAGGGATATTTCTGCCAGGCAGAATTAGATTTATAGATGTAGATACTATATCACAAATAATAATAAGTACAGTGTGAAGAGGTAAATGTGAGGCTTTAGTGGTGGTTTGGAGGCGAAATTGGCAGGAATGATGTGAGACAGACATTTATACAATGGATGTAAGTATTTGTATGGTCACTGACAAATTGTTGCAGTGATGTCCAAAAATTCTAAACAAAGTATTCATACTGACCAAATTACAGTATACTGTCATATACTGTATTCCTGTTTACAGCAGAGGGTTAACTCGTATTAGAAACCCTAAACATAACTAAACCACAATTTAAAATATCCATGTAAGATGTGATAGAGTATAAGATTTTGGTTTTGAAATCTATTTTTCAATTTGATTCCTAATGGGAATAGGGACTTTTTAGTACCATAATGTTTATATCACATTAAGTTACCTTGTAAAACCAAGGAACTAATAATTCCCCATAAAATTTAAAAATTCATTTAACATTATATGGAGTCTATCATAGAAAATGTTTTGGTAAAATGTTAACAAAATCTCTATATTCAGAATAAAGACTAACACAAATGTAGCTGTTGTCTCCAGCTAATCCAAATTTTTATTTTGTTTCTTCAGCCCAGATTTACATAACTTTCTGGAGCATTGAACCACATCCTGTGCAGAGGTCTAGTTTGGGGCTCTCCCAACCAAAACATTTCTAAACTGCAAGGTGAGTCAGAAAAGATTAGACATTTATATATTTAAGGATTCGCATTCATCTGTCCATCTGAAACATTTGTAAAATTAAATTTGGCAGACCTGTATCAATTCAAGAAAAAATGTCAACCATATTTAGAGAATTTGAAAACTCTGGGATGAAAGAAGACCAATTCTTTCTGAAATGAAACATAGACACTTGGAAGAGTACATATGAAGCAGTTAAGATCAGTTTCAGACAATATGAATTGTGATATAAAATCTGAGATTTTCTTGGCATGGAATATTCATATTATGGTCTTCTGGATTATGATACTTTTATTGTAATCTGGAAGGTGGGTATCATGGTTTTGGAGGAAAATACTTCTGAAGATAGAGACAGTATATTCCTTTGAAACAATATTACCCACTTATGAGATTATAATATTATGGCTGATCCCTGAAGGCCACAGTATATAGAATTTTATTATTACTTTCCAAACATGGAAGCAGTATAGTGAATCATCTCATTATCAGTTATTAAAAGTTTTCAACAGTTTGTTTAATCATTTCTGACTCATTTAACAATGAACAATTGTTTTGAATTACTTTCGCTAGCATACTATCTAAAATGACACAGGATCTTTAAAAATTGTCTTTTTTGAAACAATATAGAAGCCAAAGAGCTGAGGATAAAATAATGTGATTTCTGCCATTGTTTCCCTATTTACAAATTCAGTGTTGATCTGTGTCGTTTCTAAAATAACTGGTGCTGTAATATTTATCACTTGAGTTGAGGAAAAGTATAATCCGTAACACAAGCATGTCCCTACATTTCCTTGTACTGAATCAGTCCTTGGACATTCTGGCCAGACATCATACAAGGTAATATACAAGG
The DNA here is from genome assembly GCF_002891405.2 of Cryptotermes secundus. Lineage (NCBI taxonomy): Eukaryota > Metazoa > Arthropoda > Insecta > Blattodea > Kalotermitidae > Cryptotermes > Cryptotermes secundus. The sequence goes on from NW_019734317.1 coordinate 1,567,538, forward strand.
TGACATTGGTGCTTCCCAACAGAAAACTGTTGGAATATATGTAACGTAAAGAATAATATAAGAATTTTCCTACAAGCCATTCTTGAGGATGCTCTAGAAATATGGATAAAACAAAATGTATGATCATGGTTGATACAAAAATCTGTACATATCATTTGAAAACGTTACAAAATTTAAGTATCTAGGAGCAATATCTGGTAACAGAAATTATATATTCAAGAAGTATGTTAGTTGTGTTTAAGCTTTAGTTCACTGTGGAGCATAACTTAGATATTGATTTTACACCAGAATTAATATAGATAAGTATTTTCAAATTACTTAACTCTGAAAAAAGCAGAAGATATGCTTTCTCAGTGGCTGTTCTTACAAGACAGGTAGTATCAGCTACAAGAACAAATGGGACTTTGAAATGTGTATTATGGAAACTGGTTGGAAGGATACAAGTGGATGGAACTGGCAATTTTCCTAACTTTCTCAAGGTGAATGTTTAGGACACAATTTAAATAGGCATTTGAGGTAACATACAATATTGTTTTAGTGTTCTCTTACAACATCAAGAACTTGCAGCCCTTAACAGTTAACTCATACATTGTATTCCCATTTATCACATTGGTGAATTTTCAGTTCCAGTGGTTCCTAGAATTCAAAATTTCAGTCTGTGAAACTTTTACAGAAGAATTACAGGACAATCCCCCAATATTTATAGACAAGTAAGACAGTTTAAGTACCACTGAGGTAGCTCATCCAGTAAAGTGACTGGCTATGGGCTGGCCAACATTCAATTCAAACCAGAGATGACATTATGTCTCGACTGACTTTAAGATTCACCCAGCTTTCTACCAAATGGGTATTATGGCGTCTTTAATGGGAGTAGAACTGTCAGAGCATAAGTCTGACTGTTCACCACGATCAACATAAATCCCAATCCCATAAATCAAGAATAAACAGAGTTTTATCTCCATCACTCTAACATGCTTTCATTGTGAAATTCTTAGTCATAGGGACACCTCTGCAATTAACTCAGAAATATTTACAGAGTTTCAAGGTACATTCAATATCTTTCCAGAGTTACCTTTAATAATTGCAGATTTCTCTATGTTTCACTTTTCAGTACGCCTGATTTCTATATTTGGGCATGAAATTAATCTAAGATTCACAACACTTCCTTCGGTGTCCATTTGAGTTATAAAATAGGCAGCCACTATTTGCCTCAAAATATCACATCTTCATAGTCCACCTTTTCAAATAAACGAAACGTTTTACATAGAGTGTAACATGATAACTATCATATGCATCTCTGCATAATATTCAATTTTCAACATTGCACTACCATGCAGGATGTCTTCCAAAAACTGAAAGATGATATAAGAAACATTAACGGGAAAGTCTGATCACAAATGATAACAGAAGTCAGGTGTATATAACACACCCCACTCTAGTGTGACATTCATAAATCCATTTTATTTTCTCTGCAGGCTTGTGCTCAAGAAGGTGGCTTGTGTTATGAACCACTTTGTACTGGACGAATCAATGGCCAATATCCTGATACCTCACACCACTGCGAGCGATCTTTTGAATGTTCTGGTGGCACCCTACAAGCCGTATATGGTTGCCTTGCTGGTCAACTACATAATGGTCAAATGTGTTTACCTGCTGACACAGTGACCTGCCAAGCTCCTGAGAGCACTTCTGTGGCTATTCAAGTGCCAACTTCTAATCCCTGTATGAACCTCTCTGATGGTTCCCATACTGCAGCACTGGATGATGACTGTCGCAGCTACATCCTGTGTAAAAGAGGCCAAAATATTGCAACGCTTCGTTGTCCTGTTGGGCTTCGCCATGATGGCAGACATTGCGCAGATGCAGCCAAAACCCCTTGTTCGTCAGACTGTTTGCAACGCTCTGATGGTTATTATACAGATCTGATAACTAGGTGCAGAAATTACTTTTACTGTTCAAAGGGTCAGATGACAGAACACAGGACCTGTCCAGAAAGCACACTGTATAATGGGTATATGTGTGTTCCTTCTCAATTATTCACCTGCCCCTTGTCCTCTCCAGCTCTTTCAAATAATAATAACAAATGTTCCTCTAAGACAGATGGCTTCCACACAGAATATGCCACTGGTTGTCAGAGTTACTATTTTTGCTTAGAAAGAAAACTAGTATTGGAAGGTTCATGTATGGAAGGACAGATGTGGAATGGTAAGACATGTGTAGAGCAAGGGAAATTCTACTGCAAGGGACCTGAACCATGGCCAGGTTGTCTGGGTAGGGAAGTAGGGTTACATCAAGATCAAAAATCTCAGTGTCGTTACTATTACTACTGTGAGAATGGAAATCGGACCCAGCTTTCATGCCCTCAGGGTCAATTGTTTGATGGAAAGTTGTGTGTATCTGCAGATGATTATGAATGCCCAAACATAGAGCCTGACGTATGTAACCAGAAGCCTGATGGTTATTATCCTGATATGGATTCCAGTTGTAGGTCATATTACTATTGTTCCAAAGGATACAGATTCACATATGTATGCCCTGATTCTTATGTTTTTGATGGAAAAGAATGCGTGGATCCAAGTAACTACAAATGTCCACGTACTTCAAGGGACTGCATATCTTTGTCCAATGGGTACCACTATGATAAGGTTTCTGGATGTCACAAATATTTCTACTGTTTAGATGGTGATAAGATAACAACTCTTACATGTGCAGGAATTAAGGTATTTAATGGTGAAAAATGTGTGGAACCTTCAGATTTCCGATGCCCTGACTCCATTTCAGAAAATTTCTGCGCTTCACGACCAGATGGGCTCTTTGCACACACAGACAGCAGGTGCCAGAGATATGTTCACTGCAAGGATCAGAAACAGATGTCAATTTCTACTTGTCCTGATGGGAAGGTGTTTGATGGGTCAGCTTGCATTGAGAATTCGAGTACAAATGCTTGTGTTTCTGCAGTAGCTAAGCCTGATCCTATGCACAGTCCAGATTGTACAAATATGTCTAATGGATTTTATCAGAACTATACCTCTGGTTGCCACAGATATTTCTACTGTATTGATGGCATGAAGACAACTCTCACTTGCCGTGGTAATGAGGTGTTCAATGGGCAGTTGTGTGTCAGCTCTAAATCATATACTTGCCCACATGAGTCTACTGTTCACACAAGTCCATGCAACACAAACAATTCTGAACACAAATCTATACAAAGTGGAAAGTATATGATTCTACATATCTTTCCTCCAACTTGAGAAATACTATTAGTCTAATAAAAGCAATGTTATGAATAAGTGTGCATTCTTCTCAGGATTAACAAACCCCAGCACTAATGAAGTGTTCAGTTTTGTTCATAAATTTAAAGGTCATAAAGACTTTATGATCAGCTGTATAATTACTATTTCTTGTGTATATCAAACATTTAAAATGTAAATTTCAACTAACAAGCACTGTTTGGAAGATGTCAGACTCATTATGTATGAAGCTATGGTGAGACTGGACAGTGCCAAAGATTATTTTATACTTTTTTTTTTATTTTACAGGTTTTACTGTTATTATTTATTCATTCTTAACTGATACATACAAAGCAATCCTTCACATTCTGATGTGAATGCCCTTTGACCCAAAAGACAATAGTGAACGCATGCATTAGAATTTCCGTATTGACATTTTTGTGTGAACAGAGTATTCTGTGTGTCTGGGCCCATTCTCTGGAATATGCATTCCTTTTGTCATACACATATTTATGTACTTTCCTTTGTAATGTGTAATATAATGAAGCCCAGGTGGAAAATTGAAATATAAGAGACAACTAAATAGAAATAACATCTCATATTATGCATTCCTTTATATGGCAAAACATTTTTGGGAACTATAATAAAATTAAATATAAGTAAAAATAACATCTAACTTGATATTTTAATTAACTATCCATTTAAGTTTATTCATTTGGCATTTAAAATTTACTTAATTATAGTAATGAAGAGAACATCAACAAGAGACAAACATTTCAATGTCATTTCTCAGTCCTTGCCCTAAAATAATTTCACAAGCCTAATTGTTGAACACTGCTGCTGTGTGACTAAACGCAAAGCTATGCTGAATTAGACCAAGTAATAACTGCAAGCCATGCATAAACCTTTCCTTCATGCAGGATTGGCAGACCCTATAGCAAGCATATAAAAAGCATGTGTGCTTATTTTGTCTGAATACAACATGATTGAAGCATGTCACTATCAGTGGATTTACACTTTTACAAACCTGCCCCTATGTGTCATTTATGGGACTTCATTACTTCCCTAACATAACTGATAAAGATAGCTCTCCAGACACTTCTTGGTGGAGTTTATTGAATTTTACAGATATCCTTCTTTATGGAAAATAAAGCCAAAGAATATACAGTACAGTTGCATCATATGCACATTTAACTTTGCAAATTCAAACATACATGTTCACAGAAAAGCATAAAATTAAAATTTTATTGATGTGACAGAGTGTTGGTTGTCCTTCAGCATTTCAGATTGAACCATGTATATTAAGCAGGCAATGGATGCAATCAAACCTGGAACAGCTAATGCATGCCAGCAAAACCTATGGAGTGGATGTGTGAAGGATTTTAACCATATCCCAACCACTGACAATGAAGTGAGATGTGCTGTTCAGGTGGCCATGCAAGTGAAGTGTGATGGCTTTGTCAGGATCCTTGAGGAAGAAATTCAAGAATTAATTGAGGCCCACCAAGAAACACTAACACACTACATTATCATATACATATGATATATGTCTATAATACAGGGTATACAGAAGAGCATGTACTTTATGGGTGATTTTCAAAAGTAATTCTGATTATGTACGATTTTGGGTTTACTTGCGGTTTTTATGACATAACCCTGATATAAGATGCAACTTTAATGTAAGTAAAAAGTAAAGTAAAGGTGTCCCTGTAACAGGACGTGGAGGCCCATAGGGTTGTGAGATGTTGAGATTCCCACATTTTCTAGACAATCGGCTCATAGATGGCGGTAAGTTTGTCAGCCTTACGTGCCAGCTGCCCTTTACTCTCAAGAATATTCCAAGAATATTCCTGGTACTCATTTCTGTCAGAGGCTGAGTTGACCCCAGGGACATAGTGTGGCTGGAAGGATTAGGTAAATTGAAAAAATCCACCTCATCGGGATTTGAGCCCGCGACCTTCTGGCTTGTAGCATAGTGCCTCAACCAACTATGTTACTGCGAGGCCGCACCATAGCTCAAGCGGTTAGTCACTGGCTTCCCACTGCAGCGGCCCAGGTTCGAACCCGGGTCTGGTCAAGTGGGATCTGTGGTGGACAAAGTTGCGCTGGGGCAGGTTTTCTCAGAGTACTTCGGTTTCCCCGCCAATCTTCATTCCACCAATTGCTCCACAATCACCCTCACCTATCATCTGGGGTTGGTACAATAGGCCAGAAGTGGCCATAGTAGAAGGGACTTAGTCGCACCCCACTAGCAATAAACAAAAAAACCTATGCTACCACACGACTGTATGAACAATAACTTAAAGCCTAAGGCATATACACAGCAAATTTATTTAAAACTATCTGTATGAATGTCAGGATTTTTTTATCAAGACCCAATCAATCAGAGGATTTCTTGGCATAAAATGTAACTGGGGCAGCCAAAACAAAATGGATTTTCTAATCGATAATAATTACACCATTGTTACACTATGATTTCCTGATGTTCACAATTGATAAAGAGCTATCAACACATTGCATTTCAAACTTAGATTGCTCTGGAGGTGATTAATCTGAGAAGTTGAACCACCTTGATGACATCTGTTGAGAGGAACCTGGTAGTGAAGTACATGAAATAGAATCAAAAACAAAGTTATGAAGTATTTGCTATTTATTATTTATTACTGTAGGGCTGGAATGAAACAGTTCACTTGGTACCAAAGCCTTTCAGATACCTATTTGTCACGGTATACACTGACATGTCCACTTCCAACTTGGTAACATGCTGGCATGCCAACATATTCACCCTCTGAGACCTTTGGTTTTCTCACTTGTTTAGAGTTATTTACAGTATAAACGTATAGTTTTCCAGTGAACTAGGTGTCAGCAAGCATCAATTTTAATGCTAGATTGTACCCATTGTAAAGACTGTCCGTGTACACTTTGGGTTTCCAGCCATAAACTTCATTTCTACAGTTGCAAAATATCCCTTTCCACCTATATTATCCAGTTATCCTCTTTAGACCAAGTCACAAAGACTCATTCCACTGGAATGTCAGCATGCACAAATCTATCCCATATCTGTTCCTGAAAACTAATTACCCTCTCCACAAAACTACAGGTTAGTCTGGTAAAAGTTCTTTCCCTGGGCTGTACACACTATCAGTAGCACTTCTGAATGGGTCCAACAGTGGCCTTATTTTCATTACTAAGTCAACAGAAATCAGTTCTCCAGATTTTAGTTCATTGAAAGAAGGCACTGTAGAATGAGAACAAAATGATTTCTACTCATATCTCCCCCACCCCTTAAAGTAAAACCCTCCATTTTGAACACAGTATCAGTTTTCCAACAGTCTTTGAGACGAGGCACTTGAGTTATACCCATGTGAAACAAGATACTCATTTCTGCTGTAATAATATCTTTCTAATCATTTATTCCTGAATATTCCTCAACTCCAGACAGAAACACTTTTACAGTATAAGCAGTAGTCTCATCTGATCAGTCTGTAGAACACATGAAAACATACTAAAAATATCTATAGCTTTCCTACCACAAACAGTCCCAAACTGTGGCCCACGTAAACCAGTAAAATCAATGTTCTTCATAGCTTGGAATCCTTCTGACCAAATATGGTTTTGAATTCGACTTTCTGAACAGGAAGGGAAGAAATAATTTCACTTGTGGATGAGCTACCTTTGCTTTCAGTGTAACTAGAAATGCTGCGTTCACTGTCAGCGTTGTTTCTAACTGACATGAAATTGCACTGCTGTTTTTAAGTGTTTGCTGCAGTAAGTCATAATAGTTTTGGTTGGAAATGGCCCTGTGCTAAATTACAAGACTCATCAGTCCTATCTCCCTTGACTTCTCAACCAAGGAAAGCACTGGGATAAAAACCAGAACTATGCACAAGTAAACTTGTAGCAAGAAGAGACGCGATTGCAATGCCAACCTGTTTAGCCAGGCAGAACCACTGATACCACATTGCTACATACACATAAATTCATAGTACACATTCACTAAAGCCATTAAAATAATACTGTAAAAATCTTACTACTAGAACAAATATTCTAACTTGGTTCCCATCAAATTACCCTCCATAATCAATTATTTTTCACCACATTTCTAATTTTTCAACAATCTTACTCATCCTTTTATTGTGGGGAAAAAAAGAGAAGAAAATAGCTGTTCAGTTGTGTTCAGAATCTCAGCTTATTTCAGGTGATCAGAGTTCCATCCTAACACTTTCCTTATCCACAAAGGAATAGAGAGAATGACAGAGGGATGAATGCACAGCTTTCATTAATGCTTACACCACACCTTTAATTCTAAATCTAAAGCTAGTGAACACAGACTGATGTGAGAGAATTTACATGGGTAAACATCACAACTCCTTGCACAGCCAATTGGGTTTACAGCGAACTGACAATGAGCTGAGTCACAGTTTTTGAAAATCATATTTGCCAGTGAGATACACAGATAGATAGATGGATATCTGTATCCCATCAGCTCTTGACAGAAGAGTATGAGCTATGTCAGAGTAAAACACAACACACTGGGAAACACAACAGATTCAATCACATATACAGCCGCACTATAAATAACTGTTTAGTAATTATGCTGTATGTTCAGAGATAACAAGTACATATAAGTTTATGAACTGCAGACACATGATTGCAGTTAGCCTAACATTTCTTAGCAGTACATGCAACAACACACTTGGATACAGTCCACAAAAAAATAGAGGTAGAGAAATTTGTTGCCATCAGACACATGTTTACAGTCAAACACTTATTGCAAATTGTATTTTAGCATCTCGCTGCACTAGTTTAATCACCATGTGTCTGAAACTTGTTGACTATGTGGTGATCTGACCTGCACTTACTCAAAATAAAAATTAATCTGTAAAGTAGAAGTTCTGAATGAAAAGAACTGTCTTCAGTTATATTTTGAATTGCTTACTGTTAGGCAATAAACATTTAACTTTTGGTTCAAGATGGGCATAAAATTTTGTTTCAGAATGCTATACTCCCTTTTGGTGAAGATCACGCTTGTGTCTTGTATTGACTGCATGGAATTCTGAATATTTCTGAAACACTTCCAATTTGTTGACTAGAAATGTCCTTGGAGTCAAAAAAAAATATCTATAGCTAGAAATAGTATATCAAACCTTCTAAATGGGAGTACAATGAGACAGCACATCACCTATTCATAGACTTCAAGAAAGCCCATGATTCAGTTAGAAGGGAATTATTGTACAATATTCTAATAGAGTTTGGGATACCCATGAAACTAGTTAGGTTGATTAAAATGTGTTTAAATGAAACGTATAGGAAAGTCTGTGTAAGTAAACATTTGTCTGATAAATTTCCTATCCAGAATGGTTTAAAACAAGGAGATGCTTTATCACCACTCCTTTTCAACTTTGCCTTAGAATATGCAATTAGGAAGGTCCAGGGAAACCAGGTGGGACTGAAATTAAACGGGACACATCAGCTGTTGGTTTACGCTGATGATGTGAATCTACTGGGTGATAATGGAGATACCATAAAGAAAAACACATAAACTTTAATTGACGCAAGTAACGAGGTTGGTCTAGAAGTAAACAGAGAAAACTAAGTATATGTTACTGTCTGGTCACCAAATTGCAGGGCAAAATCATGACATAAAGATAGGAAACAGATGTTTTGAAAATGTGGCACAGTTCAGATATTTGGGAACAACGATAACAGATCGAAACCTGATTCAGGAGGAAATTAAGAGGCGACTGAACTCGGGTAATGCTTGCTACCATTCAGTCCAGAACCTTTTGTCTTCTCATCTGCTGTACAAAAACATAAAAATTAGAATATTCAAAATTATAATTTTGCCTGTGGTTCTGTATGGGTGTGAAACTTGGTCTCTGGCATTAAGGGAGGAACATAGACTGAGGGTGTTTGAGAACAGGGTGTTGAGGAGAATATTTGGACCAAAGAGGGATGAAGTAACAGGAGGTTGGAGAAAACTGCATAATGAGGAGCTTCATAACTTGTAATCTTCTGCAAGTACAATTAGAATGATCAAGTCAAGGAGGATGAGGTGGGCAGGGCATGTAGCACGAATGGGAGAGATGAGGAATGCATATAGGATATTGGTGGGAAAGCCAGAAGGAAAGAACCTTTGGGTTCCATAAAATGCTGGGAAATTCTTGAGTAGCTGCAGAATTGGCGGCTCCTCCAGAAGGGCTCACCTCCATTAGTTAGTAAGTAAGTAAGTTTGTATTTGCTAATGGGGATCATTCAAAATCCCACTTCTTGGGCATATTTTTCAAGAAAGAGAATTCTACCACTCCAGGATTTGGTGGTGTATCAAGAGACAGGCTTGAAATAATAATGAAATCTTTATATTTTGAAGACAACATTAACAAAGCAAATTATGAGGGCCTTGCATAACTTCATAAAATCTTTCCTGTCCTATCGTACCTGAATGATAACTTTCAGAACTTACCCTTCCCAAGCAGAACATTTCAGTTGATAAATTGTTTACATTTTGGAAGGGACCCTCATCTTTTAAACACTGGCAAGACTAAATAAAAATACAATATATAAAACTAAAGTTGCATTCTATACAGAGCACAGTGTTCATATCTCCATTCAAAATTTGCCTATCTTGGATTTTCTACCATTTTTTTATAATTGCACTTTGGGGATGAAAATATTAAAATATCATAGTGTTGTATGGATATTCAAAACTTACATTATTTTCTGAATATAGTTAGTTCTTTGCTTTAAAATTCCACTTTTCTTGATTTTACAGCAGTTTCAGTTAAACTTGTAAATTTTGGATGAGGATATTTAAATGTCCTCCATCCACACAGTAAGGTTGCTTATAAATGCCTCACATTGCCAAAGGGTTAAGCAACAAAGACAGCAGTGAATACAGAATATCTGTAGCTGGCTGGGATCAAGTTGTTACTCAGCAGTTAACATGCTGTTTTGCTCTTCTGACACATACATTGCTATTTTATGGTTAGTATTAGTTAAAAGCAGTTAAAGCTCTAGTACTTAGAGCTGACAGTCCAGGAAAAGCTGCGCTGTGGATGGGCACAGTTGAAGAAAACGTTAGATTTTCAGAAATGTATCTCCATATTAAAGAAAATTATTTTGAAACTGAGGTTCCACTGGAAGAAAACAAAAAATAATCGAACATTGCCAGTGTTGCCCCTTTAGAATAGACCCGTGTGATATGTAAATAATCTCTTCATGTATATAACAGTGAAAAGTGTATAATAGTGTATAGTGCATAACAGTCTGTAATTCGGCACTTAAAACTTAACATCAGATGTGTGAACATCAACGAGAATAAACCACCTTCACTATGCAACACAATAAGGTAAGAAGTTATTTCCTTTTGAGAACATCTGTACTGCATTCCCCGCCACTACCAATACTTCTCCTACCTCGCGTTGCAGGACTGTCACCTCTCTAAGTACTAGAGCTATACTGATGCTATTATGTAAATACTTTTGTGATGCATTAAATGTGAAAAATGTTTAAGTTTGGGAAAAATGAAAAGTAAATTGATGGAATGTTTCTTGTACTCCTATCACTTTTCATGTTTTATCTCAGCTACAATGCATGTGTTTGTTTACGAATTTAGAAAGGGCAATATTCTATATTAATTGCAATAGGACTTGGCACTGAAGAAGGGAACAAAGACCCTGTAATCTTCCTTGAATTGCAATGCTTTCACTTTTCTGTCCTTCAGTCAAAAGACTCGAATATCTGAAGAGTGCAACAAAGATGTGAAACTTGCCAGCAGAGAATCAAATGATTTTATTGCTTCCAGCTAGTTTATGGCACCAGAGAATACAAAAATATTTAAAGTGCTGGAAGCAGGAGTGATTTTATAATGCAGAACCACTCTATGAAGAAGCAGGGAACAATTTTTACAGAATGCATCAAAATTACAAGAAAATATTAAAAATAGAGTATAACTTCTTTGTCTAAGTATTTTCAAATCTCACATTATACAGGGCTACTACAAATGATTCATTCGTTTTTAAAACGCTATATTTTCCAAAGCATTATACGTACAAATATGATTCGTATATAAAAGAAACCGCAAACTCACCAAGTTTTCCTCACACTCTAAAAATGTTCTGTGTGTGCCCCTTTGGTCACACGACACACGTCCAGGCGGTAGTCGAGCTCGTTCCACACATTTTGTAGCATCATCCTGTCAATGGGCATCACTGCAGCATCGATGCGTTCCCTCAGCTCTACTATTGTTCTTGGCAGTGGAGGTATGTAAACACGATCCTTAATGTACCCCCAAAGGAAGAAGTCACAATGCATTAGATCATGTGATCTGGGGGGCCAAGTGAACAGAGCTACGTCATCCTCACCAACACGCCCAATCCAGCGATGCCGAAGTTCATTGTTTAGGTAGCGACGAACATTGATGTTCCAATAAAGGGGTGCCCCGTCTTGTTGGAAAACAAAATCCCCAGAATCAGCAGCCAGTTGTGGAAACAGCCATAACTGCAACATATCTAGGTAAGATGTACCAGTCACAGTTTTCTCACAAAAGAACGACCCATACAGCTTTGTCTGTGACATCGCACAGAAAACATTCAGCTTTGGTGAATCTCTTTCAAGTGCTACAATTGCACGAGGATTTTCAGTGCCCCAAAATCTCACATTTTGACGATTAATCTTCCCGGATAAATGGAACGTTGCTTCATCGCTGTATATCAACTTGGCGGCGAAATCTTCATCCTCTAATGCTTCCTGCATTGTGACGCAAAATTCCAGGCGCCGACCAACTGGTGCACATAATACAAACTTGGTGAATTTATGGTTCTTTTTATGTATCAATCATGTTTGTACGTGTAATACTTTGGAAAATACCGTATTTACGCATGTATAGGCCGCACATTTTTTGCCAAAAATTCAAGAGGAAAACTGGGGTGCGGCTTATATTCGAAATCACACTTCATTAAAAAAAAAATTATATTCATAATTAGTAATACAGGGTGTTCTACTCCTGAAATAATATTCCAAGAAAATTATTTTTTCTACAATTTCTGTCTGAAAATTGTGCTGCGGCCTATACATGTGTAAATACGGTATAGCATTCTGAAAACGAATGAATCATTTATAGTAGCCCTGTATTATGTGGCACTATGTTATTTGCCAATAAAAACAAAGCTAATTCCATTCATTTATCATAAAAATTGTATTAGATACAGCACTTTTAGATACAACGTAAGCATCCTAACAGAAACTGACATTTAAACATAGAGCAACAACAGGCATTTAAAGATGCACTAGCAGCAGGCACTTGCATAAAACTCTGGTGTTTAAAGGTTAAGTATCTGAAGGCTTGAGCAGAAATTCCAGAGGATTTTCTTAAACATTTTTAAGATCTCATCTGCTAAAAATCTGAGTGTAACCATTAGGCACTATTCTGAAGAAACTAATCCTCTCACGATGTTTCAAAAGGCTGCATCATGTTTAACAAATGATCAAAAGTTTCAATGTCCTTTTGAAAGTGGTTTCTCAAATCATTTGGATTATATCCTCTGTGCTCACAACATGTGATTGTACTTAAATATATTTGCAAATATAATGTAGTTATTTCTGAAAATCATTTATTTATCCACAATGATCGGCTACTGCAGGAATGAAGATTTAAATAAAAGAAGGCATAGCACAAGCAGGAAGCAGGAACATCATCTCCCCTTCTTCATATTCACTACTGAGCAAAAATGTAAGTAATTCTCTCACAGCCAAACTGTAACTACAGACCATGCAAAATCTGAGGCCAGTAACCAGGCCACACCTGTGATAACATGCAAGTTGTTGTCCATAAATGCACATACATCCCTTTGTTTCCAGTTGTAGGATTAATGCACAAATGTGTCTCATTTAAAGGCGAAAACACCCTTGGACCACTGCATCCCAACAGCACAAGATTAGCATAGGACATGTCAACCCTGCGTGCAATGTGTTTGTGTATCATTAGATGTGTACTGAGTTAGAATGGAATAAGCCTGGGACCCATAACTTTTGATAACTCTACTTTATTATGAAAACTATGCTCATAAAAATAAAGTCATATTACTAAGCTTGACTTCTCTGTGTAACTTAACTGTACTTAACATACTAGACCTACACAAAGTTAACTACTCATCCAGTTTCAATTTGATTCTAAATAAATAAATGCAATATAATAATGACACACAACAATATACATCTCATTTGTAGTTAATGGGATCCTCTTAACTTAAGAAAAAAATAGTTTGTTGAAGGTGGTACATGTGTCCTGCTCTATAATGCCCCTTTAACTCCTACATGGAATGGCATTTCTAACATCTAATGTGTATTCAGAGGGTCTACCTGAAAAACCCATCCCATACCAACTGTACTGAAGGCACAGACATTACTCAAGCAAGGAATAGATGTTATTTCCCCACAAATATTAAAAAGTACTTGTAAAAACTTCTACATTTAATTATCATTCATATGTAATTTAAACCCATGAGATATGAGGCAGCTTCATAATCTGCATTATGGTGGCCTTCAGCTGCATTTTAGTTCTGGTTGGATGGGAGAATCTATAAGATTGAAATTATATATATAAGGGTCAACAGGATTCCAAACTATCTGTTATATTATCAATCACATACAAATAAAGAAAATATGCTGACAAATAGGAAAACAAAGGAAATGAGGTATTTCATCATTCAATGGAATGTTAATTACATCTAAACTAGTTTAAATATAAACTGCCTGCACATCCCCCAAACATGTGAACTGATCACATTAACCCAAACAGAAGATTCTGATATTTTAATTCACATGTTAAATACAAGCACATAAATTTAATGACATTTTACAAGTTTTACAATATACAAATTAGTGAAAGACTGTAATACACAAAAACAAACAAAACAAAGTAAAAAATATATATATTTTATACTCTGTCTGCAATATGCAATTTAAAAGATTATTTTATAAGATGAATCACAAATTTCAAATTTAACATTGGTACAGCTAAGTAAGGTGCTTTATTTTCACTTGCAGCAAGTCACTGTCACAAATATGGCGTTTTCTTTCCTTGATATCATATATAACAGCACCACCAATTTCACTTCTGGCAATCTTTAAACTAACTCAACTTAAATGTCTGTAATGTGACTCTTGTGCAGTAAATGACAAAGAATAACGGTAACCGAAAAATCACAATTCATGCACTCTTCTCCCTCCTGAATGAGTTATGTTAGAGCAAGACAGTTAAATCAGTCCAGTTTCATATAAAGCAGTACTTCACAAAATGTGAATGAAACATTGTGATTTTAGTGGCCAATGATAAATTTATACATGAATTTTCACACTCTGAATGAATTTCAAATTACAGTGTCCTTTTAATACCAATACTGAGGTGCGAATTTCTTCATTGCTCACTATGTGGCAACAATGCCACCCATTCCACAAAACCAGTGTCACAATAAAAAATGACCTAGTATTCTCCCTATACAGTATGAAATAATCCAGATTAAAATTAAGTTAATCAACCTTTATACACCAGTTTCCTTATTCTGGAATTGTATTAAGCAAGTCCTGTTGTTATGCAATTCAAAAGGAAAGCACCAGCTGTGATAGATATTTTAAATAAATATTTGAGACAAAAAATAGTCAAAATTTCATATTTTCATATTTCATTTATTCACCTTCCATAAATCCTGTCACTTGCATATTGAAGCTATATGAGAAATCTTTGTATCTTCAGTAATATCAAATAGCTTCATCACCAGCAATGATTCCATACTAATATCTTTATGAACCAAAATCACATCACATATTTGCAAAATGCTCAGTATGTAAAAATAGTAATCAGCATGCAATTCTGGAAACTGTTCTGTTTTTGTAACTTTTGCACAGGAAGGATGTATTCAGATCATACCACACAACTGTCTAATTTACAAAGATAATTTTTTGGTGAAATTTTCTGAAACTGGTCATACTATGCCTGAGGTAGATGTAATTGTGTGTGGAGATGTAACACTGAAATGACCAGTACTCCCCACCATATTAAACAAAGAACTTCCAAACGTAATATTCAGATTTACAGAAATATAAAATTTGAATTTCAGTTACTATCTTCCTTCTCACTATTTACAATTCTACAACTAAACATATCACCAGTTATCAGTGATTGGCACAACTGACAGGAATACTGAACCATTCTTGAAACCAAATTCCACACAGAAGCTACAACCAATTAAATTCTTACGTTGCTCTGGAAGTGTGGATCACATTAAATATTAGGTTGGAATCTAGAAAAGACTACATCTAAGTGTGCATGAAGTAACAGCACCTTGTATGTTATAGTATGATAAGGTACAGGATATGCCATCAAATGCTGACATCATGGTCATTTTCCGAACATCAATAACATCCACACTGGAATGTCTACCGTTAGATAAGAGGCTTAGGCATGTTATGAGATGCTTCGATCACTGACGCAGCTCCTCCTATTACAGATTAATAATGAATAGTCAATTTTGATCATGTAAAAGTATTCAGTCATTCCAGCACACACACACAGTGTATGTACAGCACATGCACATTTATATATATTTAACTTTATATTACATAATATAGTTTTGGCAGCCTGTTAATCAACACACTCTCATTTATCACAATATCCCATGGATTGCAAAGGACTGTACATTACTGCAGAAGTGCAGAAACATCCCACACTTTAATCAGTCGGTCTTGCCCAACAGTTAGTAGTTGTTTGCGGGGCTCATCAAGGTCCATGAACACAATAGCATGTTTCGCATCATGAAATGTGGCCATAGAAGTGTGACTGAAACAATATAATTCAATAATGTACAATTTTTTAACTTTTTTTGGTACAATATAAGTTGTGTTAAGTATTAAAAGTGGCCAGGGAACTCTGTTCTGCAACAATTATAGATGGACATAAAAACTCACAAATCTTGGTATGATTGTAATAAATGCTCAACATGGTAATTCCTACAAGACAAATTCAAACAATGATTCTAATGCACATATATAGCCTTTTTAGTATGAACTTGGCTTTACAAGTAAAACTACATGCTGGAAATCTAGCAACCATATTGTGGTGCATTTGCACCATGAAAGAGCTGTTGAGATACAGAAATCTGTAAACACAGGGATTACACAACAAAAAGGAAAGTTTTCTCCATGCCATGCTGTGCCGAGCCACACCGCGCTTGTTGTTACGCAGCACTGCAGTAAACACACATTGGCAGCAGCTAATCAACACGTTGCTCGGCAACGCCTATGTGGATGCTATGATTATGCAACAGTGGAGCAAGCTGTTTTCTGCGTGTCTGTTTGAGGGCTTATAGGAGAGAATGAAATGACTAAGAAGTTAGTCAGTTCTCAGTCAGTCCTCGATGCGAGACAGCTGTGGAAGGTCTGTAGTGGATAAAGACTTGAACATGTGATTTGAAACCTTGAGGAGTGTGATAGTCAGTCATAGCTCAGAATTCAGCCAATGAAGACTTACTGTGTGACCTGAAGATTTCGATTGGAGTGTGTGATTCAGTGAGACTGAAGACTAGTGCAGATAGAGTGAAGAGATTCATGTGGAGAGACTGTGCTTTGTGTAAAGCAGCAACAGTGTAATTAATTGTAGTTATGACCTGTAGGTTGTTAATAAATCCAACTACCAATCCGAACCCCATCTACCTAACATATGTGACAATATAATTATAGGCACTTTCCATATTTCTTGATCATTTCATACTATCTGTTTACAACAGTGCTGCTCGCTTGACTTCTTACTATCTGATACTGAAGACAGAGGCTGTGTTCCTCTGAAACATTAGTAAACTTTACACAATACCCATTACCACAACACAGAAGACAGTGCTCTCCACAGTCACCACTGTGAGAACCTCAAAGTACTATGATTTCCATTAATGTACATTTAGTGATTAGTTGGTGAATTATGTTAAAAGAAGAGTTTCATACAGTAATAATTCATGCGATTCATATTCAGAAGCATCAAGTATCTCAGTATGTTCTTTGTGGCTCTACTCACTTTTCCCATGAAAATTCCAAAACAGTGCCTTGGAAAAGACTGTAACTGTTTTCTTCCCTGGCCATTAAAATTCAGTGTGACAGTACCACTAAATAACCCATAAACTGTTGTACTTACTCCATGTCTTTGAGTTCAGAGAGGCATGGATCACAGACACGCACATCAAATTCAAAACCCATTACAGGAATGGAGGTCCGACCTGCACTGCAACGGTCACACACTGCACGTCCACAGTAGCGACAGTGGTGCTGCCTGAGACCCAGTTGGCGTTGGTCCATCATGGCACGAAGGTTCCAGAAGAATGGGCGTCCACATCGCTGACAGCAGTCTGATTCATGCCACTCAGGTGTCTGACACAAAACACAGCAAGGGTCATGGAAGACAATTGCAAGAAAACCTTGTTACAAGAATCATTACTAGCTCAGTGGGTCAGCAGAGATGAAGACCTTTGCCTAGAACTTTTTGTTCCCCTAATGATAATAATGTACATTTCTCACATACAAGAAAACCTGTCTTTAGTGGAACCACTATTAAACAACACTGGGTCATAACAGATACATACTCTGGTCCCAAAACTTTAGCACAGTAGCAATTTAATATCATGTGTAGCAAAGAGAAACTGTGTAATGTGAAACTGAAACCAAAGATAGGATTTTAACTTTTTCTAAATAGTTGTTTCAGTTGATGGGCTATCTATATACATGTGGTCTGCCATATTTCTGGTGCATGTGACAGCTTGGTCTATGAATGTTAAGGAAGCACTGCCAATGCCAACACCCATCCCTTTATATGCCACTGTAAATCACACACATAAACTCAGCCAGGAATTTCCTTACCCTTTCTACAGTCATTAGGGTAGGTATGCAGTTCTAATATAGTCCAAAGATGCAGACTTACTTGTATATCTGCAGCCATGGTATCCAGCTCTCTCTCTTACTCACTTATGGAGCTGAGCCCCTCTTGAGAAGTGACCAATTGTGAGCTACTCAAGAACTTCCCAGCATTCTATGGAACCCGAAGGTTCATTACCATGTTCACAAGAGCCCTCCACTGGTTCCTATCCTGAGCTAGATCAATCCAATCCATACCATCCCATTCTATATCTCTAACATCCATTTTAATATTGTCCACCCACATCTTGGTCTTCCCATTGGTCTCTTGCCTTCTGGCTTCCCCACCAATATCTTATATGTATTCATCCTCTCCCCCATTTGTGCTACATTCCCTGTCCAGCCTTGACCTGATCATTCTGATTATACTTGGAGAAAAATAAAAGTTATGAAGCTCCTCATTATGCAGTTTTCTCCAATCTCCTGTCATTTCATCTCTCTTTGGTCCAAATATTCTCCCCAGCACCCTGTTCTCAAACACCTTCAGTGTATGTTCCTCCCATGGTACCCAACAAGAGGCATATATATTTGATTTGGTTGCAACAGTTTAATTTACTGAAGCTAGCAAAAACAAAAAAGCTGAAAGTGAAATGAATTACCAAAATTTAAAGTAGGAGAAATTCAAATGTATTACATTTTGAAAGTAAAGTCTAAGATAAAAATAGAGGCTAATTAGCAATGAGTGAATGAAATTAAGATTTAGGAAGACAGGAACTCAAGACATCAATGAGATCTGGGAAGACTGCTTTTTAAATGTGAAGGCTAGAACCTTACAAGTACATTGGCCAATGGTACAACAGCAGAAATGGCTACAAAATTTGGGGAAATGAGATTTTAAAAAATCATTTTGTCACGTGTTGGGTGTGTGACACATGAAAAATAACTTCACGCCATATTCAATATAGCGAATTTAATCTCACAATTTCACCATTTACAATTAAACCATTACTGCCATCTGCAGCATCATAAATACTCCTCCTGTAGTCATTTCCATTCACTCTGGTGAATGTTAGACTGCAACTGACTGGTTACTCTCGCTCTAGTAACTCACTCAATACTCACTACTCTGAATAGTGATCGCTGCTCCTTATTTAGGTTCGGCACGGACAACACAGAAAACACTTACGTGATAGGTACCACTGTTGTGTAACATCGTGTTTACCGATTGCCTAGCAACAGTCGTTGCACAGGCTCCCCTGTTGCGTGACACCATGTTTACCGATTGCCTAGCAACAGTTGCTGCACGGGCTCCCCCATTGTGTGACGTCACACCCTAGAGGGGAGGGGTGCTTACCGAGCATTACATGATAGTGGAAGGAATGGGGCTATGTGACGTCACTCACGAGAACGCTGAGTTCATGTGACCCCTACTTCCTGTTGCGCCATCCACGTCACAATACGGATAGTTTGAGAGATTCAGAAAAAAAGACATTAAATTGTTTATAAGGAAGACTGGAGAGAAGCTGGAGGACATTTGTGAAGAAACTGTTGGAAACTAACAATTGCCAACTGTCTTCAGTTATAAAAGGCTATGTCCAAAGAATACCACAAATGCTGAATAAACAGACCATTTCCGCGCACTGCCAAAACCCTCTATAATGGAAGATGAAAGACAGGTGAAAAATACTCTAAGGTTGACTTTATGGTTTTGTGACTGGAGAGTGTGACAACCTTTACTTAGGGGTGGGATGGGGGTGTAAAACCATGATGTTTTAAAAACATACAACATTCTCCTATTTTTGAACAATGAAATATTCCATCCTCATATCAGCTGACAACTTATATCAAAGAAGGAACGCTGACAGTATTTAATACAAGCTGTAACATCTATACAAATGCCACAGTATTCATGATGCAGTATTCAGTACAATTCCATTTATCACCATGTAAATATACCACAACAGTAATATATTACAACATATCACAGGGGACAAAATTAAATTTTGGAAGCAAAATGTTCTCTTACTTTTGGACAATAAAACACACTGTTGTCATATCAGTCGATATCTCATATCATGGAAGAATATATGACAGTAATGAATACAAGGATGAAACAGCCCAACCAAAATGTTCCCTTCTTATTCTTGGGCAATAAAAATCCCATCCCCATATCAGCTGATATCTCATTACACAGAATAATGGCTGACATGGGTTAATAAAAGGATGAAAAAGGAGAACCAAAATATTTTCTGGATAATGCAATCATATCTGTTGATGTCTCATTTCACTGAACAATAGCCAACAGTACAGGGATGAAACACCTGAACCAAATTCTTGCACCATCTGCAATTCATAGTCACTTGGGTCCTATATTTTATCTAATCGATAAAGCTAACGTAGTTGCAGACTGCTCAGAAAATCAGTTCAGAGTGCATGACCTGCGTGACTGTGACCACAGATGACATGTGGAGGCTAAATTCAAAGCCCTGCTGGCTACCAATGATAAAGACCCCTGTTAATTTCTGACCCAGTGATGTCTCAAAAAGAATCCTTGAAATTACGAAAGGCCTGTGGTTTTGATGACATTCCAAATGAATGTCTCCTGCATCTTCCAAGAAGACCTCTTGTGCATTTAACACATCTATTCAAACAATGCCTTGGGCTTGATCACTTTCCAGCTCCTCGGAAAGAAGTAAGAATCATTAACTGCCGAAACCCAGCAAAGATCCAAAATTTACATCTGATCAGCAGCCTTTTGTCCACTACAAGCAAACTAGTTGAGAAGCTGATTTTAAGAATAATCCAAAGAAACTTTCTAAATGCAAGTCAGTTCGGCTGTCAAGCAGATCACAGTACGACACTTCAGTGTATGAGGCTGGTGGATCGCTTTGCCCTAAATTTCAACAATAATATGTCAATGGCTGCTGTGTTCTTGGATATCAAAAAGGTCTTTGACAAAATGTGGCACTGGCCTACTTTTTAAACTGAGGGAATTAGAATTTTTAACAAGTCTCATTATGCTAATTGCTTTTTTTCTCACTAATGGAAAGTTTAAATTCTTAGTAGAAGGAAACTTCCTACACCAAGAAATACTACAGCAGTGGTACTTCAAGGTCCCATGCTTGCCCCATTATTGTACAGTCTGTATATAAATGATGCCCCATGGCAGCTGGAACTTGTCTTGCTCTGTTCAAAGATGATAACTGTAATTACATGATAGAGAAATACGAATGCTGTGTTCTCTAAAAACTGCAGTGAGGACTCAAGTGCAGTGAATTCATGGCGTAAGCGCTAGAACATAAAGATCAATGAAGAGCATCTCAAGCAATCTATTTCTCAAGAAGTCTTAAAGTGACGATGTACTACAACTAAACGGACAAGACATTCCCTTTCTAAATAATGTAACTTATCTTGGTGTCACTTTCAACAGGAGAATGACACTGAGACACCATATTGCAAAGCCTGTAGCCAAGGCCTTGTGCACGTACTTAAGGACCTGTTCCCTATTCAAATGTGAGTATTTAAGTATAAATATTAAACTTACTCTTTACAAAGGGGTGTGCCATAGCTCAAGCGGTTAGTCGCTGGCTTTCCACCGCGGAGGCCTGGGTTCGAACTCGGGTCTGGTCAAGTGGCATTTGTGGAGGACAAAGTGGCACTGGGAGAGTTTTTCTCTGAGTACTTCTGTTTTCCCTACCAATCTTCATCCACCAATTGCTCCACAATCACCCTCACCTATCGTCTGGGGCTGGTACAATATGTCAGAAGTAGCCACAGTACAAGGGACTTAGTCCCACCCACTAGCAATAAAAAAAACTCTTTACAAAGCCCTGATTATGTTAGTAATGACTTATGCCTGTCCCACCTGGAAGTATGCAGTGGGCGCTCACCTCCTGAAACTGCAGTACCTGCACAAGACTACATCTACACAAATGCTGTAGCGTCCTTGGCATTTTACTCTGTACAATTTCATTGATCACCATGTAAATATAAAGCCATACATGACAAAGGAAAAAAATAAAATTATACAACCATAAACAGTATTTAAATCGCAGGAAAAAACTAATCATTGAGCATTTTGACATACTTGCAAATATTGTGACCATGTACCACAATTTGGACTCCATTTTACACTGTCAAAATTCAGTGACCATTTTTGAAGTCTAAGATCACTGTACCCAAGGCAGTTTCCTTACTTGCCCTAACCTATTTCTAACCCTGTAAGTATGCATCTCACCTCCTTTCTCTCCTGGGTCATGTCCCAAAATACAATTACTGAATCATCTCCTCCTGAGATGAGCTGCTGCTTGAGACTCGCATAGCATAGAGCTGTCACTTTATTACTGAAAACGAAACAGAAAGAGAGACACATCACCACATCTTATCAAACATCCTGAAGGTCTCAAATGCAAATATGTCTGCTTGAATGTACACAGAATGTTGTCTATTCTCATAATTTTAATGTTGAGTAATATTTTTCCACACTCAATAATTAAAAATGTTGTGAAATAAAATACATGCAGCTGGAAGTTATTGCAACATCACAATCTTCAGTATTCATACGAGTATATACATATCTAACAGGCACTCCATGTTCAGTCACTACTGCTGCACTTTATCATCATTAGAAGCTCACACTGTTGTACAAGGGATATTCAGAAAGTAAAGATACAAGTCCAGTAAAAATGCAAGGGGATTTTCTTTCCAGAAATGGCAGTGCTGCCATGTGAGATAGGAACCATGTGACAGGGCAGGGTTCACCGACCACGGTCAAGGCAACGTGCTCGCAGTGTTTGTTTTACAGCAAAGATGTTATGAACAGGCAAAACGTGGCAAAATGGTGTCATGAATTTGAAGCAGGAAGAAGTGATGTTCATGAAGAAATAAGGAGGTGAAGGCCATATACTGTCACTGATGAAAGCATCCAAAAAACTGATGAAAACATTCGTGCTGACAGACATTTAACCATCGATGAACGTCATTAACAATGTCCAGAAGTGTCAAGAACTGTTCTCCATCAAACTGTTACAAAAACATTATGCTATCGGAAACTGTGCATGCGTTGGGTGCCGAAAATGTTGACAGACAATCACAATAAAAATCGAGTGGCTGCGACACAGGCATTCCTCGCGTGTTACAATGATCAATGTGTCAACTTCCTCGACTGTATTGTGACGGGAGATGAAACTGGGGTATCTCAAAACACACCTCAGAATAAGCGACAATCAATGCAATGCACACTCTCACCAACAGCAAAAAAAACTCAAAACCTCACATCAAACTGAAAAATCATGGCAACCATCTTCTTGGACAGGAAGGAACCACTTTTGTCAATTTTTTTTCCTCGAGGAGACACCTTCAATGCTGCTGCTTACTGTGAGACACTGAAGAAATGGTTGGGCTATTCAAAACAAGCAGAGGCGCAGAGGAACGTTGACATGAGGAGTCTGCTTACTACATGATAACGCCCATCCACACACTGCTCGCGCCACACAGGAGTTCTTGCAGTCCTTCAAGTAGGAAATATCGGCCCATCCACACACAGCCGAGACCTTGCACCAAGCTACTATCACTTGTTTTCTAAATTGAAGGAAAGTCTGGCCGGAAAGACTTTTTCAGATGATGAGGATGAAGTTCAAGAAGCGGTGATGACATAGCTAAGAGAGCAGGCAGATTTCTATGACACTGGAATAAAAAACTCATTCCCAGGCTCACTAAGTGCTTTGCAATCTATGGTGACTATGCTGAAAAGTAAATAAAGTTGTGTTGTAAATGTGCTACAAGTGAATCCCCCAGCCCCCAAAAGAAAAATGTTTTACAAATTTTTTTTTAAGGTCTTTCATTCTGGTCCGTCACACTAACCAATTAACAATCAAGTTCCTTCCGTCAAATGTGACACTTTTTTAAGTTTTCCACCTCGTCAGCACCTGCCTTACATGTTTCGGCTCACCACGGAGCCATCATCAGAGGCATTTATAGTAGAAAAAGAAATCACCAACACACAAAACTTCACTTTGTCCAAGATAGCCACGTTCCAGTTAATTAAAATAATTACAAATAGTTAAAATTACCCAGA